>NC_132913.1:74683548-74997213 GCF_047675955.1 Chlorocebus sabaeus | reverse complement strand
CCAGCAGACAGATATCTGAAATCCCTTTGGGACAGGCTCCCAGAGGGAAGAGTTGGCTGCCATCTTCACAGTTTTGGTAACTCAATTGTGCCAGCATTTTGGCTTTGGAGTGTATGAGACAATCAGGGACTAAAATGGACCCAGCACAACACAGTTACTCTACCAAAACTTGAGCAGAATGCTTTTTACAGTGGTTCTGGATTCCATTTCTCTTCACTAGACAGGACCTCCCAACCGAGGTCTCCAGCCACTTACTTTAATTTTTTTAATACATTTTTGAAATAAATTTTTAAAAAATTAAAAAGAAAAAAATTGAACCAATTAATAATAGAAAAATTAGAAAATTACATTAAAAATTCACATTTCCAGCTTTTCTTCATAAATTAGATCTAACAACAGGACGTCACATTGCTGCTTTGGAGTAAATGCTTTGTTGGATGGGAAATTAATAATAAAGCTGAATCAGGGATTATAAATCCCTTATATCATAAAGCTGAAGCAGGGATTATATGAAAAAGGAAAAAAAAAAAAACATTAAATGCCATTGTTGCAGGACTTTTCCTTAGTTCAGCTAAAGACAGGGTCCTTGTCCCATGACCATGAAAATTTAGGCTTGCAGACAATTTGAAGGGTAAGGCAGGATTTTATTGGGTGAAAAGGAAAAAAACGGGGAAAAGGGACTCTCCAGAAGGCCAGACTCCCTGCTGGTGCACTTTTCGCCTTGCAGCTTGAATCCCAGCTTCCACACAGGAAGAGAAGGGGCAAGGCTCCTCCCGGCTGCAATGAGGTGAACTTCTGTTTCTCCACCCCAGTGTGCAGGCCAAGTGGAGTTTTCCTGGGGACCCCTGGCCACCTGTCTGTCTCATTCCCCCCTCTAAAGAAGTGCATCTAACTGCCCTTAGAATAAGAATAAGGATAAGATCTTAACTACTTCCTGCTGAGAGGGGACTCTGTTTTGGGGAAACGGCTGTCAGAGTCCCCTCAGAGGCTTATCTAAGGGTTCCCAACAGAAAGGGCTGATGTCAGAGACTCTGGTTGCATGACTGTTTGGAGTTTGATGGCCTGAAGCCAAGTAGAGACAAACCGGGTTATTAGAAAATATGCATCAAAATGAAACAAGGGGAGGTATAAGGACAGCTCAAACATCCTGAGGCCTTTTACCAGTTTGCACAGAGAGAGGGAGGCCAAAAGCCCCACTGGTAACAACAACAACAACAAAAAAATCAGAAAACTTTAAAAACTTTATCCTCTTGCCAGCATGTTGGGCTTCTGAGTTCCCTTCCCCTGAGACCAATCTTAAGCCAACCAGTTTAAGGTTTGGGAAATTAACTCCTTCCAGTTTGGAGGATGTATCTGAGGGGAGTGTCCCATAGTACAGAGACACAATTACTTATCTGTGAAGAGAGGACAGAGAAGGAGAAAGGAAAAAAGAAGGCATTTGTCAAAGGAATCCCAGGGGCTCAGGATGCATTTGAGAGGGGTACAGACTGAAGATGAATGGCAACCCATCTAGAAAGAGAGGAGCAGGTATCCCTTTGACAGATGAAGCCAGCTGGACTTCCTGGGTCCAGTGGGGACTTGGAGAACTTTTCTGTCTAGCGAAAGGTTTGTAAATGCACCAATCAGCTCTCTGTAAAAATGCACCAATCAGCGCTCTGTGTCTAGCTAAAGGTTTGTAAACACACCAATCAGCACTCTGTGAAATGGACCAGTCAGAGCTCTGTAAAATAGACCCATTAGTGGGATGTGGGTGGGGCCAAATAAGGGAATAAAGGCTGGCCACCCAAGCCAACAGCAACAACCCGCTCAAGTACCCTTCCACGCTTTGGAAGCTTTGTTCTTTCACTCTTCACAATAAATCTTGCTGCTGCTCACTCTTTGGATCCCCACTACCTTTATGAGCTGTAACACTGCAAAAGTCTGCAACTTCACTCCTGACACCAGCAAGACCATGAACCCACCTGGAGAAATGAACAACTCCCAATGCACCACCTTTAAGAGCTGTAACACTCATTGCAAAGATCTCCAGCTTCACTCCTGAAGTCAGCGAGACCACGAACCCACAAAAAGGAAGAAACTCTGAACACATCTGAACATCTGAAGGAACAAACTCCAGACACGCCATCTTTAAGAACTGTAACACTCACCACAAGGGTCCGTGGCTTCATTCTTGAAGTCAGCGAGACCAGGAACCCATCAGAAGGAACCAATTCTGGACAGACCTGGTTCCCTTCTCTTCCTAGCAGATATCTGTGGTACTTGAGAGAGAAAGGGAAGAGCATCCTCTTTCCCTCCTCCATTCTTGCGTCTCCAAATCCTGGTGACCTTGGCAGGTGCTGCCATGGGTTTCAAAGCAGCTTGCACCCATGAAGCAGGGAGGGCCTAGAGAATAGGAATTATCTGCTCTAACCTATGTCTTTTTCCCACCTACTATCAGTAACCTTGGATTCTCTAGACCTCATTTATGCCATGGATACTAATGTGGCCTTTATATATGAAACTGGAAGCTTGGACTTGGTTTAATCAGCAGGAATCAGTCACATTCCCCTATGCTGTGCCTTCTAACTTCCATTATTGTCTGCCTCTGGATCTCTCATATCCAGTTTTCTTTCCTAGGGCTGTGACCCGAAGCTTGGAATTGAGTTTGGGACAAAAATGTGTCTGTGGGATATTGCATGGAATCCTTATCATAAGCTGAATGCTAAGGTGAATTGAATGGAACTGAGTCCTCCTCTAACAAGCAAGAGAAAAGGATGTCTTATGACACACCCAGATAACTGGTGGCTATAGTTATGCTTGCTAGGATTTACATGCACGGTGCTTGCCTTTGGTTAGCACCCTTGGTCTTACTTTCCCAAAAAGAAAACCTCTGAGTGATGGACATCCTTCTTATTTCTATCACCTGGCAGGATTCGCAGGATAATTGCTCAGAATTAGAATATTGATCCAGATATTTACATAACCCATCTTTCTTAATCCTTTTGAGCTGCAGCTGGAGATTGCTGGTTGGTTCACAGGAATAAGTAGGGTTAGTTTGAAAGTGTAGGCAAAAACTTAAAAACAACTAATGAGTTTACAATGTAATGACAAATGTATAAGTTTTAAAATATAATTTCTTCCTCTCCAGTCCTTATTTTTGTTAATAAACAAATAACCATAGGGCTGAGTTGTTTGCAAAATAGACTTTAGTTTTATACTTGGCATGATTATTTGCCTAAAGTACAGCAACAATAATTACTTCTACATAGGCCTTTTGGATTCCCTTTGATGGAACTCTGTTTCCCCAAAGAATCTCAGATAACACCTTTTAAATCCAAACCCAGGAATGGGTTTGTATCCCCAAATACCTGTGACTTGGGTGATTCTCTCCTCATAAGGTCCCAAGATAAGTGTGGAGCTCCCGGGCCTCCACTCAATGTTATAGAATGACATTCTTTACTGACCACAGGTAAGGAACACTGCACAGGGACTGTGTAGGCAAGGGTATGAGGCCAGTTTCCCCATTGGGCTTTTATTGGCTCTACAAATCAAGATTGACTCTTTAAAGGGAAGCACACACTTCCAGTCAAAGTCTTGGTGAAACTACCAGTTTCCAATTGTGTCCTCTCGCAAAAGAAAATATATTCTTATTGCACTGATGCAAAAAACCATATTGCCGTAAGTTAAGAATACTCACAGATAGTTTCCCAATTCTAGAGGAACCAGGCAGAGAGAAACAAACATGCTCCAAATCTTGATCACAAAAATATATCTTACTCAATTATTAAAGGCTGTAAATAGTTCACAATAAATTTCCTTGACTCTGAAAAGAAAAACAAGGATCAGCAATATTCCAAGCAAAAATCAAAAAGGTTGCTTCAGTTTCCTGAGTTCAGTCCATTTAGTTCTTGTATGTTTTCCTGTATTGTAATGTTACAATCTCCAAAGTTACCACAAGTCTGTATTTGAGAGCACTTACCAAAGCTGTATAGCTTATTATAAACTATCTTTTGAAAAGGATTAAAACAGGACAACTGTCTGTGAATAACAAAAAATCCAGGGTAGTTACAGTTAGAAACACAATTTACACAGAAGTTTGGTTATCTCTGTAGCTTACAATAACTTAACAACCTTAATTATGATTGACAGCATATACTTAGACATTAGAACTTTAGAAATCCCATACAATTTTGGAACATATGTTAGTATTATTCATAAAAACATAACATAAAGAAGATTGAACATCATTTTGGCAATCCCATGTACCTATATATGTCAAATAATCCTGTTTACCTCTCTTTTCTGGATATTTCAGAGGCCCTTTGAAGTATCCAAAAAGCCAGGTGTCAGGAAAGATAATTTTGAAACTGAAGTTTGATTTTGGAAAGACTGTTAAATTTATGTTCAAGATTTTAAATACTTGATATTATGAAATAGAATTCTAGATGACCATAAGTTACTTATTTTGCCAAAATGATGACTCAGAAATTTTAAAGAAGCAAAAATCTTTTATAACCTTTTATACATTTTGCCAAAGAGAAGAATAGTGCCTTAAGAAAACCTTGTTGTGCTTTTATTTTAATGATCAATTTACAGAAAAACCATATAGTACTGTTTTTGAATTTAGTCAGTGTGTTCACATAGAGAACCTCTTCTGCAGGATTAATTTCCAAAATCCTCCCATCACTTGTTGGAATCTTCAGCTTTATCCTATCTAATTCAAAACAACCCTTTAACCCTAGGCAAAAATTTACATTTCCATGTCTTTTTATAAGTTTTTGCACACACACACACACACATTTTACACTTTTTTTTTTTTTTTTGAGACAGGGTCTCACTGTGTAGCCCAGGCTGGAGTGCAGTGGCACGATCTCGGCTCACTGCAAGTTCTGCCTCCCGGGTTCACACCATTCTCCATTCTCCTGCCTCAGCCTCTTGAGTAGCTTGGATTACAGGCACCCACCACCACGCCTGGCTAATTTTCTTTTGTATTTTTAGTAGAGATGGGGTTTCACCGTGTTAGCCAGGATAGCCTCGATCTCCTGACCTCGTGATCAGTCCACCTCGGCCTCCCAAAGTGCTGGGATTACAGGCGTGAGCCCATTTTACTCTTCTCACACAACTTGCGTGTAAATCTGTTTCCAGTAGTCTCAATTAAATGTTATGATGGTAACTCCTAGCAATTTTTAACTTTAATGTAGGACCTGGTAGGTTGTTTTAATTGTATGCTAGGTGCATAATTAAAGGTGTGGTTAATTCCTTATGTCCCTAGGTCTTACCAATTGTAAAGCCAGCAATTCAAATAGTTCTCAAAACCCAGAGAGCAGTTTATAACTGTAAAATATTTAGCAAAGCTTGCATCTGTCCTGCATAGTTTAGTTCACCTGTTTACATTTTAACGACCCCTGCATTTTACCAATAATCTTTAAGGCTGTTTTTGTTTCTCAGAGATTAAAATCACATGAACTAAAAGGTACCACAGTTTTTATCTTTCCTTTAAAAACATATTTGATCCAAGCACTTGTCTTTCTTAGGCAAAATTAATTAGAGCTCTTTCTACAGACATTACACACATCACAGACACAGGAAGGAGAAAGCCCAGGTTCCACAAGATTCTTTTTCATGACCAACACTTTACAGCGAATATAAAGTGATAGTTGGGGGGCCTGGCGTAGTAAAAAGTCTTCTAAAAGGAAAAAAACAAAAACAAAAACTATAAAAGTTAACTGCTGATGCGGTGGAGAAGAGGGAAGAAAAGAAACAGTTTTAAAATACCTGGGGAGGAATCTCTTATTCTAATCCAAGTGGTTCCTCCACCAGGGAGACAAGTTTAATGGCTGTGGGACAGAGCTGGCCCCAGAATGGGGAGACTCCAAGGGCACGTGGCAGAAAACGCCAGCCAGCCACCCGGGGTGCCTTGGGCCATGTGTCCCAGCTCCGCAGGGAGTGAGGGAGTAGAGGGCAGCCACTGCTTGCTGGTCCCTTCCGAAAAAGGAAGGAAAGGCCATGGAGACTGAGGCCGACCTTTTAGACACCTGGGAGTGACTGAGGTGGGGGCATGATTTCCCCTACCCTCAGAAATACTAGGATGAAAAAGCTTAGAAGCGACAGTGAGAGGTTTTGAGTTCCCATTTCACTCATCACTACTCAAGTTCTATGTTGTGTGCCAAAAATGTTGCAGGACATTTCCTTAGTTCACCAAGAGACAGGGTCCTTGTCTCACAGCCATGAAAATTTAGGCTTGTAGATGACCTGAAGAGTGAGTAAGGCAGGGTTTTATTCGGTAAAAAGGGAAAACAGGGGGAACAGGGACTCTTTACATGGCCAGAGTTCCTGCTAGTGCGCTTCCCTCCTTGTAGCTTGAATTTCCTGTTCCACTCAGGCAGAGGAGGGGCCAGATTCCTCCCGACTGCAAACAGGTGTGAACTTCCGTGGCTCCAACCCAGTGTGCAGGCCGGCTGGAGTTTTGCCGGGGAGCCCTTCCCATCTGTCTGTCTCACCATTACAATGGTACACAGTAAAAATTAGCTATCATTATTGTAAAACCATAAGGTGAAGCAGAGTGCTGCTTTCAAAGAATAAATAAATAAGTCCACTTCTATCCTTAACCACCACCAACTAGCCCCCCCAGCCCACCCCTGCCAAAATAAAGGTTGACAATAAGAGCAGAAGAATAAGTGAGACTAAAGGTATATTAATATTTTTAAAAATTCAGTCAATACTATATCATGATTGGGTATGAACAATTATGTCATGGAATATTTCTGTGACTTCTATAAAATTACATAGCTGCAGAAGATGATTTCTAAGGTTTCTCTCACACTTAAAATTTAAATTCTGTCTTTCTGTCCGAGGATGTAACATGAAGTGTTAGATAAAGGAATAGATCATTATTCTTAAGGTTAAATATAAAACAGCAAGAAGAAAAAAAGTATTAAATTATTTCACTGAAATATATATGAATAAATTTTTATTTTAATTCTATTTATATATGTAAGTAAAAATGAACAAGCTAAGCTATTGGAATAAAAGCAAATGATTCATTTTATTTGCAACTTACCAGAATGTAAATTCCATTTAGGTCAATAAAAATGACATACATTGCCCTCATAATTAGAAAAAACCTGAATGACAGTAGCAATGGATATAGGTTTTTATTTCCTGTTAGGACTCACTTGGTCTCTCATCTTGTTTCTCTCTGTGTGTTGGTTTTCACACTGGGGACAGGGCCACAAACAACTTTACACTAACATGCTGAAAATTCCCTTGACAGATAATAAAGGAACTCTTATTACCATCTATCTTATGAAAAAATTCACAATTGAACTCATGTTCAAGCAAGGTTCTTTATAGTCAATTATCTGTTACCAGAGGAAAATTGCATTAATGGTGATTCAGGGAGTCATTGAGAATCTCCCTCATTACATAGTTATGGTATTTGAACTAAATGTCTTCGGTAAAAGCCAAAAAGGTAAATTAGTAGCATGTCCATGAACTTTACTATCTAAATTGGGACAATAATGGGAATGAAAATGTTGGTATTTGAGAATGAAGTGTTGTGACAAGGGTAAAACAGGGTGGCACTAGGCCAGCAGGAATATATGGTCACCTCATATGTGACTGAAAGAGGGTGATAATTGTGGAGAAGTAGAAAAACATTTTCCACGGAAAAATACACTCCCACCAAAGCAGCAATGTAGGCTGCTTGTTAGATCTAACTTGTCAAGAAAAACTGAAAAGATGAATGTTGTATATGTAAGTTTCCAATTTCCATTTGCTCTGTAAGTTAATTTTGGCAACAAAAATATTCAGATTATTAATTAATGTAAGTTACTCTAATGAAAACTTTTGACGTAGGTATAGTCCATATTACCAAAAATCATGTCCTATAGGTAGTTTTGCCTTTTGGGGATAGTTTCATAAGGGAGTTAACAAGTGAGTGCATTTTAGAACAAAGAAATAAGTGCTCTAGGTCTTTTCAGTCAGTGTTCACAGTCTCATTTGGCTTATAGAAAATGGGATTATGTCTAATCATTAAGTGGCCAAGCTACTTGCAATTATGCAAGCCTATTATACCTTATGTTTCTTGTCCTCTAGGTAAGAAAATATTCTTCATATGGCATAAGTCTGGATTATGAGCATGCTACAGATTGGGATTTCTGGGAAAGAGATTCTGAGGTATTGGTTTCTATGGTGGATGTTGTTTATCAGAGAGCAACACCTATAAAACAGCAAGGAAGGAGTCCAGATGGTTCAGAGGGAGCAGCTGAGCTGTGTTGCAGATCCCAGTCTCACTTCACCCAGTGGGAGAGATCTGAAGCTGCAGTGGCCATCAGTGTTGTCTGGTGTTGGCCTTGATCAGTCATTGAATCTCAGCCACCTAAGGGCTTGACCGGGAGTGAGCCTCACTCTACATCACTTATTACATAGTCCATACTTTACCCCTTGATTTGAAATGCCACTTTCATTATTTATGATGTTATATGTGTGTCTGCCCATTATTAGGTCTCAGTAGTTTCAGTTTTCCCCACAGTTTTTGTCCTTTAAAATTCTGAACAGAAAACATATTGTAATAGATATTTTATTTTTTTCATGTATGAAAGGAACATTTTAATTGTATATGTTAATCTTTTATAAAGCCAATTATGTTGAGCTCTCTTAAAGGTTATAGTAGGCTGCCATTTAATTGCTTATTTAATTCTCATATAAAGTAAGTCTCTTGAATTATCCAAATAGACTAACAAAGAAATCAAATGCATAATTTACTATTTAAATCCTAAATACCTATATTTTCTCATGAAATAATATATGTATATATGTGAATAAATATGTAGGTGTTACTTATTAAAAATTCCATGTTTTGTAAAATTTAATGTTGCCCCTGAATATATTAGACTTCTATATTATAACAACATATTTTAACTTTCTAATCTCATTGCAACTGCAGGTTTATCCATATTTGGTAGCACAGTTTCAACTTATGGGGTTCATCACACAGAACAACAAGTTATAGGCCTGTTGAAAGCCAAAGAAACATAATTGGCGTTAGCTGGGTGTGGTGGTGTGCATTTGTATTTCCAGTTACTTGGAAGGCTGAGGCAGGAGGACTGCTTGAGCCCAGGAGTTTGAGGCTACAGTGAGCTGTGATTACACCACGGCACTACAGCCTTGGAGACAGAATGAGACCTCGTCTCTAAAAATAAAAATGAATAAATAAATAAATATGATTGGCAGTGACGGATGTTGACTGACCACTTACTAAGACTGTCAATAAAGTGTGATATGTAGATTAGTCCTTGATTAGTTATGTTAATTGGGGTCAAAAATAGCAGGATCTGTTTGAACCCCAAAATAAATTTATGTTTCATTATGCAAATAACTCAACTCTTTCCCAGTCTAACCTTTTAATGGAGACTCCTGAGAAGTTTTACTTTTTAAATGTGTAATAAATTTGAAATGCACTCTATCTTTCTAGCCCGTCACCATCTTGGTGGAAGTCTAAAATCAGTTATTTGACCATGGGCACTCAGGCAAGGAAAGAAAAGGGTATAGGAATGAATAAAAGAAGTATAAAGAAGTGGCAACTCTCTCAGGTGAATTTAGGAACTGGACATAATTTAACTAATCTCTC
Organism: Chlorocebus sabaeus; assembly: GCF_047675955.1. Taxonomy (NCBI): domain Eukaryota; kingdom Metazoa; phylum Chordata; class Mammalia; order Primates; family Cercopithecidae; genus Chlorocebus; species Chlorocebus sabaeus. The sequence continues at coordinate 74,987,603 of NC_132913.1, read as the reverse complement.
CCATTCATTGTTGCCCTGTTTTTCACAGAGGGTACTGTATAACAGGTAGGTCTAACAAGATGAATGCTCGATGTTATGCTACACTATTGTAAATGTTCCATCTGGAGAATGGAGATGCTAGTAACTAAAAGGTCTAGAAGTAGAGAGAATGTGCATGCATGTGAATGCAATATTGCAGAAGAGTAAAATGTCTATAGAAGACCAGTTTATTGATTGCTTGTCCATCATTGTCCTGACAAGTTTGCTAAGGTTTCAGAGAATTATGTGTTCAAGCAGTGAATAATTTCTTACAGTAGATTTACACAGCTCTTAAGATTTTCCCATAAACCAGCCTCAAAGCCACTTTTAAAAATGTCATATCTACGTAGTTCATTCCTGCTTTAGACTTTTGTATCTGCTGTCTCTTCTTATGGAGTACTCCCCTGTGCCTAGTCTTCATTGTCCTGGACTCTTTTTAAAATTCAGGTTTTAAATTAAATATTGGCTGCCCAGAAAGGCACAATCTAAGCTAATGTAGCTTCTCAACACAAAATTCAATCTGTAGCCCAATACTCCATCGACTTATCAACAAAAGAGGTAAGTGTCTTATGAGCAGTCATTATGATGTGGAATTATCTCGTCTGGTTGTTGGCTTATTCACTGTCTAAATCTCTACATTAAAATGTGAGGGCATGTCCACTGTGAAACCCTTGTCCCTAGAACAGTGTTGTCAGTTAATGTCATAAAATTTTCACAGAACAAATTTAAAAAAACACAGAAGAGAGATCTTGCTGAAGTAAAGGGATCATTGTTACACACCCAGGAAAGCAACTACATGCATATACTTTGCTGGCTGTGACTGCATTGTGGGTTGCTGGAAGAAAAATCAAAAGCATCATTACCCATTGAATTAAAATAAAAAACTTTTGTCTAAGATATATAAGTAATCATATCAGAAAATCAAACTTAATATTACAAAACTATACTTTTAAAGTTTAAAAATAAACAAAATTTTAGCAATATTTATTTATATTTTCTATAATTTTGAATACTATTTTATAACAGTGTACTTATTGTTTTTACAAATGGGACTAATTGTCTAAATTCAAGAATTCCTTTTGAATGAAAAGAGCAATGAAAATGTAACATATTTGGTAGATAGAAGTCCAAGGAATTTATCACATTTTGAACTATATTTTAAGATTATAACTTGCTCATTAATGTGAATTATAAAGAAATTACCTCACTATTAATTTTATTTAAAAAGTTTACTTTTTAGTTTTGATCCTCACTCCAGATGATAACGGAAGAACAGAGATGTTATTAGCATTTTATTTTAAATCACATCTGCAGTGGCTTTATATGATAAATACTTTGACATTTTTATTCCTGGAATTGGCATTGTTTATGATAGTCTTTTTCCTTAAGGATGATGGGTATTCATTTAAGTTGAAATTTGACATTTCATTAATTTTTTGAGGGCAATAGAAGACATAATAAATATTCAAATATTCAATCTACAAGGAAACCTCTGCACATATTTGGACAATTTTTGTACATACTCTAGTATGACTAGTAACTTTAAAGTGAGTTGGACATAGACCTAGTGTTTGCCCACTACTTCAATAAATAAGCTTATTTTAAACTATAAAATAAGTTAATATTTTTCTTAACATTAACATAGAAAATATTAATTTATCAAAATTATTAAAATGTTTTCAATTATTAGCATAATAAAAAGTGATTAGGCCAAAAACAGAGTATATAATATTTTGAATATATGTTAATGAATATTCTAAATATAGATCTATTTTGTATATAATTTTAATAAATACGTTTGTCACTTTTAATATCATTTAGCTTTTAAAAATATATTTAAAATATTTAATTATAGAAAAGCCCTTTATTTGAAGGGATATTTATATTTAGAGTTGTCTATTTGTCTGAATTTTTTGCTGTCTTTCTTATATTTAGTCTTCCTGTGGTAGAGTTGCTCATTGTGGAAAGGTCTTGAGGAAATCTGAGAATTCTTACAGACACTCATTGTATTAATTAAACACAATCAATTTTTGAATGATAATAATAATGAAAATAAATTGAAATAGCAAGTAACATGATTGGACAAAAGAGAAGAAATCACTCTGTCTTTCAAATGAAAGTTACAAATATCAATGGAAAAAAGTATTCTCTTACACAAAAAACTATTTTTCATAGTCATGTCACTTGTTTGGTTCATGTCTGTATGATAATTTATTTTTGCAATATTTGTTATCCTGGACTTGGTAATTGCCTTTTTCAGTGGCGGAGGAGAAATTTATATTATTTCATGGCTATTTTTTGGTCAAATCATGAGGTTCTGTATATACTCCCTATGTTAAGCTTCTTACACTTTGAACTCTGCAAGCATCCCTGCTTGGACATAGCTGCTTTCATTGCAGATTTGTTTCCAAAGGCAGCTGGCTAGGCAAGCATTAGCATTCCTCTCAGACTCAGGGACTTGCTAGCCCACCCATTTTGCTTTTGTAGTTCTTGAGCAGAAGTTACTCACATGGAGTACAGCAATGCAAAAGCTAATACAGACAGCAGAAGGTCAGATACAAAAGGAAGCAGACTACAGAAGGGGCAATCAATACAGTTATTAGGAAAAATACAGGAAAGATAGAAAGAAGATACTTAAAATTTAAAAACTTTCCAAGTTGGATTTGTATTTTCAGTTTTTGCAGCATCTTAAACATGCCCAACAATCCTTGAATGCAGACTATGCCAATAAGATTATTTCCCAGATTTCCTAAATGTTCTCTATATATCCTTAACATAAAGCCCCACCCTCTAAAGCAACCTAAGTTATATCTGTTTAATGCATAAAATTAACAAATAGCAGAACTAATATAATTAACTGTGCCTATTTTATGTATATTCTTGGTGATCTCTAATTATTTATAATTTAAGGCCTGTGATGAACAAAGAAAGATATAAATGTGATCACAATAATGAATAGATAATATCTTGCTTTGCTGGAAATAAAATTTCAATGCTATTGAACTCAGTTCATCCCTTTGGCACAAGTACTTCAGTATGTTTTGGATATTTTTAGGTTTTCCTTCAAAAATAGTGCATTTCTTTACAACAGCAATTTTAATTTTTTATCTATAGTTACATACATTCAGAAAATAAATTACTTGCTGAACAATGTTCCTTATTGTAATTTTCTTATATATGCACAATTATGTCCTTTGCTATTTAGTTGACATTGCCCTATTTTTGTATGTACAAAGATCATTGATTTTTATTGAGCGAATTTGTTCTATATAAATAATTACTCCCTATAAGGCAATTTTAGAGGTCAGATAATTTTTTTTTCAGAAATTTGATGGAGAATCTAGAATACTTCATTAGCAACTCATTTATAGTAATTCACTTATGTGAAAATACATCCTTAGATTGCAGTTTTTTGTTTTTAGTTGCACACACAGTATTTCTTTGATTTCCTATTCATGAGAAATTAGGCATTTTATTGTGTCACATGGTGGTAATTTCATTTAGAATTAACAAATATTTACAAGTATAAAATAACATTCTTACAAGGCAATTTAAATAGTACTAGAAATATCAAGGCTTATATTAGCAGCTGCAAATAAAAAGTGCTTTTAAATGTGAAGAGAGAATCACGTGAAACATATTGTTGCTATATGTTGCAACACTGTGGCATTGTCTTAATTTTTCTAACTTGCTAAACGATTAGTACCTTGTATGGATTCCAAGTACATATTGCTTTCTTAATCCCCAATTTATTGCAAATTTCACCAATATTTCATTTCATTGTTACTGCTATCATCATCAAAATCACCCATAGTTGACTACTTAAATGATATTGAAGAAAATATCTCAATATAACACATAAGTATGTAATTGATCTCTATTTACCATTTATCTCATTTTATTTGCCCCAACAAGCAATTTCGTTATCACATAATATTGAAATCTTGATTTTTCTTACCTGCTGGGGTCATTGATTAAACTCTTCACTTTCTAGAAATTCTTACCTTCCAAATTTTGTTTATACTTCTTCTAACACTTCCTCCAAATAACCAATGCCTCAATAAGGGTTTTATCTTACAATGCACAGGTATACAGATTTTCTTACTCTGAAATTCTCAGTGCTTGTACATTTTATATCTACTATCTTTGGCTTTTACATTTTCCTTACACGTATATGTATATGTGTGTATGTATGTTTGTATGTGTGTGTGTATATATATACACACATATAAATATATAGAGAAGTGTATGTGTGTGTGTGTGGGCATGTGTGTATATGTGTGTGTGTGTCTTTTTAACCAGAGCATACTTTCACTTTCTCTAGTATTAAGTTCAGGTCCAGCATAGTGATATGCTCCCTTATTAAGCAGATAATTAATAAATGGATATGGAATATGGAATTAATACTTGATTAAAGGAGAAAAGAAGTAGGCAAATGAAAAGCAAAATCAATCTGCAGATAATATTGTCTGTGAGTTTATGTATGTGCATGCATATAACATTGCATTAGATTCAGGGAACATTCTTTCAGTGACACATCTTCTCGGAGATGTCACATAGTCTTCCATATAGGCTTCTTGCAGAGCTGGCAAGAAGGGTGTAACATTTTGGCCTGGAATGTCTAAGCTTTGTTCAGACATGCACTCTGTGATCTAGAAGAACTATTGGCCACATGGAATATATTTAACCATAGACGACAACATAGGTGGGTTTGAGCAAGTGAAACAAATAAGTTTTAATTTAAGTGTTGAAAGAGAAAATTATCTACCTGAAGAAAATCTGTGATGGGTCCTTCGAAAACTTAAATACATCTCAGTTTTCAAGTTAATAATTTTCAAATAAGATTTTATAAACTAGAGTGTGTATCCCTTGCATTGCTTTATGAATATACTGCATGGCGCTTTTTGTGAGCAACAAGATTCTGTTACTTTATTTGGAGAAAATAATATATGGAGACAAATTCATACCAATAGTACTGACACCTGTGTATCAAACTTATAAGCTATCAGAGATTCATTTAAAAATAATAAAAGCCATATTGATGAATACAGTTGTCCATTAGTGCTCATGATGTTGGGAGCATCATTTCCTGGAAACATATGAAAAGCAAAAGCATTAAAACCATTTTGTCCTCGCTGTTGATTCTTGCTGCTGATTGCCTTTTATTTTTATTTACTGACTCATAAATTCCTATCCTCAATGTTAGAAAAATAGAAGCAATATTTTCACCATTAGTCAAAAATTTATATTATGCTAATACTTAAGATTAAAAATAACCATTCTTTTTGTTCCACAAACTATTCTGCATTAGATATTATAAATAAAGAATTACAATTCATTTCAAGTATGCCAAAAAGTGTATTTTAATCCTGTTCAGAGTATGGCATAATTTTATAATATATGGTTGTATTGTTATAGAAGAGCTATTCAGGACATAGGCATGGGCAAGGACTTCATGTCTAAAACACCAAAAGCAATGGCAACAAAAGTCAAAATTGACAAATGGGATCTAATTAAACTAAAGAGCTTCTGCACAGCAAAAGAAATTACAATCAGAGTGAACAGGCAACCTACAGAATGGGAGAACATTTTTGCAATCTACTCATCTGACAAAGGGCTAATATCCAGAACCTACAAAGAACTCAAGCAAATTTACAGGAAAAAAACAAACAACCCCATCAAAAAGTGGGCAAAGGATATGAACAGACATTTCTCAAAAAAAGACATTCATACAGCCAAGAGACACATGAAAAAATGCTCATCATCGCTGGCCATCAGAGAAATGCAAATCAAAACCACAATGAGATACCATCTCACACCAGTTAGAATGGCAATCATTAAAAAGTCAGGAAACAACAGGTGCTGGAGAGGATGTAGAGAAATAGGAACACTTTTACACTGTTGGTGCGATTGTAAACTAGTTCAACCATTATGGAAAACAGTATGGCGATTCCTCAAAGATCTAGAACTAGATGTGCCATATGACCCAGCCATCCCATTACTGGGTATATACCCAAAGGATTATAAATCATGCTGCTATAAAGACACATGCACACGTATGTTTATTGCGGCACTGTTCACAATAGCAAAGACTTGGAATCAACCCAAATGTCCATCAGTGACAGACTGGATTAAGAAAATGTGGCACATATACACCGTGAAATACTATGCAGCCATAAAAAATGATGAGTTTGTGTCCTTTGTAGGGACTTGGATGCAGCCAGAAACCATCATTCTCAGCAAACTATCACAAGAACAGGAAACCAAACACCGCATGTTCTCACTCATAGGTGGGAATTGGTCAATGAGATCACTTGGACTCGGGAAGGGGAACATCACACACCGGGGCCTATCACGGGGAGGGGGGAGGAGGGAGGGATGGCATTGGAAGTTATACCTGATGTAAATGACGAGTTCATGGGTGCTGACGAGTTGATGGGTGCAGCACACCAACATGGCACAAGTATACATATGTAACAAACCTGCACGTTATCCACATGTACCCTAGAACTTAAAGTATAATAAAAAAAAAAAAAAATCAAAGGAAGGCAAAGTCAATGCCACCATTTTCTTTTAAGGTTGGCCACATACTACAATTGGAAAAATATACATAAAGGATAAGCAAAGGTCATGATTAAAGTTCCACTTTTTTGAAAAAAAAAAAAATTCCTGATAGAAATAATTGATTTCCTTTAATTTGATTAGGGCCTTTCTTAATTTTTCTGAGCCTTTTCCCTCACAAAAAGTGAATAAGTTTTATAGTAATGTAAATTATAGTGACTCATGAAACAGGTATGTTATAAAGGAAAATGATTTGTTCTGCCATGTATTTTTTAAAATCCATGACATACTTTTACATTTTGAGGCTTATTAGTGGAGAATGCCCAACACTGATCAAGTGATTCATAAGTTTTTAGAAACAAAAATGTAGAAGATATCTTAAGAAAACAGGAAATTCAGAAACCTCTTTGATTATCTTTCAACTGCTTTATACAATTTGGATTGGATTATTTAAAGGAAATGTATTAGCGTCTAGGTCATGGAAAAAAGTTCAAATGCTAACTTATCTTCTGCATCTTGTCTCACATATTTTATTTCGTAGTAACTTTAACATCTTACTTTATTTTCTGCTAGTCACTTTTTTATCATAAAACATTTTATTCTCAATTAATAGTATCTTCATTAAACATCTCATGCTGCAAGCCATCAATGACATAGACACAGTCCTCTCCTTGAACAGCAATTAATTTTGGAGAAAGTTCACCGATATAAAACTTTAAAAGTGCTAAAGACAAATCATAATATGCAAAATTCCAAAACAGAATGACAAAATAAAAACTCTATCCTGAAATCTTCTGAAGTAGAAAGTAATCATATAGAATAATGTTTTAGTTGAAATGAATATACTTTTAGGAAGAATAAACCTCTAATGTGCTGGAAGCAAGATGTTGTTTTTAAGAATTGTGGGAGAGAATAAGCACAGAGGTACTTATAAAGCACTTACTATATGCTAGAGACATTAAAGGGCTTTACATTTATACATACTGTAATCCTCATAGTAACTATTGGCAAGATGTACCCATATTGTAGAGATGTTTAATGGTGGAGAAAATGCATATGAACTTTTACGAAATAGAGACAGATACTAGTACTTAAATATATGTAAATATATCTTTGTCACTTATGTACGACCAGATATTTAAAAATTTTATAGAACTAATTCTTCCTAGCCTGTTTTGAGTCTTTGCTCAATGTCCATCCTCAGTGGCATCCTCCAGAGCACTGTAATTTAAATTTCATTCTCACCACTCAACTACAGTATTCATAATTCAGTGTAGTCTTTTGTGTTCCTCTTGTTTTCCATAGTTCTTATCACTATGTAATATACAATAGAAATTATATATGGTTTTTGAATGTCTATTTTCACAGATCACTGACATTTTATGATATAAAGTCCTTAAAGGAAAGGATGTTGTTTTGTTCAACTAATACCACTCTAGCACATACAACATTGCTCATCACCTACTCAATATGTATTGGTTTGATGTTAAGAAATATCAATTAGTAAATTATCAAAAGATGAATTAGTACTGAATGATCAATGTTACTTCAAGACATGGTCGAAAATACATTTTTATATACTCTTATCTAAAATATATCCACGTGATTTTTCTTGTGTAGAAAAGGCATATGCATTTATGTATATAATATGACATTAGAACTGCCAATATAAACCGTCAATGATCATCTGGCTATTGAATAGTTTCTCTTTTGGTTTTCAATCTGGAAAGGGGAATGTCATATACAAAGCTGAACAATAAGGTATAAACTAATTTGGAAATGTACTTAACTTCTATGAACCTCAGTTTGCTCTTGTATTAAATGGAGATAGTAATAGTATGCACCTCATAGAGTCATTGTAAGAAATAAATGAGACAATTTATACACAGTATTTGCTACTCAAAAATAATATTTTAACCATTATGTTACTACACCAGAAAGAGTGACAGGATCATCTGGATAGTTATTTGGGGGATATTTATAGAAGTACTGGCATTAATGTGGAATCATATTCCAAATTCATTCAGGTAGACATGTAACTATTGAATACTACCTTTTAAAATTCCCTAGCATGGCAATATATAATGTACATAAATAGACTATAACTGTGTCTATCATGGCATGCTAACAAAACTGCAAAAATTTATCACCACAAACATCTATTTTCTCCACCAATAAAATTTCGCTGGTCATTCATTCCCATGCTAGTTGATAATATTACTTTTGAGAGCAGTTGAGGTCAAGAATGCCAATAATGTGGATTCTGTTTGGAAATGTGTGAAAGAATTTTGATAAAATCTAACCTGACTTGTACAAATTTTTTCAGACTTCTCCAAGGCAGAACAACACGAATTTGGATGATATCATTACATCATAGCCCTTAAAGTACTTCTGTAAATGGACGGTTGACATGAACATAAAATATTTCACATACAAAGAAAATGATAGTGCTATCTTGAAAATTTGGCAACTCACACGTGAAGACAACTTAAACCTTTCATTCTGCAACAGATTTTATTATACTTTTATGTAAACTCTACTCAGCCACTATTTTTCAGCCTTTGATACAAAGAGATACACAGCACAGTTTAACAATTTAGTTTGTAAGCAAAAGCTAAATCTAACACAAAATTGTTCCAAGCTTTTAAGGCTGTGAAAAAAGTTAATCATTCAATTTGCATCTAAAATAATGTTTACTGTTCAAGTTTTATAAGTTTGTCAATCACCATTCTCTTAATACTAGAAATTACATGAATTAGCTGATACTTTAACGTTCTAAGTAAATATAAAAATTTTGTATAAAAGTATTCAGGAAGCTGTGATTCTCAAATATTGCTATATATTACAAATACTTGGAGAACTTGTGGGAAATGTTTGTTTTCTGTACAGCCACAATTCTCATGTAATTCAGATTCAATAGACCTGGAGTGAGGTTTTGGGGAAATCTACATTTTTAATAAGCAAAGTCATTAATTGTGGTGTTCTTGATGGTAAACCACACTTAAGGAAAGATTGTTCTAATTCTATCACTTGACAATATAATGTTTTCTTGGTGCAAGGAAACAAGAAGCCGGTGTATGTGAATGAAGATATATAGGTGCTTTTTAGATGGTAAATTCACCTGAAATGAGAGCTTTTGACAGAAAATATCTCTCCATCAAACTAATATACCATTTGGAGACTTTACAATACATAAATAAATAAATAATGCATCACTGATTTCTGCAAAACAAAGTGCTATACTCTTAAGAATGGAAATCTGCTTTGAAAGTCATAGGTGATACGGATTTCAGTTGAGAATTACTGCAGTAGCAAAACAAACCTCAGCATCTCAGAGGCTTTAAACAACAAATATGTATTTCCCTGTTTATGTTCTATGTCCATCAGGGGGCCTTTGTTTATTACAATCACTCAGGGACTTTGGATGATGAGAGTGGTCACCTTTGCACGTCATATTGGCTCCCATATCAGAGGAAAGATACAGACTCTAAGAGTTCTTGCTGTAGCAAGTACATGCTAAGTTCTGACTTCAACAATTAAATGCTAATGACTCATTGACCTAAACTAGAAACCAAGCCACTTCCAAACAAAAGAGACAGCAGTGCAATATTACTATAGGCCTAGAAGGTAGGGAGGTTGGGGATTAGAGTATTGGAAATATTTGACAAACAACAATTATGACTACCAGAAATAACCAAATACTCTTCTGAGAACTGCTCCTAAAGCTCCATGTCTGAATATCAACAGTGAACCATTATGCTGTTGGCTAAAGGCACTTGATGACTCAGAGAAATCTACATGTGAAAAATGTTGTGCATTAGCTGATTAGACATCAGCACTATGTCTACTCTAAACAGATGGCAGAAAATGTAAAATCTGCTGAAATGGAAGGAGGAAACTTTAATTATTGAAAGATGTTCTGCATGATATCAACAGAGAAATTTGTCCTTTTGACTAATTTTTTACTAGATGATGAATTATCTTCTGACCAGCACAGCTTCACTAGTTTTCATGTAAACAAAATTCATCATCTCCAACTGCCCTTTGATTAGTTTAATTAGAGTTTCTACTTCACTGTCACTAAACAAGAGAAACTTAAGACACGGGTCAAAGATTTGCGTCACAACTCAGTTACTCAGCACAGAATAATATTAAATGTATTCAGATGGCTGAGGATAACTAATTTTTGACAGCTTAAATCCTTTACCAAAAATACAATCTATCCCTCCAAATTTTTAATAGATTCTCCACTTAAAGTTTTGTGATTATGCTTTGTCTTTTGTAGAAATATCTTCTTCATCTTTAAAAAAAAAAAACTATTCTTTATGTAATTTTGTTTTTATCCTATCTGCCAAAACACTTCTTTTGCACTATGCAATGAGGACACAGTATAGCGATTGTCTTGGTTTTCATTATTTTATTAACATATATAATACTCGAGTCTAATCAATTCTTAAGAAGAAACCAATGTCAGTGTGTAGATGTTTATCAAATTGACAGAATATTCATGTTTAAAAATTATTCCTGCAAAATAATAATTTAAAAATGTTTAGTTTAGAGAGGAATTTCAGGTTCCATTTTTTTCAGAATCCCCATGCCTAAAATATGAAATATATAGAAGTGATTTTAAGGGACTTTATTTCAATAACCTCTTTCATTGTTTTTGTTAATTATAAAACATGACTTACATGTTTATAAAACATTATAAAATGTTAAGCCTCAATGATTTAGGAAAAATAATGAAAATATAAGCTTAAATAAGACAGAATGTTAATAATTATGAGTTTGAACCGATGGTTGATGAACTAGTAATTCTACCGTAGGAATAATGGACAATTCTGGGTTATGCTTTCCTGTGTTGATCAAAGCCCTTGTACATGCTGACTTGATAAGTTCAGTTTCATGTGGGTCAGTTGATGAATTTGCAATATACTCATTGTAGACACCAACTAGAACAAAGTCTGTGGAGATTCTAGTCACAAATCGTATATCACCGATAACAATTTTCTCACTTCATTCAACTTTTCACTACGTGTTCTTTAGGACCTTCCACCTTCTCTTTGTCTCTGAGTCTCAGTGACAATGCTTCATATTTCAGATACCTGTTATGGCAGTACACCACTTCTGGTATCCTAATCTGAGCCAGTTATCTATTAATAAATGTTTAACTCCAAAATATTTTATTATATCACAGTTTTGAAACTCAAAGTAGGATGCACTGTGGAATGGCATGTTTCCATTCCTCAGTGACTGTTAAAAGTTAAAATACACAAAATACATCTTAAATTTAAGTGCGTTGAAGTAAGTGTTCCTATGTATTTGCTTTGTTTAATAAGTGATAAAATTACCACTTTATATACTAGAGTCTAATCAGAGATATAGCATGTAATCTCTAGCATAATCTTTAAAACTTGTTAAAGAATGTAAACAGTATAATAAAGAAAAAGCTGAAATCTAAGGCTAATTGGTGCAAAAAAGATAAAGATAAGATAAAAAAGATAAAATGGAATATAAGTCAGATGAGTAAAACAGCGAAAAATTTAAGATGTTAAATTTATATACAAACATACGAGTAAGTGCAATAAATGCAAGTATAATAAATATTTCAGTTAAAAGAAAAAGATTGATCAAGAAAATTCAGTGATATTTTGTTCTCAAGAGAAACATCTTAAATACATTATACCTGAATATGAAAAGCAAAAATATTTTTAAAGTATTTAAATATTCAATCAACAAAAAGATAATAACTATATTAATATCAGATACTTTCTCCATTTCTCATTGGGGGAAAATTTTCAGGCAAGCAAATACTTTTAGTAAATACTAGAATTTGTGGATGTTTCATGATGGTTTTCAAAGTTAATAAATGTAAGGCCCACTAACACCCACACAGTCTAAAATTACTTATGAAATCCACAAAGGATTAACAGGTGGCTCTGATGTTTTTGATAGAGTGGGAGAGAATTTGGTAATCTGTTAGAGATTATATTGCTGAGAAGCTACTAGGGAGGACTAATTGTAAAACAGTAAGATCTATATCTGTATCTAAGCCCTTATGGTAGACTTAAATAATACTAATTTAAATGAGTTTTAGGTTAGTTGACTTTAAATAAAAAATAATAATAAAGAAAACTATTTAATAACAGTAAAAAGGACTTAATATTTTATGCACCTAATAATATAGTCTTAAATATACCTTTCAGAAACTGACATAGGTGACAAGGAGAAGGATATAAACCTAAAATAATATTTTAAAAAATTCTTTCTTTTTCTGGAATTGAGGAAGCAAAGAGATAAAAATTCATTAAGAATATAACATTTTTGGGGAATAAAATTAATCCAGCTGACCTGGTAGATATGTACAGAACATTATACCAAACAACTGTAGAATGCAATTTTTTCAAGACCACCAGAATATTTACCAGAACTGGTCAAATGCTGGGCTAGAATACAAACCTCAACAAATGTTAAATGATATCATGCAAAGTATGCTATCTTACCACAATGATATTAAACTTGAATTTAGAAACAAAAATATAACTATTAACAGAAAACATTCAAAAGGTTGAAAATTAAATTGTGAACTTTGAAATAGAAAGCTATGTGTGAATAAGGAAATTTAAGTAGAAAACGGAAAGCATTTTGAAATGAATGATCGTAAAAATGGAACATATTAAAACAGAAGGGTCAGCACTAATGTGGTATTAAAGGGAATTGTGTAATCTTTACTGACTAGCTGAAAAAGAAGAGAAACAGAAAACCAGATCTAATCATTGATGTCAAAAACTTAGAAAAAGAACAAAAATTAAACACTGTGAAATAGAAGGTAGGCAATAATAAAAGGAAAAGCAGAAGTTAATGAAATGTTCTATAAAGTACAACAGAGAAAATCAGTATTATTAAGGATTTGGTGGTTGTATTTTTAGCAAAACTGACTTGAGATGGAATAGAAAATCTATTTTTGTAATTTTTTTATTTATTTGTTTGTTTATTTATTTATTTTTGAGATGGAGTCTTACTCTGTCGCCCTGGCTAGAGTGCAGTGGTGCAATCTTGGGTCACTGCAACCTCCACTTCCCCGGTTCAAATGATTCTCCCATCTCAGCCTCTTGAGTAGTTGGGATTACTGGTGCCTGCCACCAGGCCTGGCTAATTCTTGTATTTTTAATAGAGGCAGGGTTTCACCATGTTGGCCAGGCTGGTCTGGAAATCCTGACCTCAAGTGATCCACCTGCCTTGGCCTCTCAAAGTGTTGGGATTACATGCATGAGCTACTGCATCTCCCCTGACTGTTTAAATACCTTTACCCTGCTTCACTCCATGGGGTTAACCTCTTTACACAATCATTGTTACGACAACCATCTGTGCCCAAACATGTGGCGATAACACCTTGGTTCCCCTACACTACTCATCTTTGCTTTTTGCCTTGTCTTTATCTAAAACAATAGTCAGGACACAGCAGAAACCAGCTTAGCTTTAAAGTATGTATAGCTCAGAAGTGTAAGCATAAGGAAGTTAACATCTCATATGGCAACCTTTGACCAATGGGTGCACAGACACTAATGAATGAACATTTATCATTTCCCAGGACTAAGACAGATACTTTCAGGTGCAGTCTTCACACCAACCTATCAACTCCCAGGGGATCAAACCGCAACTATTTGGAATGGTTCACAGCTTGATTATGTAGGTTTGTTTCAGCTTTCTTCCTTCTCTCTTGATCTCCCTAGTCCCTCACTCCTGTTCAATGGGCTACCTTACTAACTAAATTACCTTCCTCCAAGTCATTGTCCCAGGATCTTTCTTTCTTTTTCCTTTATTTTTTCTTGGGGAAGACTATCCAATACAAAATACAATTTTAAGAAATTTGGATCTGTAATTTTAAATCTCTAACAAAAAACTCTAGGACGTATTCACTTTATAAGTGAATACTGCAGACTGTAAACAAATTTTCCAAAGAATAGGAAAAGAGGGAACATTTTCAAACTCTTTATTTTTATGTATTTATTTATTTAAGACAGGGTCTTGCTCCGTTGCCTAGGTGAGAGAGGAGCGGTGCAATCACGGCTCACTGCCTCAACCTCCCGGGCCCGAATGATTCTCCCACGTCAGCCTCCCAAGTAGTTGGGGACCACAGGCATGTGCCGCCATGCCCAGCTAATTTTTTTTTATATTTTGTAGAGATAGGATCTCACTGTGTTGCCCATGCTGGTCTAGAACTCCTGAGCTCAAGCAATCCTCCCACTTTGGCCCCTGAAATTGTTGAGATTACAGGCATGAGCCACCATGCCCAGCCAAATTTTCAAATTCATTGTATAAGGTGAGCATAACCTTGACATCAAAACTTGAAAAGAATAAAATAAAACTTTAGGCCAATCTCTTTCACAAAAATAGATGTGAAAAATTCTAAACAAAAAACTAGCACTGATTTCAGAAATAAACAAGGACAATACATCACAACCTATTTAGAATTATTTCAGTAATGGAAATGTAGTTCATTAAACATTTGAAATGTTCATCAATATCATTCACCATATCAAAGGAAGAAGAATCATACAATGAATTCAATAAATTGAAAATAAATATTTTTAAATATTCAAAACCCTTTCATGATAAAAATATTTAGCATGCTATAAGTAGAATAAAAATTTTATTATCTTACGGAGGTGTCAAATTATGAAGGTCCAAAACTCCCGAAGCAAATGCCATACATAATGATAAAATGTTGAAAACTTTCCCTCTAACTCTCGGAATAAGGCAAGAGTACCTGCTCTCATTAAAACAGAATCAATAATAGGAAAAATTAAAATCATGTATCCACTGATAGGATACAATAAGAACACAGTGCCACCTTTGCAATATTTCTGTCAATATAAATAACCTAACAATCAGACAAATACTGATGGAAGGACATTCCACAATAGAAGTGCCTTATGACCTTCAAACATGTAAAAGGTAAAAATAATAAAAGAAAAGATAAAGAATCAATCAAGACCAAGAGAGATTAAAGAAACATGATAAACTGTAACTAATTTGTGATTCTGAACTGGAGTTTTTGCTGGAAAAGGCATTATTCGGACATTTGGTGAAATCTTAATCGCATGAGTTTTAGATAATAGTAATATATCAATATTTATTTCCCAATTCTGATGGTTGTAATAAATTTATTTATGAAAAATTTTTGTTTGTAAGCACACATTATAGCCTAATAGGCTTTAAACTTTTGTTCCTAAATGGTTTGGAGACAGGGGTGGTAGTGAGTACTCTCTATTGCATATGCAACTTTTCTAGAAGTTGGCGATTGTTCTAAAAATGTCCTAGAGTTATCGGGAAGGCCTTTATTGTTAAGGTAACTTTACGTTTTTAGTTATTTATAACTTATCGATTTCAAATTTGGCTTCTGTAGAGTCAGAGTTTGCATATATGATCTTTTCCAGGGTTTTAACTGAATCAAATTCATCAGTGTTTTAGAATCAGCTTTTTCAGGCATAAATTAAACAATGGGTATTTACTTTTTAACTCCCTTACCTTTAATATTAAGCAGGAGGTTTTAAAAAATCTTTTTGATTTTTTGCTTTATGCTCTAAAAATGTATTACACTTATTGTACATGTTCATAAATCTGTATTGGTATAGCAATGTAATTAGATATGACTCAATCAAAAACCATAAACAGTGCCTGAAAGATTTTGCTATTTAAACTTAATAAACTCTGTCCTTAAAGGTGTATGTTTAATTATAATGACTATGTTTGTGTGTGTTAACATTTAATATGCTGACTTATCTTTCATCAAAGGCAGATTTTACTTTACAGTTTTCTTTATTCTTTTGCTAAAATTGAGGGAAAATATTATATTGCATTGTATATTATTAAATTATTTTATGCTAAGAGAATGATATTGATGTTTACAAGACTTTACCAAACTACTATTCACAAATCAATCAACTGAGAATATTTTCCCCACATGAATTCTACGTATTTATTTTATTATAAATGAGAATATTTCTGGTCAATAGTATTGGGCATATGTTGTGGGAAATGAAAGCGCACTATTCACCAGAATAATAACGGTATTAAAATTTAGAAACTTAGTTAATTGAACTTTGAATGGTCAGTGGGATCAGTATTGTCATGGTTATAATTACTTCCACATGATATCATTTCTCCTTTTAATATGCATTTTGTGTGAATGACATGACATAATTATCATTAAATTGTTTTGGTTATTTTAACAACCATTGCATGAATTTCCCATTTAATGATGAATGACTGTCACTAATTTATTAAGAGTATGTTTATAAAATGCTTACAGTTTACTACCCATAGTCATGTGGGTGTTTTAGGTTGGAATAAAAGTGCTTTTAGGACAATCATGTCAAACATAAATCATGACAAACATAAATGTCTTCTTATGATTCTAGAAGAAGTATCTTTCCTTCTTCAAAACACCTAAAAGTAATTTTAATTTTTAATTTACATTAGTTAAATATTTATTAAGTGTCTGACATTTATAATTATCTTCCAGTGTATAATATGTAAAAAGAGACTGAGCACACCACTAGACACATAGAGTAAAATAGAATAAGGGAAACAGCAAAACATCAGCACAATATGCATGTGATAATTTTCATAACAGTGAGGCAAGTCAGTTGGTACAACTGCAGAGAAGGAAGAGATTATAAAGAAGGCATATAGCCTTAAATACATTTTCAGGCCAAATCACTAGGGTGACTTACTTGTGTTTTGTATTTCTAAGTCTATGGGAAGAGAGCTAATGCTACGGGTCTTCTCACCTCATTACGTGTAATTCCCTAAAGTGTTTTATCTCTAAGTAATATTTTTAAAAACTTATTAAAAATACATATTCATGGAAAGTTCATTTATTTTATCAAATTTCTTTTTGTATAATAATTGAACAATTCCTTTTGATGTAAATATATTAATCAAAAATTAAAGGGGTAATTTTAAGTATAAAATAATACATGTTTTCAACAGATATAGAAAAACAAATCATGAAAGATTTGAGCAGTGGTCATGTCAAACACTAAGATCATGGCGTCAGAATGAATAAACAAATTAGAGAATCAGAAGGATTAAACTAATCAAGAGTAAGATTTCATGGAAGAGTAACCAGACAAAGAAGGAAGAGCATTACAGTTTGAGAGACCTCTGGGTAAGAGCTTACTGCATGCTGTAGGATTTGAGAGCTTGATTTATGGAAAAGACCAGTGTGGCTGAAGTGATGATAAAGAGCAGGATGAATGTGAAATTGGGCACAAAAGTAGGGGTTCAATTTTGTGGGGGAATCCATTGTATTTGTTTCACAAAATACATTTGAAATGGTTTGTTGAATGCCACCTTTAGGAGACAAAGAACCTACAGATATTTAATAAGGTTTATAAATATTATATATAAATATTTTAAATAGGACCTATTCCTGTCTTTAAGGATTATAACATTTAAATCATGTTGTATTAGTTTGTTTACATGCTGCTGATAAAGACATACCCATGACTGGGCAATTTAAAAAGAAAGAGATTTAATTGAACTTACAGTTCCATGTGGCTGGAGAGTCTCATAATCATGGTGGAAGTCAAGGAGGAGCAAGTCCCATTTTACATGGACAGCATCAGGAAAAGAGAGAATGAGGAAGATGCAAAAGCAGAAGCCCTGATAAAACCATCAGATCCAGTGAGAATATTCACTACCATGAGAACAGTATGGGGGAAACCACCCCCATGATTCAATTATCTCTCACCAAATCCCTCACACAACATGTGGGAATTATGGGAGTACAATTCAAGATGAAATTTGGTTGGGGACACAGCCAAACTATATCATTCCACCCCGACGCTTCCCAAATCTCATATCTTCACATTTCAAAACCAATCATGCCTTCTCAACAGTCCTCCAAAGTCTTGACTCATTTCAGCATTAACACAAAAGTCCACAGTCTGAAGTATGATCCGAGACAAGGCAAGTCCCTTCCACCTATGAGCCTGTTAAATCAAAAGCAGGTAAGTTACTGCCTGGATACAGTGGGGGTACAGGGATTGGGTAAATATAGACATTTGAAATGGGAGAAATAGACTAAAACAAAGGAGCTACAGGCCCCATGCAAGTCCAAAATCCAGTGGGGCAGTCAAATCTTAAAGCTCCAAAATGATCTCCTTTGACTCCATGTCTAACATCCAGGTCGTGCTGATGCAGAAGGTAGGTTCCCATGGTCTTGGGCAGTTTTGCTCCTGTGGCTGTGCAGGGTATAGCCTCCTTCCTGGCTGTTTTTCACAGGCTGGTGTTGAGTGTCTGTGGCTTTTCCAGGCACATGGTGCAACGTGTCAGTGGATCTATCATTCTGGGATCTGAAGGATGGCGGCCCTCTTCTCACAGCTCCGCTAGCCAGTGCCCCAGTAGGGACTCTGTGTGGGGGTTCTGACCCCACGTTTTCCTTCTGCACTCCCCCAACAGAGGTTCTCCATGAAAGCCTTGCCCCTGCAGCAAACTTCTGCCTGGACATCCAGACATTGCCATACATCCTCTGAAATCTAGGTGGAGGTTTCTAAACCTCAATTATTGACTTCTGTGTACTCACAGGCTCAACACCATGTGGAAGTTGTCAAGGCTTGCGGCTTGTACCCTCTGAAGCCATGGCCCAACCTCTACGTTGGCCCCTTTCAACCATGGCTGGAGTGGCTGGGATGCAGGGCACCACGTCCCTAGAATGCATGTAGCTTGGGACCCTGGGTCTGGACCATGAAACCATCTTTTGCTCCTAGGCCTCAGGCCTGTGTTGGGAGGGGCTGTTATGAAGACCTCTGACATGTAATGGAGACATTTTCCCCATTATCTTGGGGATTAATATTCAGTTCCTCATTACTTATGCAAATTTCTGCAGACGGCCTGAATTTCTCCTCAGAAAATGTGATTTTCTTTTCTATCTCATTGTTAGGCTGAAAATTTTCCTAACTTTTGTGCTCTGTTTCCCTTATAAAACTGAATGCCTTTAACAGCACCCAAGTCACTTCTTGAATGCTTTGCTGCTTAGAAATTTCTTCCACCAGATACCCTAAATCATCTCTCTCAAGTTCAAATTTCCACAAATCTCTTGGGCAGGGGCAAAATGCTGCCAGTCTCTTTGCTAAAACATAACAAGGGTTACCTTTGCTCCAGTCCCCAACAAATTATTCATCTCCATCTGCAACCATCTCAGCCTGGACCTTATTGTCCACATCATTATCAACATTTTGGGCAAAGCCATTTAACAAGTCTCTAGGAAGTTCCAAACTTTCCCACATTTTCCTGTCTTCTTCTGAGCCCTCCAAACTGTTCCAATCTCTGCCTGTTACCCAGTTCCAAAGTTGCTTTTACATTTTTGGGTATCTTTTCAGCAACACCCCACTCGACTGGTACCAATTTACTGCATTAGTCGGTTTTCACACTGCTGTTAAAGACATACCTGAGACTGGGCAATCTGGAAAAGAAAGAGGTTTAATTGGACTTACAATTCCGTGTGGCTGGGGAAGCCTCACAATCATGGCAGAAGGCAAGGAGGAGCAAGTCCCTTCTTACATGAATGGCAGCAGGCAAAGAGAGAATGAGGAAGACACAAAAGCAGAAACCCCTGATAAAACCGTCAAATCTCATGAGACTTATTCACTACCATGAGAACAGTATGATTGAATCCGCCCCCCCCCCAAATTTAATTATGTCTCACTGGTTCCCTCCCAAAACACATGGGAATTATGGGAGTACAGTTCAAGTTGAGATTTGGGTGGGGACACAGGCAAACCATATCACACATTAAAATGCACTTTGTTTTTTTAAATTTCGCCCCATCATCCCTTTTTTAGTAATACCTTATCCTTCTAGTGATTAGACAGGTTGAAGGGTACTGCATGTAATATTTATGTGATAAAAGCTTTACTTTTTTAAATATGAATTTAGATACATAATGAAAGCTTAATGTTTTCTTAAATATGAATTTGGATATATCACAATTTAAAATGTGATGCATCATGAGTAAAATTTCCTCTTGAGGGTTTTAAAAGTATGTCCTTCCTAATTGTAGTGTAAAATCTATAGTCAGCTGCAAGCTATTCATAACCATATGGCTAAGTATAAGTGATTGGACTATTAGTCAATCTTATGCATATAGAAAAATGCTTTGTATCACAATTATATTTCAAGAGCAATTCAATTATAGTCTTTTTCACAATCAAGGGAAGATGTTCTGAGTATTCTGGATTATTTGCAATAACTGCCTCTCAGCTTCACATTAATATAGATGATAAATGCCGTTCATCATAGAAAATTTGAATTTTTATAAATTGAAAATTTGGGAGGTTGTCTTTAGGTAACATATTTATTTATAAAAATTATTTCTCTAAAATAGTTTCTAGTCATAATCACTGACTTTATATACATCTTATCTTAATGAATGTTCATATCACTGCTATAGAAATGATATTAAAATTTTTGTTAAAATTACAGAGAATTTTTCATGTAAGAAAATTAAGTGACTTGACCATGGTCACAGATAGAAACTGGTAATAGAGAGAATACCAATGTCCATTTAATGATTGTTATATAATTCATTTTATTTATACTAAATTTATTCATTCCAAATATAAATTGATACTAAATTTAAAAAATCAGTTATCAATACAGAAAAGAATTGAATAGGCAAATCAAATGGGTGTGGCTAAATAACAACCAACGCATTTATAATTTTTCTTTTCCCCTTTTCTATGTCATTATCAGATCTTCAGACTTGGTCATCTAACATTCTTGACCTTAAAATACTATGGATATATAATTTCATTTGAAACATCTTCATGATACTAGCAATTGTTTTTTAAATTTCTTTTGTTTCATTTTTAATCCAAGAGTGTAATTTTTTGAAAGTGATTTAGGATTAAATTGCTTTAAAATAATTTACATTTATAAACTACTGTATGTCAGACAGGACCAAAAGTCAATCCATGGGCCAAGTGCAGTGGCTCATACCTGTAATCTCAGCACTTTGGGAGGCCGAGGCGGGCAGATCAACTTAGGTCAGGAGTTTGAGACCAACCTGGTCAACATGGTGAAATGCTTTCTCTACTGAAAATACAAAAATTAGCTAGGCGTGATGGCGGGCACCTGTAATACCAGCTACCGGAGAGGCTGAAGAGGAGAATCGCTGGAAGCTGGGAGGCAGAGGTTGCAGTGAGCCAAGATCTCACTACTGCACTCCAGCCTGTGTGACAGAGCGAGACTCCCTCACAAAAATTAAAAAAAAAAAAATACATCAATTGATGCTATCTTTCAAGTCCCATCTCTTTTTGTTCAGTACCTCGCATACCATACCAAGATTTTTATCCAGGTGGCATCAGATTATAATGAATCTTAAGGAAGGTTTTGATAAAACAACAAATTATTACAGAGAGTAGACAGTACATATTGAAGTGGATGAAAGTTTCTACTCTTTATCCTATAGATCAAGGTGAACTGTTTGTGCCTACTGTTTACATATGATCTTCTTTTTCAACAGTTTATCGTCAAATCTTCATAGTCTTCCCTCAGAGTCTTCCCTCGGTGCAGATTTGGCAGCTCCAGAATTTACTACCACATAAATTAATGTGATGATTTGTTCTTTAATTTGTGACTCACATGGCTTAATTGATCAGAATATACTTAATACAGTAATAGCCATTAAGAATAATGTCAAATTATGGTTAATCGTATCTGGTAATAATTACCACAAAAGGAAAAACAAGAAGAAGGGAAAAAGAGGAGGAGGAGAAATAAATGCAATTATTCTTTACTCAAACACTTTCGCAGAGTACCCAGGAAAAAGAGGAATCTGTTCATTGCTATTCAGGATTCTGCATGTCTGGCAAGGGTGGATGGATCTCCCTTTAGTTTACATGCATTTTCCAGAAGGGGTTAGTCTGGGCCTCTTTCTCTGGAAGAATGAAATAGATGTTTAATCCTCAGAGCTCAGTTTGTGATGTTCAAAGATAAAACTTTCTTCTCTTTTAGAGAATATGCGGAACTGTTTGTGCAATATGCATTTCAAAATAATTGGGTTTTGCAATAGGCATTAATATACATGGAGTTTTTAGGAAAAATAATTTAAGATTCAATTATAGCTAGATTCTACTATTTTTAAAAGGCATTTCTTGTGTTGTCTATAATTTCAAAAAAGTTTCTTCTCTAAAATCTTAGTTTTACTTACTCTCACTTGTATATTCTCTTTCCATTTCTTGTTCTGTCTTTAGTAAGTACTTCATGTCCTTTATATATACAGTGGGTTTAAATGTCAGTTATGAAGTCACAATTTATATGCTTTGAAATAAGTTTTCAAAAACAGGTAACAAAAATACGAAGAAATTTGTCCTTAAAAGTCTCGTTTTACAAGAATTTAGACACTAGAATAGCCTGAGGAATGTAGGAATATAAGGAAGTTTCAAAAAAAAAAAAAATTTAGTTCTTAAGAATAACATGGCATAAAGTTAAACCATTTTGTAATATTCATCCTCTGTATCAATTCCCTTTGAAAAGTTCCGTAAGAGCCTTTTACATTTAATTGTCTCTAGATTTGATCAAATAAAATGTATTTTAAATCACACAATTATAAAGAGAATTTGATCACTTTGCTTTTTTTTAAAATCAAACTACTAAAAGTTAAAAATAGAGAATGATATCAAAAGAAATAAATTTTTATGGATTAATATCAAGTCTGTTTTCAATTAATTGCTCAATACTGAATTTATTTCTGTCACTTAAACCAGTTTTTTTTCTTTTCATTTCTTTTTTTTCTTTCTTTCTTTTTTTTTTTTTTTTTTTTTTTTTTTTGAGACAGAGCCTTGCTCTGTCACCCAGACTGGAGTGCAGTGGCATGATTTCAGCTCATTGAAACTTCTGCCTCTTGGGTTCCAGTGATTAAAGATGTGTACCACCATGCCTGGCTAATTTTTTATATTTTTAGTAGAGATGGGGTTTCCCCATGTTGCCCAGGCTAGTCTGGAACTTCTGGCCTCAAGTGATTCGCTTACCACGGAGCCTCCCAAAGTGCTGGGATTACAGGCATGAGCTACTATACTGGCCTAAACATCTTTCTTTTGTTCTGAATAAATTTACATTAATTTACTCACAAAATTATTTTTAGATATTCTTACACTTATGTATACTTACTGTGATTAATTTAAATTCAATGTATCTTGAAAATGGGAATAATTTTAGGATTCCTTTTATATAATATGAGAATAGATATAGATTTGCCTGGACATATTTAAATTATAAATCAGATGTTAGGATAAAGTTAAATGTAAAATATTTAAGCCAATTTGACAACACTAAATATGATTTACCTATTGAATTTACTACTAAGATAAACAATTGTTAGAACTTTTTCACGAAGCTTTGTGAAATCATTCTTTTCTCATCATTGTGGTAATTCAAAGATACCATTTTTGAATACATATAGAATCAATTCACTGTAGGAGTTGAAGTTACAGAATGGAACAATAATGTCTTAGGAAACATCAATACAACTGTTTCTTCCAGTTCTAAGGTTATATAATCCAAAATTACAGATTACCTTAGCTCAACAGAAACGTGTAGGTTCTGATTTAGGACATTAATATAGCAAAGGTGATTAATTCTAGATACTTTAAGAAATTCTTTTAGTTGTACAGTAACGGACTTAGAAGAGAAAAGATTTTGTTTTGTTTTCTATTCTTGTTAGTTTTATGAGAAATATAATTTTGTTCTTCATAGAAAGGGAAATTCTAGTAGAGGTTAAGATCTCAGGATTAGATCCACAGGATTAGAAAAGACAACAGAAGGAGGTTCAAATAGCTAGAAATTAGGCCTGAAGAAAGTACTATGATACATGCTAGGTGTATGTTTCATATGTACTATGATATATGCTAGTGTAAGTAGACCATAATAGCAAAAGGAAATCATCATTAGACAATAGAAAGAAGTTGTGCATAGAACACTTCCAAACTAAAAAGCCCCATATATGTTCAGAAAGTGCTGGGTACTTAGGCATATTCCTGCTAAGTAGCCAGATTCAAAAGCAGAGTGTTTCGAGGATCTCACTGAGCGCAAGCTCAAATCATTAATCAATTTCTTTGTAATCAGTAACCAATGCTGACAAGCTAGGACAAACTACCCTATATGTCCTCAGACTCCTGGTCAAAAAGCAACCCTATTAATCAATATATTTAATACCTTGACCAGAGGTCAGTACCATACATGTGTGTTTCTTATTTCAGTAAGAAAGCCAAGGCTAATTCCAGACCTGCTAAAGTTAACTTTTATAGCACACTCAAGCCTCTGACCAATCAGTGGTCAAGACTGTCTTATGACAAAATATCATTCTTGCTTGTCAGTAATTATTTTTCTTGCAGCATCATATAATCAGATAGACAATCAAAAGTCACCTACAAACTCCGAACATTTGTAATACCCAGTGTTTAGGACTTATATGGAATCAGACAGCTGAAATATCCAATACCAGCACAAAATTTTTGTACTAACAAAATACTTATTTTTGTACTAGCTGTAATTTTTCACCTCACTTATATTTCTGCATTTATGTTCTATATCTGCTGAATGACTCAGAAAACATAATTTATCTCTCATTAATGAAGTCTAAGTCTTCAGGTCAATTCTCTTTCATAAGGATAATATCCTGAGAGGGTTTTAATTCAATCTCCCAATATATAATGTAAAGATTTCCCAAATTCAGATATCCGAAAATCTTTTCAAAACTCACCACACTCTACAGGACATACTCCTCTAGGCTTTTGTTTAAAGGCAAATGATACACTGCAACAAGAGAAGGAGAACGCAGGCAAGCATTGGGTTCCAACCAGCATCCCATCAGCAAGTTCCCCAGGGACTTTATTGATAGATACACACACACATACACACACACTAAACTTACTCTGTCTTCAGCTTGAACCATGAAAATATGTACAAGGACTTTAGCTTTGGGAGAACTCAAAGCAGAAATCCCAGGCAGTACTTCTGTGCCTCTTTGGTGATATAATCAGCCAGGCAGACATAGGCTGGTTGGAAACCATTGGTGAAATAAATTGCGTTTGAGAAATTGCTGTGGGGAGTTTGGAGATTAAAACAAGTCTCATAAATCTGACTGCCCTCATTTTCTCCAAGAGTTAAAAAAACAGACATTCAAAAGTCACCAAAATAAAGTGTTTCAAATCCACCTGTAAATAAAATCTATTTCATATATTTATAAAATCATCAATACCAGTATTATGATGTCATGTTTTATTGCATATATGCATAAAATACCTGTATTATAACAGAACAAACTAATAGGTAGAAGATAGGATATGAGAACTACAGAACTATTATGATAGTCGTCAAGAACCCAGCTTACAAAGACAAAGATGCTAAACAGTGAGAAAATAATTAAAAGGCAAGGTGTGGTAGCACAGGCCTATGGTCCCAGCTACTCAGGAGGCTGAGGAGGGAGGATCACTTGAACCCAGGAGGTCAAGGCTGCAGTGAGTTGTGATTGCTCATGACAGAGTGAAATCTTGTCTCAAAAAAAATAAATAAATAAAATAAAATAAAATAAAATAAAATAAAATAAAAAGACCGAGTACATAGGGAAAAAACACTGAGGTATAATGTATGTTCTTTGAAGTGAGGAGTAAGAGCAAATTACTCAAATAGGGAGAACGTCAGAGGAGAACCAAGTGCAAACTGACTCAAAATCTTGACTAAGTTATGAAATTATTAAATTTCCTCAAATTATTCCTCACTCAGGGTTTTTTCCTCCTAAGATCCAGGAGTGTGAACAGTGTTATAGGCAAGTGTTAACTGAGCACAAGAGCTTTAATGATACTAAAATAAAATGTGAAACAGGTAGCCAATAATACACAGTTTAAGACCATGAAATAAGAAGTAAGATGATCAGAGATGAAAATGCAGATAGAGGTGATTGGTGAAACAAGCTTTGTTCTCAGGACAAATGGGCTTGCTAATGCTCTTCTTCCCATATCAAACACTAAAATTATTGTGTCTCCTTGCATGGATAGAGCTGGTTTTGAGTCACTTTACACCTATATAAGTAGAGAATGTGTGCTCCTGAGAACAGGAATTTTCTAAGAAAAAAGTCAGAAGAGTTCAATTAGAAATGTCAAATCTTAAACCAAGTTCGATATTCAAACAAGACACGCCTTTATGAGGAAAAGATACGGAGATGAGAAGAATAGGATGGAAGTTGTCATATTTTTCTACATTTCCCCTTTTTGCAGCAGCAAGTTCTGTTTCCTCTCTGAAAAATTAGGTTTGCTGTGATAACAATTTCTTCCAACAGAGTCAATGAGTCAGAGAATAATAACAGCACCACCAAATATATCTGAAAGATAAAAACGTTTTGAAAAATCTGCCCCAACATTTTTTTTTTCTTTTCTTTTCTTTTTGAGACAGAGTCTTGCTCTGTCACCTAGGCTGGAGTGCAATGGAGCAATCTCAACTCACTACAGCCTCCACGGCCTGGGTCTAAATTATTCTCCTGCCTCAACCTCCCTAGTAGCTGGGATTACAGGCGTCTGCCACCATACCCAGCCATACCCAGCCTTTTTTTTTTTTTAATTTTTTGTAGAGACGGGGTTTCACTATATTGGTCAGGCTGGTCTCAAACTCCTGACCTCAGGCGATCCACCTGCCTCGGCCTACCAAAGTGCTGGGATTACAGGTGTGAGCCACTGCATCCAGACCATTAATTTTTTTTTAGTTAGAGTTTTACCATTTCATCATTGAAATATTTTTGTAATTATTAAATATGTTACCACGTAGTAAGTACAGGCTTATATGATTTTCTGCATAGTAAACATTTCATATTTAAAATTAAATTGATATAATATAAAATACTAGATTCTGAACTAGCTTATTTTTCTCATTCTTTCAACTAATAGATTATTAAAAATATAAAAGATCTTAGAGACGACTTATCAAGACTAAACTAATAATTTAACAGACATGGAGTATCAAAACTACGGTAAATAAATTGTTAGGTTTTTTGTTGTTTTTATTCTTGATGTGTTTTTGTTCTACATAGTGAATTAGTAAAAAAATTAGGACTAAAGCTCAAGTTTTCTGGACCACAGTCCATCACATTCTGATGCCTTGCAATATAAAAGATGAACTGAAGTTTGAAAGGTATACCTCATTTAAGAGATAGTCTACATACTATTCAATGAATGCAGTGTAATATGCAAAAAATGGCAACACAAAATGTTATTTATTTAGTTAGTTGATTATTTTAGAGACAGGGTCTCAGGGTGTTGCCCAGGCTGGTCTTGAACTCCTGGTCTTGAGGGTTTCTCCCGCCTCAGCCCCTTGAGTAGCTGGCATTACAGGCACATGGCAGAGCACCCTGCTAACATACAAAACTTAGGATATAAATTATTTAATTTTAGTAGCAACTCCTTTCATCTACAAATCAAAGTTAAACATCATTTAATTATTAACATAGTATTTTAATAAATAAACATACTACTCACTTGTTTCAGTCATTTTAGCTGTATTTATATTTTCCATATTTTACATGATATGCTGCTACTTTATATTAGGTTGGTGCAAAAGTAACTGCAGGTATTGCCATTAAAAATAATGGCATTGGCCAGGCACGGTGGCTCATGTCTGTTATCCCAGTACTTTGGGAGGCCAAGGCAGGTGAATCACTTGAGGCCAGGAATTCCAGACCAGCTTGGCCAACATGGTTAAAACTTATCTCTACTAAAAATACAAAAAATTAGCCAGGTGAGGTGGTGCATGTCCTACTCGGGAGGCTGAGGCACAAGAATCACTTGAACCTGGCAGGCAGAGATTGCAGTGAGCCAACATTGTGCCACTGGGTTCCAGCCTGGGTGACAGAGTGAGACTCTGTCTCAAAAGAAAAGAAAGTAATGGCATTACTTTCAATGGCATAAACTGCAATTACTTTTGTGCCAACCTAATATAATCTTTATTGCAAGGACAGAACACTTTTTTGCTTAAATCTAGAGTAATCTGTTTAAAGATATTTTTGCATCTTTTGTGTTATTAGGATGTAGTTCATTATATCTCCTTAAGATATCTAGCATTTTGCTTCAATGAAGCCATCCATGTGATTGGTTTGCATCTTATATTTACTAAAGACAACTTTTTCTGCCTCAACCTGAAAGAGGTCTATGACTTTCTATATCAAAATATAACTCTAAATCTTTTTTGCCCTTGTATATTATTGTTTTCTCAGCATTGGAGTTCCTTCTGTCTTCTATCAAGAAGAGAGAGAAATTACACATTTATTCTTGAAAGAAGAGTCATGAAGAACATGATATATTTAAAGTATGATAACTAGTTTTTTATTATATGACTTCTTCAGATGATACCAGTGACATCTTGTAAGAAAAAAACAAATTATCAAATGCGTAGATCTATAAAACTTTAGTAAGAAGAATGTCTTTATATGCAATCTTTAAATTAACAATAATGTTTTATCCTAATGCATTTATAAGATATACTTTCATTATTCCCATCTAAACAGACTGTTGAAATCTCTTATTTTCTGCTTTCTTTTTTTGTTTGTTTTTATTGAGCGTCTTGCTCTGTCGTCCAGGCTGGAGTGTAGTGGTGTGATCTCAGCTTACTACAACTTCCAACTCCTGGGTTCAAGTGAGTCTCCTGCCTCAGTCGCCCAAGTAGCTGGGATTACAGGTGCCCACCACCATGCCAGCTAATTTTTGTATTCTTTTAGTAGAGATGGGATTTTACCATGTTGGCCAGGCTGGTCTCGAACTCCTGACCTCAGGTGATCCACCCACCTCGGCCTCCTAAAGTGCTGGGATTACAGGCATGTGCCACCACACCTGGCCTTCTGTTTTCAATAAAGACTATTTTTGAAAAATGTTGATTAAACAATATAAATAAATTAAGCCATTATCTATGCAGAGTATCTGACTATGAAATTTCTCCTCTATCAAGAAGGTAATTTGCAATTATTATTTGTGTGAACTGAATTTAGATATTAGATGTGAAATTGAGATCAATGATTGACAAGCATTTTAATCCAGAATGATATGGCTATTAAGGCTCTGAAGAACAACTGTATCATTCACAAAGTATTTGAAAATAATGATTTGAAGAAAAGGTGAAAATGAGAAACAAATCCAGATTATGATTCAGTTAATGCAATTAATTACATGATTGTATTTTAGAAAAGAGAAGATATTTATTAAAATTAGTTTAGGTACTTAAATAATATATTTTATTTTTGAAAATAATGTTCATTGGTAAGAAGAAAAATAACTAAGAAATATTGAAATGCCATCTCTAAATATTCAAAAGTTTCATATGAGAACAAGCAAACAATTGAGTTTATTATTTAGATTCTCATTTTTAATATTGGATAGATTGCTAGAATATTAAATTTCTTTATGTTCTTTCCATTAAAAAGCATAAATGAGGAAAATAAAACTTTATTCTTACTACAACTACTTTAATTAACTATACGGAGGGAAAATGAATAGATGAGTGGTATCCTGTCATAATTACAAAACTTTAAATAGTCTTTGGTTTTGTTCTATTCAAATCAATATATCCAAAGGTAAAAAATGATAGGGCAATTAACAGAACATTTACAATTTCCATGAAAGACTTCATTGCAAATGATTCAATTCTTTCTTCCCCTTTCTCTATATGGCTCTTAGAACCCAGCTGTGAAGACCGTAGGCATGTAAGAGCCAAGTCATTTCTGTGGACGACATCATTTAGATGAAATAGGGCAAAGAGGTGTAAATCCAATTGGAACTACGCACAGAAAGTCTGTGGGTAATGGGACTTCCCTGTGATGTGGCTTTTACCAGATGGTCTTTGTTATTCTGATTAATAGTAGAATAGAAAAGAGGTCACTAACACTAATAACATGCAACTTCAGGAGATGCAAAACCAAATTAATTATAGAACTTTTAGCTTGTAATGCTTAAGTTCAGAGATTAAAAAATTGATCAAATTTTCCCTCCAGGAATACTTTAGCTCCACATTCTTCCTTGAGTACTACTTCTGCTGATCATTGAATAAGAAGCAGTTCCCAAAGACTAAAATCTAAGATGATGCCAAAGTGTTCAATTAAACGATTTACAGAGCCTAATACAACTTTACCCACACCAGATAAAATTATCTTTATCCAGAAGTAGTAAGAGAAAACCAATGAACTAGTGGTCTAGTTGTCAGTGGTCAGAGACTATGCCATAAGGACGAGAACAATGGGTACAAGCAAAATAGATGGACATGAAATACAAGAAGTAATTAATAATAATAAAAAAACATGAAGTTTTTAAAAGGCTTACTGCAGAAATCAAAGTAAAAATCTTCTTCAATAATGTTCATCAGTGCTATTTTTTTAATAAGCAACTAAATAAAAAATTCATTGTGTATATGTGAGCATATCTATTGAAAGATACAACAATGAATTTTTTACATGCTATATTTTTAAACTAATTTTAAATATTACTTGTGATCATTTTCCCCATCATCAACTTTAAAACTTCTCTTGTATTTCATAGTATGGGCATTTCAATTTATTTAGTAGTTCCATATTTGGGGACATTTTAGTTGCTTTTTTAAAAAATAGCACTGATTCAACATTTTGTCTCTATCCAGGATAAAATCTGGGTAGGCTCCACAGATGTTCAAGCTTCACTAACAAATCTTCTCTGCTCACCTTAGTGTTGAAACAGCCTCATTCTAAAATTAATGTACCCAAACAGGTTTAATAAAAGAACTCTCAATTAAATTTAAAGTTATACTTCTTCCCTATCCCAGCTAGACCAGCTTCTTGTTCTACCCAATCTAAAAACACCAAGGTTAAAGAGATATGAGGAAATAAGTAAATGATGATGAAGTCTGAATTAAGTGAAGATCTGTCATCTATATTTCCAAGGCAAAGGTGACACAAGATCTGCCTGGACATTTGTGACTCCTCCTTCAGCTTCTGGTACAAATAGATTCTCCGGAGTTGGCTCTTTCTTTCATTCTCTCTCCCTCTCCGATTACCTAGTGGTAAATTCAGCCCTTGGACTAGTCATTTCACACCTTTTACCAAACCAGCGCAGATCATGACTTTGTTGTCACAGAAAACCTTTTGCATTTTCCAAGTGAGGAAACACTAGTTCATGTGTCCACCAAATGTTCAAACTTTAGTAACACCTCTAAAATTCTCCAAGTGGCCTTGTGTGAGTCTTTATTATTACATTTGAGGTAAGGGGAAGGCATGATCCCCTCACAACAAATTTATAGCTCTATCTTAAAAAACACTTCAACTGAATAGTTTTTAATATCCTCAAGTGCATGAGAAGTCAAGGGTTGCAAACTTAGTTGTTGAAAACTTCTTTGCCAAGTTCTGCTAGATGGACAAGCACCGAATTTATTTTACTACTACTGGTTGAATGAGGTCTAAGGGATGATTGATTAAGTCCCTTTAACTTCAGTAGAAGTCCCCTTTTTCTCCCCTCAATATCTCTCATATATATATACACATATTATGTGTTGGACCTGGTTTATACCTTCCACAAACTTAGCTCAGCACTACCTGCCTTCCAGGCTTCTACTGATGGACTAATTTGCCAGTCAGCAGGCTCTTGTAGTAGTTCTGTCACAAAGCCACAGTCTCATAACACAGACAGTAGTCTCAGCCTATGCTCAGGTAAGGAGTGGGTTTCCATGATCTCCATTAAAAGCTTCCCTATGGGAGTCACAGAAACTTCAGTGTCAAGAAGACCATACCAGGGGCAGCTTTGTCTTCCCCTAGATGCTGTCAAGAGAAGATGGTCAACACCATTCTAAAGAGTGGATGATTTAATGTTGTGCAGGAAGGACTGGCTAATGAGAGATAGGAACTAGGACAATTCAAAGAGCAGTGGTTTTAAACTGTCTCTCTAGAGGTATTCTGCATGACAGAGTCAACATCTTGGTTTTCTTGTAGGTTGGGAATGCATTATCTTGTATTTGCTTCTCCTCCTTCTCTACCTCATTTCCTTTCCTTCTGTGTTTTCTTCCTTTGCATGATATTCATCAACAAAATTTTAGCATGAAAGTTTGTGTCAGCCTCTGTTTTCAAATGCACCCTGGGAAAAAGGTAATTTACTGAAAAGTATTTGGGAAATTATTGTGAAAATTTAAGTATGAATGGTTAAGAAATTACACATGCCAATGACATCATGCAACAGCTACTAACATCTTATAGAACTATAGTTCTGAGGAACATACTTGATATAGCTTTGGATTAGATGTTGTTATAGTTTTGGTCTGGTTTGTTCAGCCTCACCAAGTCTTGTATTAAAATTTGGTTTTCAGTAGTATTGGAGGTAGTGCCTAATGAGAGGTATTCTGGGTGTGGAGGAAGATCCCTCATGAATGGGCTGGTGCCACCCTCACAGTAATGAATTCTTGCTCTTCTAGTTCTCCTAAGAGGTGGTTTTGAAAAGGAGCCTGGCATCTCCCCTCTCACTCTTGCTTCCTCTCTCACCATGTGATCTCTGCACACACTGGCCCCCATGCCTCCCCTGCCATGAGTCAAACTGCCTGATGTCCTTACCAGATGCAGAACGAGTTAAATAAACCTCTCTTCTTTGTAAATTTCCCAGCCTCAGGTATTCCGTTACAGCAATGCAAAAACAAAGACTAGTTAAATGTTCGACTAAAGAAAAATCAGGGTTTTAAATAATTAAAGTTAGTTTATTCCAGCTTACTGAGGATTATAACCTCAGAGAGTCTTTGAGAGAATTTCTGTCGCTCTGACGCAGCATTTCAGCTCATAGTTTTCATTCAGGCAGTGAAGATTCAGTACACGCAAATTATATCAGAGCTTGGGTGTAAGTACGTCTAGTCCTAGTTTGCAGGAGCATATAATTGCTAAACTTGGCAGACTTTTTTTTGTGTAAGAAAAGGCAAGAAGCAGGGTCATTTTTCTTTTAAGGAACGTAGTGTCTGAGGCAAGAGACCTGGGGTGCTGTGTTCTATAGCCTGTTTATTGTCTTCAAAGCATTCTTTCAAAGAGCTACACCTTTTAAAAGAGTCAGGGCAACTGTAAAATTATGCTGGAAGCAAACACGTCTTCTCATTTTTCTCAAAAAAATCTAAAGTTTGTGTTTCCTTACTTTATAAGTTGACGTAATAATTCTCAGGTGCTATAAATCCACTCACTCGACCTATGAAATTTCAAAGAGGTCAAGATTCTAACTTTGAAAAGGAACATATTAAGCAGCAATAAAGTTGACAGCTTTTTGTGCAAAAATATGTGTCCTGCAAGAATCACCCACAATGACTTTCATTTATTTTGACCTCATATCACCAGAGCACTGACCCAGTAACAGCTCAGTATCAGAAAGATGAGCTGAACCAGAGGAAGCAAAGCACTAACGTTGGCATCCAAATTGTTGTGCATTGAAACATCATCTCAGCTTGCACCTGGCACATTGGCTCTATTTGCTGATGCTGAAACTGGAAACTGCCACATGGCATTATTTATCAAAGTCTAGAATGAGGGACTTTCATCATGGGATATAATGCAGTCAGGATCAGCCTGTAATTATGAGGGCAGTTCCCTGCATTCACATTGACCCTGAAATGACAGTCCCTGTATTCACTCATGTATCTCACTCTAAAATTTCACATTAAATACTAAAATAATTTCTCTGCATTTGAAACATCAATTTCAGTGAACTTACTACCAATCATCCCAAAAAGGATGTAAGAAAAAAATCATAATTACAAATATGGAATAAACTGTAATAAGATTATCTCAAATGTGATACTTTATTGTCAAAAATATCAAAATAATTGGTATAGGTCATAATAGGAATAGATGATGCTCGCATAGTGTTTCTGCTTTGTCAGAAACTGTTCTGAGTGCTTTGTACCTTTAACTTCTTTTATTTTCATGGGATAGTCAGTCTTTTATGATAATCGTTAATGATCCTCACCTCCTGGTAGTCACACCCGTGTGCAGTACCCTCCTACATTGTACTAGGTTTGTTCTGCGTGACCAGTAGTATACAGAAAAAGGGGTGGTATGCCATTTCTGTGATTAGATTATTTTAAAAACTGAGATTTCCATTTGGGCCCTGACACACTCTTTGTCTTCCTTCTCTGTCATCATTCCCTCTGGGGTAAGCAAGCTGCAATGTGTGAACATCTTTATGGAAACGCAACAAGGAAAAGAACTAACGCCTGCAGTCAATAGCCAAGGAATGTGAAGCCTTCCAACAGCCATGCAAGCTATGTTGGAAGTGGGCTCTCCAGCCCTGGTTGAGCAATGACATGATAGTAACTTGGCCTGATAACTTTAAATTTGTGAGCAACCCTGACTCGGAGGACCCAGCTAAGCCATTCCTGGGCCCCTAACTCTAAGCAATTTTGTGAGAAAATATATGGTTGTATTTAAGCTGTTAAATTTTGGAATAATTTATTATACAATAATGATAAATAATACATCACAACAATTCTGAAAGGCAGTTATTACATCCTCACCATCACTTGTTGAAAGTTTTCTTTTCCCACTCAATTACCTTATCATCTTTATTTTGTATCAGTTGCTAATGTGTGCATGTGTGTGTACTTTGACTCTGTTCTCTTTAATTGATCTATCTTTCATGAATTGATGCTTTTAATCCATGAACTTGGTGTATATCTCCATTTATTTAGGTCTTTTAGGTTTCTTTCAGCATTGTTTTGTACTTTTTAGCTTAGGCGTCTTTTGTTAGATTTAATTTTGGATAATGTTTGATTCTATGACATATCCCTCACTAAGATACTCAGTCTTCCTTACTGTTATAACATACTATGCCTTTTCAGTACATCTTTATATTTAATATTATTTGCTATTATTTAAGAGCAACATTTTTTAGAGAAATTTTAATGTTCACAGTCATTGAATATCATAATGAAATAAAATTTACTCATAGTTTAGTAAGTATAACTAGAGAGCCATTAAACTGAACTGTACCACATAATCTTTAAAATTAACCCTTAAAATTTCATCTATTCTTTTTCTAAGCTGATTGCAAGCATATTTTATAGTTTGCAATAGATCTAATATATATTCTGTTTTCTTTAAAAATATTGGTATCTAATATTTTTAAATTATATGTGCATTCATTATACCTAAATTTCAAAGCTGGGATTCTTTGCTGATCTGGGAATCAGTGCTGACTTATTAATGAGGAGGTATAGAGCTCATTAATGTGTGATAAGATGTCAAAGAATCCATCCTTTGGCTCGGTGAATGTGAAAGGACGGAAAAGGAATTAGAGTCAAGTCCAGAACTAGTGAGTGGTAAAATAGCCAATAGTTACAAACCAATAACCATCACATTGATAGATGGTGGTTAACTGAGAGTATTGCAGAGCAATACTGCAGTCAGAAGGATTGCTGTGTCAGCAACAGCATACAAGGAAATGCAATGGTCTCAAACAAAAAGGTTCAGTGATCTAAATCATTGTTTTCCTTTGACATGCAAAAGTCTTAACAGTGGGCACAGGAAGGAGAGGTAAAATGTGTTCACTTTTGTGACCTCTGCACCTTTATGCTTTCCTTCATTATGCATATGTTCACAAAATCTCTCAGGAACTTCTTTCAGTATTCATATGAACAGACTCAATCTGCAAAGAAAATAGATCATGTGGATTCCAAGCACACATGTGTTTATACAATGACCCCAAGTGGCAAACACTAACTAAAGAATATTACATTTGTTATCTAATTTGTTTAGCCCACATAGAACCCTGGGAGAAGTATTATGAACCTCACTTTCCAAAACAGGGAAAATGGGTCTTTATAATGTAATTAATCAGGAAACCTATCTAGTTATTGTGCTTATAACCACTCTGCTCTGCTACTCTCGTTAGTCACTAGTGGTTTACTTAAAGTCACTTCATTACTATGGTGGAAGTACTTGCAACATGAATGGCAGAATTCCCATAAGAAGCAGACTGTGGTACCTGATCGGCAGAAGTCTCCCAAGAAGTGCTTCCGTACCTGTTTCCCACATGCTCACGGTTATGTCCATACCACTTCCTCTTCCAACTCTGTCCTCTGACACCATGGGTGTGTGATCTAAGTACAGGGAGGTAGGTGTCCCTCCTGGCCCCGCTAAGCCTTCATGATGTTATGGTTATTTTGTGGGCATCGACTTTCCCTTAAAACAGGGAACACAGTGATATACTTTATATTGTAAGTTCTCTGCTTTAGATGTTTGCTCCAGGAACAAATGCAAAAATATCACAGTTGTACCCTCAGATTTTAGGGGAAGAGTCTGAAATGCATCACCAGAGGTCTGCAGAATGTGTTAATTGTTAACAAATTGATGAGCTTAATTGATTTTACTCTGTGATTTAAAAAGAAGTCCATTTTTGTCCGTCTTAGCTACTCCACTTAACTTTTAATTTCACCCTTTATTGCCTTTATTTTTGCTGTTCTCATCACTTGAACTATTCAGTTATCTTTGTTATGCTTGGTTAACAGCTATTAACTTTAGCAAGTCAGTCTTTGCTTCAAGCAGCTATTCTCCCTGATTTAGTCAGTATATTCTATTTCAGTTCATATTCCAATAAAGAGTAACATGAGACACTAGAAAGAAGAGAATCCACACATAAAAAATTGCAATACTAAATTCATGTTTACCACAATTCACAACCAGGAGATAATCCATCTATTACAATAAGTTGCATCAGAAAGCTACAGGGATCTCACTGATAAAAGAGTTATTGCTTTTAGATTAAGTGTTATAGATGTTGTATACAAATTCAGCTTCTGACTGTTGGCCCTCATAATATTCAGAAATGTTAATTCTTCTGTATAATAACAATTCGTGTAATATAGCTAGTTTTTAAAAAATATTATTTTTGAGACATTGATAGCCTGTTAGCTAGCAAGACATAAATTTACCAAAGTTGATTTTAGACAAGTCATTATTAGAAGGATAAACTAGTTGTTTATTCAATTGTGTAAATAATCACTACTCTAATTTCTTTTGTAACCCTGGAAATGTCAATACTATTAAAGAAGCAAACTGAATCATATAACTTACAAAGACTATTTGATGAGAATTTACTAAGTAAAAAACAAATCTTTAACACAGTCTTCTAACTTAGTCTTCTCATTTCATACCTGTGATTTCCAGAGAAGAACTTATCTCTTCTCTTTCCTAGTGATACATTAGGCTATATTTATCCTCTCAAAGGAGTTATAAGACTTCTTTCTTTTTCTTTTTAGACCATTTACTATGTGAAAAGGATTAACACTGACATAAAGAGAGTTTTTCAAGGACCTCTGATAAACAGGGATGTGATATTTGTCCACAAATCTAAGTACTATTATATGTAGGACACCAGAAAAACTGGAGATACTAAAAATACATAATACAAAAGAATCATAAATACAAAAATGTCTTCAATAATT
The DNA here is from genome assembly GCF_047675955.1 of Chlorocebus sabaeus. Lineage (NCBI taxonomy): Eukaryota > Metazoa > Chordata > Mammalia > Primates > Cercopithecidae > Chlorocebus > Chlorocebus sabaeus. The sequence goes on along the minus strand of NC_132913.1, from coordinate 74,949,557 downwards.
TCTATGTGGTATTTATTAAGGCTTAAAAAATAAATCCTTAACCTTAAATTACTAAAAACAAAATATTATTTTCCAGTTGTAAACACCTATTATTTTTTGCTGAAATATATTTGAAGAAATATTTATACAATGTTGATATTAACGTAGATATTGATGTTAATACACATATTAATATAGAAATATGTTAACATTTGTTTAAGGTATTTATATTTTTATAACATTATTATGTTCAAAAATATATTAACATGAATAACCTGTAAATTTGATTCATTAGTTTATTACAGAAACCAAAACTAATCTTATGCCCACTATGCATATGGCTCATATACTCAACACATCATAGAGAAAGAGCACAAATAAGGTAAACAAATACAAGTTACAGTTTATTTTTAGAGAAATTTTAAAAGTAAACGTTACTGATGCTCTGTAATTTTCCACTTGATTTTTATTATCTAGTGTGTTCATCTGTCTGAAATCATTTCCAAAATGCTGTTGACCAAAAACAGAGAATAACGTTTAGAGGCCTCAAAAATGTTTGAGGTCATACATCAAATAGGTTTTCCTTTTTTTCTTAAAAGCTATCTGTAGGGTGTCTCTACTTGCCTTTTAGGTCTATACTATTGGACACATTGACCACTGGCTTGCTATCAAAAGCAATTTGTTTGTTAGTCACTTCAGAGCATTCTCTAAATCATTAAGGCCGGAAAAGTATGGTATGCAGGAGTGTCTGACTGTTTTACACGAAAGGAAACAATTTACTCTACTAAACATACTCTGCAGATAAAAATTATTGCATGAATTCATGTCATAAAGGGTAAAAAAAGGGAGGGGTACAAAAACCGCTAATATCTCCCCAGAAGTCAGCACTGTGTGCTACCAAAATTCCCTTTTTTAATTGAATTTTCTTATCTAAATCTTTTACACATGATACTGGAAACTAACCCATGAGCCATGAGAAATGATACACAGCTGGATGCTCCTCGCAGATTTACCGAAGCATGACTCTTTTAATCAAAAGCATTTGGATCTTTTTAAATAAGCCTTGTAGTGATATAAAGAATTTGATCACAGCAGTTATCAAGCTCACACATCACAGTTTCGTTAAAGGCCTTTTCACTGCTCGTTCACATCAGCCAGACATGACAAAAGAATTCTCTATGATTACTTAGAGAAATGTTCTCTATTATTCTAAATGTTTCTGGTGGATTATGCCATGTGTCAGAGATTACTGTATAATTTTGGTGTAGTTTATTATCTTAATGTGGTGACCCAAGATATGGCACTGTTTCAGTGAAGTATGTGGCATCACAGAAGATAGGCTTCACTTCAATAAAAGATAGTGATATAGTCTGGCTCTTTGTCCCCACCCAAATCTCGTTTCGAATTGTAATCCTCAAGTGTCCTGGGAGGGACCTGTAATACCCATGTATCAAGGGAGGGAGGTGATTGGATTGTGAGGAGGGATTTCCCCCTGCTGTTCTTGTGATAGTGAGTGTGTTCTCATGAGATCTGATGATATTACAAGTGTCTGACATTTTGCCTGCTTGCACTTGTCTCTCCCGTAACCACGTAAAAAAGGTCCTTGCTTACCCTTCACCTTCCACCATGTAACTTTCCCGAGGCCTCCCCATCCATGTGGAACCGTGAGTCAATTAAACCTCTTTCCTTTATAAATTACCCAGTCTCCAGTAGTATCTTTATAACAGCCTGAGAACAGACTAATACAGATGGCTTTTACTTTCTAATTGGAACTTATATTAGAGTGTTAGTGTCATAAATTTTTGACTTAAGAGAAAAACATTACATTTTTCCACTCATTCAAGGTAGATCATTAACTTTTTAAAGAAACAGTATTTTAACAGAAATAATTGCCGTATATCTCACTTTCCACTACTTTTTATATCGCAGATAATGTATTATTATATAGTGTCTTATATATTATTATTCACATACAATGAAAGATGTTATAAAGACTTGCTTTCTGACTATCAAATGTCTAATTTTTAGGTTTGAAAATCTAATATTTATGGCCAAATGGTTTATTAGAAATGTAAGGACATGGTTCAAATTCAATAGGACAGACAAATCTCCTCATGAGAACCTTCTCACTGTTTTACAAAGTTCTAAAAGAAACTTTGAGGAGCGCAGGATGTCTTGATTGGTAGCCCCACTATGATTACTCAAAGTGAAAAGGAAGTCACACTGAGAAGGAAGTCAGGGTGTTCAAGGAAGGGAGAAATGAATGCCGAGAAAACTAAATAGCAAAAGTGATCAATACTTCAGAACGAAGGTACATTACTTCTTCTGTCTGACGTGGCTATAAGTTTAGGGTTTCTGTGAACATGAAGAGCTATTATGGAGTAGTGTTTTCATAATATAGACTCAACAATCAGATAGACTTGCATTCACATCCTAACTTTGCCTCTTCAAGCAAGAGAACTTTGGTTACATTTCTTAATTTATCCATTCCCTGTTACACTGTCATGTTACTTCATTAGTCATCTTGAAAATTTAAGAAGTATATAATTTCAGAAGTAGTCAGTATGGACTACTTACTGTTAATTTATTTTAATTTATTTATTTATTTATTTATTTATTTATTTATTTTGAGACGTAGTCTCGCTCTGTCACCAGGCTGGAGTGCAGTGGTGCAATCTTGGCTCACTGCAACCTCCACCTCCCGTGTTCAAGTGATTCTCCTGCCTCAGCCTCGTGAGTAGCCACCACGCCTAGCTAATTTTTGTATTTTTAGTAGAGATGGGGCTTAACCATGCTAGTCAGGATGGTCTCAATCTCTTGACCTCATGATCTGCCCACCTTGGCCTCCCAAAGTGCTGGGATTACAATTGTGAGCAACCATGTCCGGCCTGTTACTTTATTTTCTACTGTTATTACAGGTAGCAATTATTCAATGCTTGGCATTGAGTAGGCACTCAATAAGTGCTAGCTATAATGACAGTAAAGATTACTATTTTTATTTTTATTAACCAAAAAAAGTATATCTGTATGTTAAAAAGATACTTTTGCAAATGAGAATTAACTGGTATAGAAACCTTCTTTGAGTAAATAATTTGAGAATTATCAATAGCACATAGAAACACTATACAATCAAGGTTGATGAGATGACTTTGTCTTTATAGAATACCAATAATAATAAATGCTAACATTATTAAAGCTAACTTTAATTAAGCAGCTACTTTGATTTAGACACAATACATAATGTCACCCACCTAATCCTGAAAGATAGTAGTCATTATGAAACATAATAATATTAAAACTTTCCAAAGAAGTAGGCAGAAGATACAGATTTCCTGTGAGTTTTTAATTGGGAGTCTTTTTTATTGAAATCAATATAAAATTAAAAATATACAATTAGATCTAAGACCTTGGAGGTTTCCTTTATTAGCCACTTCGGTAAAGTGCCTAGGGAAGGAAGTACTATCATTCTCACCATTGTACAGAGAAGAAATGAGTCACACAGTGTTGAGATGGTTTTACCAAACTCACACAGCTGATGAATGTTAAAGCTAGACATCAAAGCTGATATTGTGTTTTCACTTTATAGATGGAAATCTCAGTCCCAGTGAGTTTATGTAACTTGCCAGAGGTCCCAGAGTTGTTAAGGCAGTATTAAAACCCAGATCTGCCAAACTCAAAAATTCATATTCTCTCCCTTAAGTTTTTAATGCCAACTGTGAAGAATCCTAGCAGAGGATATTGAGTGTATTTTCAGATCCTCATTGCTTTTGATGAAAAAATCAAAAGAATGAGAGTTAGACTGGACTCTGAAGGAAGTAAAGCCAATTTGGAAGACGACATTGCTATTTTCTGAGGGCACATAAACAAACTCTGTTTTGATATATTTTAAATCAGGTATCCTTACATCTCTTATTTGCAACACAGTGTCATATTCGCTAGTTAACTATTATGTCATAGGGCATTTGAGATTTTGAAACTGAAAATCTATACTAATTTTATTCTACAGCTTTCTGAGTTTTAAAGCCAAAACCCACTATTCATATAAATAACCTATTTTTGAAGATAAGCACAATTTTGTTCTATCTTTAGTATTCAAGAAATTGCTCATTTCATAACTAAATCTTCCATAGAATACCCCTTTCCCTTGCATGGCATTGCATAAATAATGTAAAATTTATATCCCCTTAATAAAAAAATTAAAAAGCTAATTCATGACAAATGTCTCTTAATATTCTATATTGGCGCCAGAATTTATTAGGAAATGCAAATGTTCTACTAAACTTATTTACCATAGAATGTATAGGCATTTGAAAATTTTATATAACTTGCCAGGCAAGAGGAAGGTGTGTTGGGACCTATTTCATTACAGTCTTGTACCATTATGGTAGAGACAAACAAAAAATTTTAGAATAAATTATCCAACAATTAGGTTGTTATGAAAATTTCCATAATACTTAAGATTCTTTAATAGGCTTTAATAGGTTCTTTTAAATCTTGCTAGCTCTCTTTCTCTCGTATCGCTCAGCACAAATATACATTATATTTATGAGTCAAATGTTAATAAGTGGCACCCCTGAACTAATAGTTCTAGGAGGGCACTTATGTGACAAAGCAAGTGTAACAATGAGCCCATGTCCACAGAATTTGCTGGTCTTGTGTTATGTCAAGTTGGGAGTATAATGAGGCAATGAGACAAATTAATCATCTTAAATAATGTTACAGATCAGTGATTCTAATATGTCAGTTGGGTGTTAGTCTGTGATTTTTAAACAATATTTCACATCAAAATAAGAAAACTAATGATATTATAGTTTTTCATTGAGCTGCATTATTCCTTTTAGATAATCACTTCTTAATTCTCAGATTGTGCTTTTCCTTCCTTTCGTTTGTTGACATATTCCTTCTTTCATTTTTAAAAATAGCCATTCCATTCACTTCAGAAAAACCAAAAGCTTATATTCTCTATAAAGCACGTAATTTTTAAATAAAATGTAACTTTACCTAAAAATCTAAAAATATAGGAACCAATGTTATATAGAATTAATGAGACACATAGTTTTGATCAAGGGAATATGCGTGTGCAAGAACTTGGAACAATAGAATTAACAAACACTTTTCCAAAAATAAACAAAGAGATGTAATAGATTATAAGGACTTTTCTACTGAAAATAATAGTGCCCATACGAGAAAAAGACATTACCACACAAATCAGTATGTACAAAGAACAACACAGAACAAACAAAATTAAATCAGAAACAACGAACAACCTCTGGCAGTGGTGTAAGATTGTTCTAGTATTCACACCTGACTAAGGGTATTTCAGTTTCTTAATGTGGAGAAAACTATACATAAATATAGATTATTACATTAGCTCATACAGTATTAATGTACAATTAAATGCTATTGAGTGTGTTGTGATTATTAACAAATCTTTTTCGTTTTTAAGTTTGTTTTCATAAGGTCTTAATTTTTAAAAATCTTAGATATTGTGACAGAATAAGTAGATGTAACTAGGAGACAGGTTAATAGATTTATCATCAGAACAGGTTGGTCCTGACCATACAGTGTTTTACTCTTAAGATTTTGTGTTTTCAGATTTTGTGTTCCAATTTGAGTTGGAGATGGAATTGGTAGCACCATTATGAAGAATATGTTTTCTTAAAAAAAAAAAATTTACAGATATATAGGTGTGCTGTAAATTATTCATAAATAGCATAGCTAATTTATAGAAACTGAAACAACTTACTTTTACTCTACTAAATGATAAGAATTAGTTTGCCTCTAATATCAAAACCTGATATTGCTTTAAGAATTCCTGACCTTATTCATATTCCATGCATTTCAATTTTTGTCTTTCTGGATACGCAAAACATGAAACAAGTTTTATAATGTGATTTTATCTGTCAATGTAATATCTCATATTTTAGGAATCAAATAATATTTATTTTCCCTTATATTGGTGCTTGCGGTCTTGAAACTAGCGCAAATTTTTAGCTTAAACCAATTGTTTTCTCTAATATCTCTGAAAAAGCTATAGACTTACTGCTCTTATATCAAGGAGTTTTAAAGTAACTTTTATTACATAAATGTTTATTTTTTAAAAACATTGAACAGAACTCCCTAAAAAATAATTAAATCCTATAATAGCTCATCTTTTAAACCATGTTCCGTGTAGATCTCACAATTACTAAATAGAGAGTAAAACAATAATTATGGCATTGACAAAAGCAATGTATGGTATGAATTGAAGGCATTTGTGTGAATAGTGATAGGCAAATAGAAAGATAAATGGATATGGCCATAGATATGAATGTGGGTGTAGACGTGGACATATAACATTTAATGTTAGCCACTATTTGATGTAACAAATTGAACTCCTCTTTCAAATAAAAGTACAACTTTATGCCATGTTTATATTCTAAATTTCTAAAAAGAAATAAATAATACTGACTACTTCAAAAGTCAAACTGAAATCGACAAACGTCAATTTGATGGGTTAATAAAATCAATGCCTTACTTTTTAGTCAAAATTTTAGCAAATGCAAAATTAATCAAAATTATATTCTAAAATCTAGTTTTATAGATGTTTTAAGCTAAGAAGTCACGTATTTTTATATACAAATACTGCTATTTATTGCAGCATTTTAAGAACTTGGGATGTTCCAGATGCTGTCTAGTTTTAAAAGTAGGAGGTTATATGAAATACTAACTTTCAATCATTTTTTATGTTTATGTTTATGTCAATCATTTACATAAACACATTTCTGTCGTCAATGTAGTTTTTGTTATTTATCTTAAATTGTCTTGCCTCTCTTAGAAAATTGGTGCTTTTTATTGAAGTTTTTGACAATTGAAAATATTTCTGTGATAATTACCATAAGAGGAACATATGTTTAAATTGCAAGACATTAACTCAATATGTGGTCTTGACAACTGACAATTTCTCTAAGCCTGTTCCTCAGCATTGGCATACTTAAAATGCTTTCCAACTTCTGTTTAATGTATATAGGCAGGAAAGTAACAAAGTACATTTCCCAGATTCCTTGCAACTATGGCTTTGGATGTCATTTAAATAATTCTAAAGAGATGCATTTTTTGGTGACTTCGATTTAGGAAGTAAATCACTAGAGAAGATAGGCTAAGCCTAAGGTGCCTGTTTTCTTTCAGTAGATTAAGTACAAGTCAACCACTGATCAGCAGCTTTGTGATTCCTAGTCTCCAGTCATGGCAGTGGATTCCTAGAGCCATCAATTCTTCTGGTCATTACCTTGCTGCAAGATTGTGACTAAGGGAGTGTGATTCTAGCTGGCTATCTGGTGTTTTAGTAAAAGTGGTTCTTTGGGACCCAACTTAATGACAGATTGTTCAGCCCTTTCCATAGTTCTATAACCACCCACTTTCTGTATTAAATCTCCACTTAAATTACATGGAAGGATCACCTTTGTCCTCAATCGAACTAATACTGACCATTAATTCATTGAGCTACTATGATGATTAAATGAAGGTATAAATATAAAGCAATTAGAAGAGTCAAGGCTGGGTGATCAGTAAATGTTAGAAAAATTAGCAGGACAACCCCTTAATGAACATATTTCATTTGTATGAACATATTTGTTTTATTGCTAGAGTAAAATCAACCATACTCTGTATGTTTTGCAAGAATTTTGAGTTAGAGAAATCTGATGTCAATAACTCATTTATACTTGTTGAACTATGCTTTTCCTTATTATATCCTATTTTCACAAAATCCAAATGCAAACACAGCCAAGCCAATTAAAATATAGAAGAATCAATCTATAAGGTTCGTTGCTGGTGTGTCAGCATTGATTAATATAGCCAAAAAATAGATTCAAAGTGTTTTATTCTTATAACTGATCAATGTTAGTCTGCTGTGATTAATTGATTTCACAGTAAATATCAATACTACTATGTTTTTCTTTAAAATTTAAATTGAGTTTCAAACAAATATTTAAAATAACTTTGTCTATTCCTGCGCATCTTATGAAGAGTTAGAGATTAAGGAAATAGTTCCAATAATTGATGGAAAAATAAATAAATAAATATTTATGTAGTCTTACTACTGAGAGATAGAAGCTCAAGAAAAGTTAAAAGCTAATTGCTAAGTCATTCAGGAAATAAAGAAATAAACTTATAAGAAATTAATTTTTGCATAGTAAAATATTTAACATTATAAACCATACATAGATATGTGAATGTCACATGTATACATATATACACTATCTATACACAAGTTGCCATCATGTAAGGGGCAGAAGTAAGTGTACCCTTCATCTCTTGTGACAGTAATATCATCTATACAAAGCTCTTTCACTCACATTTAATTGTTTTCCCCCATCATTAGGTTTTCCCTGTGTACTTTCCTCCCCTTGCTAACTACACTGATGTGCTTAGTATAGATTTTAATATGCATGTACTTTCATTTAAAAAAAAATAGTGTCACTTGATGTATGTGATTTTAATTTGGACAAATGATATTCACCTATACATTTTTTTTCAAATTTTAAATTTAATACTAGATTTTAAGATCCTTTTTGTATGTTTATCTAGTTCTTTGTCCCAACTTCTGCACAGTATTCCATTGCAACCCATATTTCCAGTTTCCTATTTAAAGACACCTTAGGTGCCCTCAGTTCCCTGCTACCACAAATAGCGATGGAATAACAGATAATGACAATGTCCCTTGGCCATATGCTCTTGCAGGCTTTTGGTGTCATAGGAAACACACACAGGCACACATCTACTAAGAATTGGTAGTTTGCCCTTCATAATGGCTTTTCTAGTTTACACTTATATCAGTAAGATAACCTTGTTTTCAATTCTCTATATTCCCAACAACTCTTGGTGTTAATTCACTTGCTATTTTTTCTCATATCTGATGCTTAGGACATGATAGCTATTAAGAAAATATGTGTTTTATCTATCCAAAGCAGGATCACTTTTGATAGTTAAGAGATAATAACTGCAAAGAGATTTCAATCGTAAACTGAGATTAAACTAAGCAAAACTGGATGAATAGTCACCCTATAATACTGATGTTTTAATTATTTAATTATTTGATTATTAGTGAAGTTGAACATCTTCTCATTAACAGATTCGCCATCAGAGAATCTTTCTGATAAGTATTTACATCTTTTGCACATTTTCCTTCTAATTAACTGTCTTTTTCTTATTAATGGACAAGATTTTCCTGTATATTTTAATTTCTAGTCTCTTTGTTTCAATCATCCTCCCCCAGTCTGTAATTCATCTCTTGAATTCTCTATTGTGCCCTCACCAAAGAGAAATATGAGTAAATCTATTTCATTCTTGGGAGATGTAAATAACAATACTTCTTCTCATTATGGTAGTGTCTTTTTTTCTATTGAAAGTATGTTTTACCTTTCACATTGACATCTTGGATCCATTTAATGCTCACTATTTTACTGTTATGAGGTCCAGAAAAGCTTTATTTTTCTGTAGATGGAAGTGAATTTCTCAATCCTCACCTCTTAAGACCAATCATTCTTTCCTTACAACTTTATTAAGCCATACCAATCACATACAATTTCCCTATATTCATAGGACAATTTTATAGACTATTTTGTTACATTGTTCTTGTTTTCTGGTCACATGCAAATATCATGACATTATTCTTATTATATCCTTGCAGTATGTCTTAATATCTGATAAATAAAGTATCTTTTTTGATTCAAAACTCTTTTATCTACCTGTGGGCATTAATTCTTACATGAAAAATTTTAAATCAAGTGGACAAATTCTACAAAACTTCTCCAGGAATGTTCATTTTAATTATATTGAATTTATAGATCAGGTTGGGTGCCAGAGGTTTTTCAAGGTATGTATGGAAGCACCATCACCATAGTGCTTGAATGATTAGCTAATCTCATCCTGTGTGATTCCCAATTTATTCCAGTACTGGTAGTAGTAGTTAGTCGGTGACATTAGCTTCAGGGGAGTCTGGAAATTCTGTGATGGTGTTTTGTTCTTCTGCAGCAAGGAAGGACAGGCTGATGGGAAGCTGTCAGGTATGCTGAGAGATCCAACTCACAGCATCTGCCCCAAAGATAGTAACCACTAAGAAATTTAACTACCCCTATTCACACCTCATGTCTCCCCCTTCAAACACAATCCTATTTCCATCTTAAAAATTAAGGAAAAAAAATCTTTTGTTTTGATCGCCTATGGAGAAAAAAAATACTATTTTGGCTGACATAAGCATTCTGGACTGCCTAGCAGTCATAAATCCTATGAAAATTAGTAAATTGGGATTTTATGTTTAGTTTGTCATATGACTCCCTTCCAGGAAAATGTATTATCACTAAACAAAATATCATGAAGTTTCAAGATCTTAAAAATTTGAAATATTGCTTATAAAGATAACTACTATAATAGCTCCTGTCTATGTATACATTCTTCTTTATAATGTGGCTTTGAACTCTCCTATCAATAGGCGGTGTCCATTTCTCCACCCTTTGAATCAAGGCTAGTCTTGTTACTTGCAGTTCCCCATATTCCCCTCTTAGGGCCCTGAGAAAACTATGTGAAGAAGTTGGGGCCACCCTCCTGAGGATGAGAGAGACCACTTACAGAAAGAAGCACACTGTACAACCAGCACCAACCCCCGACATGTGAATCGGGCTGTCTGAGACCATACAGTAACAGTGGAGCTGTCAGTTGACCACAACCGTAACAGTGATCTCAGGTGAGACCAGCAAAACAATAGCCCAGCTAAACCCAGTCCAAATTTCTGATCCACAGAATTATAAAGAAATAAAATGGTGTCATTTTAAACCAGGGCTGGGAAACCGCAAACCACACGCCAAATCCAACTTGCAAACTATTTATGTATGGGACTTTGAACTGAAAAGTTAAATGTTTTATATTTGTAAGAAGCAACAACAATAATAATAACAATAATATTCAACAAGAACTTCATGTGGTCCACAGATAATTACATGGCTCTTTAAAGAAAAAACTTGCTAACACCTATGTAATCCAAACTCTTTAGGTTGTTTGTATGAAGAAATACATAAAATGCATGCCAATGCTTGAAACTTGCTTATCAACCAATCAAGATCATGTATGGATACAAAAACATTTTATAAATTACAAGGTTATATAAAATATAAGGCATGGGGATTGATTTTGAGGGTAGAGAGGCAAAACAATGACTAGCTTTTGGAACATAGTAAATTGCATAGCCAAAGTAGTCTTCAAAGTAATTTAACATTGATCTTATCAAAATATAAGAAAATAAACCTTCAAGAAAAACATAACCTGCATTTCAAGATACATTATAATGTTATGCATGTTTTGCACTGATTTCCTTCTTCATAATATATAATTAAGCATTAATTAGGGTATTAATTAATTATACAGGATGAGGATCCCTAATCTGAATACCTAAAATCCAAAATGCTACAAAAAATCCAAAACATTTTGAGTGCTAACATTACATCAGAAGTGAAAAATTTCACAACTGATCTCATGTGATGGGTTACAATAGAAATGTAGTTAAAAATTTGTTTCATACACAAAATTATTTAAATAGTGTTATAAAATTACTTTCAGGCTGTGTGTATAAGGTGTATATGAAACATAAATGTATTTCATGTTTAGACGTGGGTTTTATCCTCAAGATAGCTTATTATGTAGATGTAAATATTATAAAATACAGACAAAACCAAGATCTGAAAGATTTCTTCTGGTCCCAAGCATTTTTGAAAGCGATACACAACCTGTATCAGCTACATGGACACAGATGTTTGATCATATTAATTTTATTGAATTTATTCTATTCAATGTTGGCTGTGTATACAAATTTTCTAGTAACAACATTTTTGTCTTAGATAGATAGAGAGAGAGAGATTGATTTAGTTACTCTTTGGTCACCATAATTTTCCTGAAACTGATACATTACTTCATATCTTATTGATTAATTTAATTGTTTGGATTCCCAGATATATGCTTTCCACTTATTTCCTAGGTTATTACTCTAAAGAAATTAATAATTATCTAAGACAATACATCTTATTATTTCCAATAGTCTGAAAAAATATTTTTGCTATACATTTTTATTCTTTGCTATATATGTTCTGTTAGGCATATTATTACATTTTGTGTCTTTATGTGAGGATAAGTTAAGCTGCAGATGGCAGACATATAATAACAGTAGTTTAAAAAGACATGTAAGTTTATCTCTTGTTTAAAAACGTGGCTGTTATAGTGACTCTATTCCATAAAAGTCAGGAATGTTAGTTATGATATCTGTCATGATATGAAGCTCCTTCCACACTCTTTGCCATTCTTAGTTCATGCTCTTGTCTATCTGATATAAAATAGTTTACCACCAATGATATTCCAGACAGCAGAATTAAACACATGGCTGCATGTAACTTTAAGGGAAGCTGGAAAAAGTAATCTTTGTTCGGAAAGACATGACTCTGGTTTTAGAAAGTCATTATTATAAAATTAGTAGAGAATGAATTTTAGGAGGGATGACCACATGTCCCACTTTGCTGCATAAGTTAAGCGCACCTGTTCTTCCAGAATCTCTTCAGATTTAAGACTCTTTGACTTTTAGAGAACCATAAATTATATGGCTACCCTAATAGTGAGAGAAATTAGCAGTCTTCCACAGACTAGTGTTAAATTAAAAAGTGCTATCATTAATACCAGTACCAATGTCTTATATTTGTACCTTACTGTCCATGGTGAGTAGCTTGAATTCTTAAATTCTTTCTACATCACCTGTATTTATATATTTCTTATTTCTCAGATATGATATATGTGTGCTTTACTATCCATGGTGAGTAGTTTGAATTCCTTAAAACTTTTTTCCATCACCTATATTTCTATATTTTTTATTTTGCAGATATATGGTCCATTTCTTTCCTTTGCCTACTATTTTAATACAAATTTGATCTTATTATGCTTGATTTTTTCCACATATCTATTACATAATTTCTACCAATGGAAACATTCTATCAATAATAAATTAATTATAGGTATTTGCAAGACAAACACCTCATTGTTATTTTATTATTAATATCATTAAATTGTATTCACACATTTACCATGACAAGCAGGGTTGCAGTATGCAATAATTTTGAAGTCAACATTACCATGAAAGAGATGGTGACCCAAGTCACTTTCTAGAACCTGTATTAAACACTACTTGTCCTTTAAAAAAAGCCACAGGTCCTATTAGTATAGACCAGAATTTTATCAGTGTGATTTTATTACAAAAGGGAAAAGGGACATTTCATTACTACTTTTGAATTTACATTACTGAGGTTAACAACATAATAATTCATATAATTTTGACTTTCTTTTTTGTTCCTTTCAAAATATTTAGTCTTTAAAATGAGCTCAAATTTTCTATATAACTCTGTCATATAAACTTTAGCATGTACTATGAATTTTATTGCAGTCTCTTGTAGATAATCAACTGTGAGATGATAGTTTTTGTTAGTTTAAGATACAAGTGTTTGCCAGCATAAGTATTCAGTGGGACAAAAACATCTAATTAACTGTGCATAAATACATATTTTCTTATATGTTTTATAACTATGACTTACAGTATGTTAATTTTTTCAGTCTGTATTTTAGAAAACCCTTGCAAAAATCATCCTCCAAGGACCAACAATGATTGCCACTAATAGGTGCACAGAGAGGACAATGTTTCCTGTGTCTGTACGCATGTCTACAGTGCACACCACAGAACAAGGCCATTAGCTGGATAATTACTTGTTGTATGGAATATTTATTAAAGAATAAAGGATCATAGATAAGAAAACATTTATGGTAGGAAAGTGTTTTGAATCCAGGTAATTTTCTTTTGAAGTATTCACTTACCCGCTTCATTTCGATTCTGTGTTCCTTTTATTATGTCAATTTTAGGTGCCCAGAGACCTTATGTAATGTTGTTCTGGAAATTCCAGGATGTTTTGGTCTTGTTGCATTTCTATTCAATACAGAGATCCAAACTTGAATTCCAGTATCTTCATGAAAACAGGAACATCTAAAAGGAATTTTGTATCCTTTGGAAAGTTCTGCATAACTCCAGTATTAATCTGTATTCTGAGGAACCCATGGCCTGTACTGCAACTATTTCTGCTTGTGCACCTAAAACATAAAACCGATAGACCGTAGCATAAAGAAATTAAGAGGATTCATTTTTGATTATTTAAATCTAGTTAGGTGCCTAACAATATAACTTGTATACATATTCTCAAGACTCAGTATATTATGTTATGTAACTAATATAACACACCAGAAGTGCTATTCATATCAGATTTAGGAATAGATACGTAACAGGAATAATCATATCTTGCTTACAAATATTTTGAAATTGAAATATTTCCAATGGAGATTCAGATACAGAACAGAATGTTTTCACGTACTCTTCACTCAGTTTTCCCTAATGTTAATATTTACATGACTATGATATCTTTAACAAAACTAATACATTAACCTCAATAACCATAATGCTATTTTACTATAGACTTTATTTAAATGTTATGAATTTTTCTACTAATGTCCTTTTTCTATTCCATAGTCCAATCCAGGATACCAGATGGCATTTAGTTACAATGCTCTTTAGTCTCCTCAAAACTGTGATAGTTTTTCAGTCTTCTCTTTTCTTTCATGACTTTGACTCATTTGAAGAGTACTGGTAAGCTATTTTGTACATTACTCCTTCATTTGACTTTGTCTGGTGTTTGCTCTTGATTAGACTTGAGTTATGGATTTTATGAAAAATACCAGAAAGGTAAAGCGACTTTCTCACCACATATCAAGGAGTATATGAACGATGTTGACAGGATTTACTACTAGTGATATTAAGTTTCATCACTTAGTTAAGCGGTGTCTGACAGGTTTCTCCAGCACACATGGAAAGGAATTAAGTATCCTCTCCTTGTGAGAGGGATATCAAATAATTTGTGGACATGTGTTAAAAATCACCTAAGTAATACATATTTTCAAGGAAATATTTTGAGCACTTGTAGATATGCTGTTTCACACACTCGTACTGCTATGGTAAATTTCTATTTCTCTCATTCTGTCTACATTTACTATTTGAATATTGTTCTTTGGTAAGAAAGTTTTGTCATTTCTCTGGCATAATCTATCTATTCTATCATTTATCTATGTTAGTATGTATTTTCATACATTTATTTTATCCTTTGTGTTACAGTTTAATACTGTCAGTCTACTAAAAAACTAAAATAAACCCTGTGGTATTGATTTGGATTTAGAGATATTGGTGCTATCCTCTGATTTTTAAGATGATAGATGATAGATAGATAGATAGATGGATAGATGCATAAATAATATAGTTACATATGTACATGTATATATAAAAAAAGTACATTGTCCCTAGATTGTTACATTGAGAGGACATTGAAACAATACATTTACTTTAAATACTGTATTCCAATTTACGGAATGTGGCAATGTGGAAAGAAATGGCTGTTTCTAGGGCTGAGATACAAAATAAGCCTGGAACAACTTTTGCCTGAAATCCAGGAAATTTTCAAAGGCAAAAGAAAATAGAATATTTAAAATATAAAATTTTACATTAAAATCATATTTACAATGATCATTGGCATATGTAAACAATGTTTTATCATTGTTTTCTCAATGACGGTAAATGTAGATCTATGATCTAAAGTAGAACACAGTAGAAAATGCTGTACAAAAAGATGTGAGTTTTGAAAGTCTCCCCATATGTATTCACATGTTCTTCAATCAGGGAATAGTTGAAAGCCTATTTGACAAATGTAATCTATTTTACATTTAGAACTTTATTCCAATCTCTCTCTTCCAAATTGTAGTAATATTTTCATGTTTATAAATCACATTTAGTGAAACTTTTTTTATACAGTGCTAAAGGGGTTATTGCTTCCCGAAAGTTTTACTGTTTAACACTTTTATGTATAATTTTTATGTGCTATTGGATATAAGCAATCAATAAAGCAGATACTGTGCCACCTTCAGGAATTTTATAGTCCAGTAGTGTAAGTAGACATTCAACTGGTAATGACTTGGATGGTAAATGAAAAAAAAAAAAAAAAGTAAAAAGTAATGTTCTAAGGTGATGGAACTGATAAATTTCAGTACAGCAGTCCCTGAAGAAAGGATATTAAGGTAAGAAGAGTTTAGCCAGACAATGAGGTGGTGGGTGGGGCCTGTTCAAAGCATGGAAGCACAAGTGTCGAAACAGTTTTTGCATAAAGCACTTTGCAAAATAAGCTGATCTGTATACACAGTTTCATCTGGTAGTTATACTCTCTTACAGTTATATGGTAGTTGTGATAAACTACTTTCCTTCAAACATTTCTTTTTGCCTAAGGGAAAATATTTTAAGCATAAAATTTTCAGTAAATATATCAGATTGAAGTGGAAAGGTATCTATAGAATAAACTTATTCCAATTTTATATTAAGTATATACATTTCCAATATTTGAGTATACATGCACATATGATTTTAAATGTTTTGTGTGTTATAAATAATTTTTAATTTGTAAAATGTTATTCATGTACCATATGTAACATAAAACCTATTTCTCCATTTTGACAAAAACAGTCATTGTTCAAATAACTTTTTTAATACTGTAAAATTTTCTCAATGAGGCCGTCACGGTGGCTCACGCCTGTAATCCCAGCGTTTTGGGAGGCCGAGGCGGGCAGATCCCGAGGTCAGGAGATCGGGACCATTCTGGCTAACACGGTGAAACCCCATCTCTACTAAAAATACAAAAATTAGCCGGGCGACGTAGCCGGCGCCTGTAGTCTCAGCTACGCGGGAGGCTGAGGCAGGAGAATGGCGTGAACCCGGGAGGCGGAGTTTGCAGTGAGCCAAAATCACACCACTGCACTCCAGCCTGGGTGACAGAGCCAGACTCCGTCTCAAAAAAAAAAAAAAAAAAAAAAAATTCCCAATGAATGCTTTTTGAAGCATGTCTAGAAGCCTAGGAAGAAACGTATAGCATGTAAATTTAAAAAATTAAATGTTTTTAAATTCTTGATATGGTATGCGGCTTTGACCTAAACATTATTGACAGACACTTATGATGTCGATTTGCTTCTTTTAATAAAGTGCTTATTTAGAAAATATCTTAAATAATTGTCTTTATGAATAAAACAGTCATATGTGGTAAAGCAACAGCGACATCCAGTGACTACTCAGATTAATTCAAGGAATGTTATTTAGATTTGCCAAAAGCAAAGGAAAATGCATTATTAAATAAATTAACTACATACTTTTTTTTGTTTATTTTAAATTTTCTAAGACTGTATCCTTAAAACATCACTCGCTGAAAATAAAAACCAGTTAATCATTAAGAGAATGAAAACAATAAGCTTCCAAGAACAAAGAATTATAGAGGAGACACAGCTCATGGCAGCCTTAGCTCCAAAATATAACTATCATAACTATCACTTCTTCTTACAATGACTAGTCCTATGGCCTCAATCTAACTATAAGTAAGTCTGGGAAATATGTGAGCTATACTTGGTGAATATTTGATGGTGACTAATGATGTCTGTGACAACTGTCATTTATCTGATATTTGTCTTTTAAATTAATTTACAGGACATATTTATAGGCAGTAATAACTGTATAATTTATGATGATATACATATTTAGTTGTTATTTGTCTTAAGATATTTATGGTATCCTTTGCCATACAATAAAAAGTCTACATAAATATATATCCACCTTTTACTTTATAGATTCTGAATTACCTTCTTTATTTAGGAAGATCTTTAGCACTTCAAATTTTTACTATTATTCTTACAGTATATTTACTACTTTTCTTCTCATTTAGATACTTACTTGACTGGCATTTATTCTTAAATGAGTAAATAAAGTAAAATTCTGACTTTTCTTCTAGCAGATGATTAAATAATCTCATCAACAACTTTTATTACATAAACAATCTAGTTCCCACTGAATTAAAATATATTCTTCAAACACTATATTTAAAGTTTCTTTGTAGACTTTATATTTCTTCCAAAAGTGTTTTTAAGCAGTTACTATGTATCTTAATAAGGCAATTTTTCTCTCTTTTGCATACAATGTTTTCATATGCAGGATAAGAGAGTAAAACTGATTGAAACTCTCCAGTTACTGTATCTTTTCATCCATGAGGCATTCCAGGCTGCTCTCAGACAGTGAGTACAGTGTGCGTCCAGAACCCTAGAATCAAGATACTTGCTTAGGCCGGGCGCGGTGGCTCAAGCCTGTAATCCCAGCACTTTGGGAGGCCGAGACGGGTGGATCACGAGGTCAGGAGATCGAGACCATCCTGGCTAATACGGCAAAACCCCGTCTCTACTAAAAATACAAAAAACTAGCTGGGTGAGTTGGCGGGCGCCTGTAATCCCAGCTACTCGGGAGGCTGAGGCAGGAGAATGGCGTGAACCCAGGAGGCGGAGCTTGCAGTGAGCTGAGATCCGGCCACTGCACTCCAGCCTGGGCAACAGAGCGAGACTCCGTCTCAAAAAAAAAAAAAAAAAAAAAAAAAAAAAAAAAAAAAAAAGATACTTGCTTAGTACAAGGTTCTTTGAACAGGCAACCTTTCCTCAGAAATTTCCCCCAGGATCCAGTGGCTAATGTTGTCAGAAGTATGCTGCAGTCTGAAGCTTTGGCTCCTCAATTTTCCCTACTTTTTCTCCTTGCACAGGTGTTAGACCTGCCTCATGGTCTGAATGCTTTTCTTGCCTTCCCCTGCTCTCTTTAACTTATTCTTCATTGGTGATTCCCCAGTTAATCTTTTGCATGTCTATTCCTTTGAGTTTTGCTTTTTTGATGACCAAATTGATTTATTGGTATGGTGACATTAATTTTATGTGTCTGTTTAACTATGTTAAAGAACCTCCAGAGAGTTGATACAACATTATTTCTGGGTATGTCTGAGAGGGTGTTCCTGGAAGAGATTAGCATTCAAATCAGTAGACTGAATAAAGAAGTTCCACCTGCACCAATGTGGGTGGACCTCATCCTATCTGACAAGGGCCCAAATCGTATAAAAAGAGGCAGTAAGGGCAAATTCTCTCTCTTTCTTCTTGAGCTGGGGCATCCATCTTCTTCTGACTTCAGATATTAGAGTTCCTGATTCTTGGGTCTTCAAACTCTGAGATTTGTATCAGCTGCACCCCCACCTCTGGGGGCGCACACTTAGTTGCTCTTTATTAGGCACCGGCAATTCTAAACAATGTCATTGATAAATACTCATATATACACATGTATTCTATTGGCTCTGTTTCTCTGGATAACCTTAATACAGATTTCAAGTTGCATATAGGGATTGACTTATGTCTTTAATATTTTACTTGATGTGCAGATGTACGTGCTATAGTTTCTTTATGAGTTATTGTTACTATACCTAATATCTATCAAATGTCTTCATTAAAAACCTGAAGATGTTAAAAGGAGCATACGGATTCAGACTCCAAGAATCTCCTACCTTGGAAAGTCAGTAACATTGGTTCACTGATTCAGAAACAATAACTAAAACAGGAAATCTAGTAACAACATGAAAAAGAAACTGAGCAAATCACAGATGGAAAATGTTTAGTCATGCACAAGGGCAGTTGAAAACATCAGGGGAGAACAAATGAAAAACAGTTTCATTCAGTATGTGTCACAGGAATTTCACAAATAAGCAAGTTATTTAATAGTATAACCCAAACTATTGCATGTAGGAAGTGTTAAAAAAAATTATTCTGTTATGTGTAATACATGCTCTAAGTGCCTTTATGAGATGTAAAAAAAAAGTCAAACAAATTAAAAAGAAGATATTCAGTTAAAATTCCATTAAATGAATTGATCAAATAGAATGTAAAATACCAAATAATTAGAAAAGTGATGAAAGATTAAGCATTCCAGATTTACTCTCTTTATAGAAGAGCCTATATAAAGATAATTGGATAATTATTTGAAGAACATGGAAATTTTCTCCAAGGAGAATGGTAACTGATTTCCCTCCATAAATCATAAGATTTATGTCCTGTGTAAGGCGTGCTTACCTAGCAAAACTGGTAAACACAAAAACACGTGGTGAACAAAACTACAGATTCCCATTTGCCCATGGCCATTTTGAAAAGGATAGTGTCTGAAATCCAGCTGAGGTGGTCTCAGGTAGAGATGAGGAAGTTATTGGGAAGTAGAACAAAAGTCACTCTTCCTATGCTTTAGCAAAGAGAGCGACAGCATTTTGTCCCTGCCTTAGAGATCTGGGGAACTTTGAACTTCAGAGATAGAATCTGAAATTAAATGTATGTTTAAAAGGGAAGCAGTGCATGGCGATTCCTCAAGGATCTCGAACTAGAAGTACCATATGACCCAGCCATCCCATTACTGGGTATATACCCAAAGGATTATAAATCATGCTGCTATAAAGACACATGCACACGTATGTTCATTGCGGCACTAATTCACAATAGCAAAGACTTGGAATCAACCCAAATGTCCATCAGTGACAGACTGGATTAAGAAAATGTGGCACATATACACCATGGAATACCATGCAGCAATAAAAAAGGATGAGTTTGTGTCCTTTGTAGGGACATGGATGCAGCTGGAAGCCATCATTCTCAGCAAACTATCGCAAGAACAGAAAAACAAACAACGCATGTTCTCACTCATAGGTGGGAACTGAACAATGAGATCACTTGGACTCGGGAAGGGGAACATCACACACCGGGGCCTATCACGGGGAGGGGGGGAGGGGGAGAGATTGCATTGGGAGTTATACCTGATGTAAATGATGAGTTGATGGGTGCTGATGAGTTGATGAGTGCAGCACACCAACATGGCACAAGTATACATATGTAACAAACCTGCACGTTGTGCACATGTACCCTAGAACTTAAAGTATAATAATAATAATAATAATAATAATAAAAAGGGAAGCAGCACATAAAAGTTTTGAAAATTTGCAACCAGATTATACAATATAAAAGAAAAACCCATTTTCAGGGAAAAATTCAAACCTGTTGCAGAAATTTGCACAAGTAACAAGGAACCAAATGTTAATCATCAAGGCAAAGAGAAAAATGTCTCCAGGGAAAGTCAGAGGTCTTCACACCAGCTCCTCCTATCATAGGCACCAAGGCCTAGGAGGAAAAAATGGTTTCATAGGCGAGGTCCAGGACCTTGCTGCTTTGAGCAGTCTCAGGACTTGCTGCCCTGCATCCCAACTGTGGCTAAAAGAGGCCATGTTTCAGATGGTGCAGTCCCCAAGTCTTGGCATTTTCCATGCAGTGTTGGCCCTGCAGGTGCACAGAAGACAATAATTAAGGTTTGGGAACCTCCAGCTACATTTCAATAGATATAGGGAAATGCGTGGATGTTCAGGCTGAAGATTGCTGCATGTGTGGAGGCCTCATGGAAAACTTCTGCTAGGATAGTGCAAAAGGCAAATGTGGGGTTGGAGTCATCCATGCAGAGTCTCTGTGTTACACTTACTCCGGTAACACAGACTCTCCACTGAGGCACTGCCTAATGGAGCTGTGAGAAGAGGGCCACCATCCTCCAGACTCCAGAACAGTAGATCCACTAACAGCTTGCACCATGAGCTTGCAAAAGCCACAGACACTCAAAGCAAGACTGTGAAAGCAACCAGGAGGAGGGCCATACCCTGAAAAGCCACAGAGCTGGGGCTGCTCAAAGCCATGGGAACCCATCTCTTGTATCAGTGTGACCTGGATGTGATACATGGAGTCAAAGGAGATCATTTGGAAACTTTAAGGTTTAATGACTACCCTGCTGGATTTTGGACTTGCATGGGGCCTATAGGCCCTTTGTTTTGGCCAATTTCTCCCCTTTAGAATGGGTGTATTTACCCAATGCCTATACTTCCATTGTATTTAGAAAGTAACTAACTTGCTTTTGATTTTACAGGCTCATAGCCAGAAAGGACTTGCCTTGTCTCAAATGAGACTTTGGACCTGGACTTTTGGGTTAATACTGAAATGAGTTAAGATTTTTGGGGACTGTTGAGAAGGCATCACTGGTTTTGAAATGTGAGGACATAAGATTTGGGAGGGGCTGGGGCAGAGTGATGTGGTTTGGCTATGTCACCACCCAAATCTCATCTTGAATTGTAGCTCCCATAATCCCCATGTATCATGGGAAGGACTCAGTGTGAGGTAATTGAATCATGGGGGTGAGTTTTTCCCATGCTGTTCTCGTGATAGTGAATAACTCTCAGGAAATCTGATGGTTTTATAAAGGGCAGTTCCCCTGCACTCACTCTCTTGCCTGCCAACCTGTAAGGCATGCCTTTGCTCCTCCTTTGCCTTTCATCATGATTGTATGTTCTCCCAGTCATGTGGAATTGTGAGTCCATTAAACCTCTTTTTCTTTATAAATTACCCAGCCTAGGGTATTTCTTCATAGTGGTATGAAAATGGACTAATACAAAAATCAACTTAGTAGTCATTTCTTTATTAGGCACCAGCAATTCTAAACTATGTCAGTGATAAATACTCCTAGAAAAAAAATGTGTTGGTGTAGTTGCAAACAATTTCTACACTTATTGTTGATATTTAATAATATATGTGCCAGGGTGGCAGATTGTATTTTCCAAAAACAGATGTAATAATATGCTCTTCCAGAATTTTGTCTCTCTTCTATCAAGAAGTGTAAACTTCTTCCTCTCTACTTTTCGTTGGGTAGACGGTTGTAACTGTCTCAATAAACACAATGCAGCAGAAGAG
Source organism: Chlorocebus sabaeus (assembly GCF_047675955.1). Taxonomy (NCBI): domain Eukaryota; kingdom Metazoa; phylum Chordata; class Mammalia; order Primates; family Cercopithecidae; genus Chlorocebus; species Chlorocebus sabaeus. The sequence continues at coordinate 74,926,826 of NC_132913.1, read as the reverse complement.
ATGCTCTATATGACTTTTGAGGTTAAGTTGTAGAAGCTCCTTCCTGAAAGGGAATGCTTGTTTTTGACTCCCAGCCACCCTTACTGGGAGGAAGCCAAGCAGTCATTTGCAGAGGACACATGCAGATGTTCCTGACAGCAATTGACCAAGATAGCCTTAAAACACTTATGCTCCCCTCATCTTGACAAAGCACTATACCGTTTTCTTACTAACTGTAAGCCCCTGATCCTCTTCTTGGAGCATTTACGTTAGAAAACTTGCAATTGTAAATTACTTATTTGCCCCTTTGAAGTATCCATCTGTTCCCAGCCGCTTGCCAGTTTTGCAGTCTTGGGAAGTCTTTCTCAAGGACCTGAGAGTTAAACCATTGAAATGTAATCATCAAAAAAAAAAAAAAAAAAAAAGAAAGAAAGAAAGAAAGAAATTCGCCCATCTCGCAGTCTCTATGAGAGATGGGGTAATATCTTTCTTGATGATTACATTAGGTAGGAGCCTAACTTTGATAAATACCAATTAGCAAACACAGATGGCTAATCACATTGACCAACCTCTTGCCTAACATTATCCACTACTGTTCCCTTAGCTCTCCCCAGTGCTGAAGACTCTTCTGCCTTTTGTTTCCATGGAGTTGAAATCAGTCTCTCTCTGTATTGCAATAGGCTTGATCCCTACTGCAATAGTCTTGAATAAAGTCTTCTTCACCTGTTTAATTCAACCCAGTGCTATTTCTCTTTGATTCACCCTCAGCTTAAGTCCCAGATGAGAGCAAGAATCAACTGGTAGATTGCTGAGTGACTGACTTCTCAGATTCCAGCACCTAGTTTCCCTAGTTTCCCCAGTGGATTTCGCTTGGAACAGACACAAACTGTTTTCACTGAGCCTACTGGTATTGCAGGTTTGCAAACGAAATAAAAGATAGTCATTGTTTTAAACCACTCATTAATAGTGGTTTGTTATGTGTTAACAAATAGGAATAATAAGCTTCAAATAGCTCAACTTTGCTAGGTACCCTTTAGCAAACTTCCATGTTTTCTACATGGAAGTTAATTCTGAGAACTCCTAATAATACAGAACACCAAGTTCACAACAATCTTGAATCATTCTAGTTCCCTTCTGTGCCATTTGGTCTCCAACCCCTGGAGAACCACTGATTCCTGTATTTAAAGAGTAAACTCAGAATAAAGTATGAAAGAAAAGTTTCTAAGGGGGGAAACAAAACTTACATTATTTGAATTTTGTTGTTGTATTTCCTCACTTGGAGTTTGTGTGTGTGCATTTAAATTTTTAAACATTGAAATAGAGTCTGAACTGAAAGGAACAATATTTTTGGTAAGTGCAAATTTTATCCCATGTATGAAAAATATTACTTAATTTAAAATTACATATTTAAAACCAAAATGCATTCCTTTTTATAACTATTAATTGATTACTGGAAAACTAATTAACAGATAAATAAAATGGCAGTTATTTAATAATATCTTAAACTGTTTTGCAGAAATTCCAGTTGTATTAAAATTCACTTATTAATTACTGAATATTTGTTACTTTGTTTGGCATATCTAATGCCTCAAGTATTATGTATAATTTAACTTCATGGTCATTATTGAAAATAATTTTGCCATATATGGGAGAGAACTGTTAAGTAAATAATGCATTCTCAGTATCACATTCTAGGTAGACCAGTGGAATGAGTATTTTCGATGATAAACTCTGAGGGGACTAGAACTATGCCTATTTTGTATTATGCTTGGAACATAGTAAATGCTTGATAGATATCTGTAAAGTTGATGCATCAAATTTTACATAGAGAGTGACATGATTGGAATTTTGTTTTTAAAGCATCATATTGACATCAATTTGAAAGCTAGATTAGAAGCTAAGATTGCAGCTAGGGAGACCACTATAGTGATTGTTGAATAACAAATGAAGAACCAAGGTGATAGCTGTGAGAATAGAAGAGATGGAAAAGATTGAAAAACAATTCATGAGCTATAACCCACAGGACCTAAGGGAAAATAAGAGATTAAGAAAAACTACTAGGATATCAACAGAAATCATAGATTAGACAATCAGGGTTGTAGTTCAGCTTTATATATGTCTTTGTAATATCCAAAGGGTATATGCAATAGGTAATTTTGTAATCATATTTATGTTTGGAAGTATTAGAAAGAAAAACAATATTTGTAATTCAATACATGTATGGTTATTTGATACCAACAGTTCAGAGAAATAAATTAGATGTAGTCTTCAGATTAGCAGAAAGAAGTATATAAACCCTTGGGAAAAATATGAATTGATGGATGGGCAGAGAAAGAAGAACTTGAAATAAGACTAAGGCAGAGACAGGCAATCAGGTGAAATTTTTAGAAAGAAACAGTGACTAATCTCAAGTTATGTGAAGAGGTCAAAGTCTAGAGGGCAAGATGGTCATTGAAAACTGTCCATTTGACGTAATAAATACAAAAACCTTGGAAAGAGGAACTTCCAAGGATAGTGTGAGTGGAAAATATGCCATATTTATCCCAGCTTTCTTTTAGTATTTCTTTCTATGTTGCAGAGACAGAAAAGCTTAAAACAAATTCCAGATTATCTCATAACTAGAATTCCAAATGTGTTTCAGGTTCCATAATCAAATGAGCTCACACAAGACTTGGAATTACAACTGAGATTATTGATTGACAAGAGAAGCACAGTGCATGGTTCTCTAATTGGTGGTCAGTATTGTAAAAGAGGCAGCATGGTTCTGAACCCAGCAGGTGTAATAGTAGCGTGTGTGTGTGTGTGTGTGTGTGTGTGTGTGTGTTTGGAGACAACAGCTGTGAAGACAACTTATCAATGAACAGACAAGTTCGTTATTCTGAGAAGAGCTGCTGATAAGCTGGCAGCACAGTTCTGCTATTAGATGTTTATATGTCTCTTTCTTAAGCCCTCTCAATAATTTATAATCCATTTAGAACACTGTAATAAATACATTTACCCTTAAACTACTTACAGTATATTCTGTTTGCTTCAACTCAACTGTCACCCATACAACTGAGACAAAAAGGTATGAATAGAGAAAAGATTGCTGGTGAGGAACTGGAAGTTTGGTAACACATTATCTAGCTGTCTCCTTTTTCTCCCAAAACAAAACAAAATCCTCTACTGAAAGTAAAAAGAAATGTGTTGGAGTAAGGACGTGAAGAATATTATAAATATTTTAACAGTGAGCTAGTATTCAAAAACTTTTGCCTGGTGGTTGTAGCCTCTTGTTTCGAAGAGAAAATTTGAATTCCTGAGTTAATGGAATGTAATTAAAATTATTGGGGTGGATGCAATATGGTAGAATAAATTAATACTAAACTTTTATGCTACAAATGTCTCAAAGTGCTGAATAGAAATACAACTTTTCTGATAAAATGTATTGCTATGTTTATAGGAAAAAATGTAAAATCCTCAGGGTCAGGGGATGAAGGATAAAATGAAAATAGTGAGTTGGTCTTGTGGCTGTGTCTGGCTATTAAGTTTGGTTTTACATACTAATGGGGACAGGAAATACGTTTTGAGTCTATGTGACACAGGATGTTAGAACTGATGCAACTGCAAAATACTGAGACTCTACACAAAGATTACACAACTGCTGAAAAGGAAGTCTAAGGAAATCTCTATTCACCTACAGAAGTAGATCAGAAGACCATTTGCTGTGGTTAGAGCCAGAAAACAAGTTTCCTTTGATAATTTACAGCAATGAGTATGTTTCTTAGGTGAGTTCATGGTCAAATTTGCACAATTCCAATGGTTTAGAAATGCCAGTAGGAGAGAAAAATAAGCTTAGAAGCTGGTTTCATTAGAAAACTTAAAAAACAGGTAAGACCACAACTTTATAAAATTTTGTGCAGACTTTGCATTGTACAATGATATTACTTTCAAGAGAAGTGAGTCGTATCTTTGACATTATAGTTGTATATTTTCTATTACTTTTTTTTCAGTTTTGGCAGTAAGTTGTTTTGTTTTAGTACATTATGACAATTATACGAAATGCATTGTCTGTAGGAATGATAGCAAAAAGTTCCCCTGTGGGCTAACAGCAGTCATATGGGATATCTGGTATATAAAAATGCATAATCTCTCTGAAAAGATTCATAATCCAAGACAGAATTTCCACAAATAATTTCACTGTGAAGGTGAGTACATTTCCAAAATTATTAGCATCATAAAAATTATCAGCAGACATAGCCAATAGTCTTAAGAACTTCAAAAAATAAAAAAACAATATTTAGAAAACAGTATAAAAACAATGTATATAGAGTATTAAAGACAAAACAAGAAACTAAAATCATTAAGCCCAAAGCACCAAATTCATAGAAAAGTCAGTTTTGAAAAGGAATTAAGTAGGACTTCTAAAATTAAAATATAGTTATTATAATTATAAATGTATTGATCCACTCAAATTTCAGATAAGGCACAGAAAGAAATAATGAGTTGAATATGAGACCTAGGAAGATAACCTAGAATGCAGCACAGGAAGACAAATGACCTTTACTTCCCCATTTTTTTGAAAAATATAAAAGCCAACAGAAGAGAACTTTCATATACACCAGTTACTCTATCTGCCCATGTTTTGCAACTGTACCCATATACTTGCTAGGACTGGCCATAAAATATTGGGACCCAGTGAAAAATGAAAAAGTGGGCTCTTTATTAAAGTTTCAAGATGGCAACAACAGAGAGTTGAACTAAGCACAGATCTGCCCTGAGCACAGCATCTGGTGTGACTGCAGTAGTCATATCAAGATTATTGTTAGCGCAGCCATTACTTCTATTCTCTTTTTCTTTTTTTTTCCAGACGGAATCTCGTTCTCTCGCCAGGGTGGTGTGCAGTGGCACGACCTTGGCTCACTGCAACCTCAGACTACCTGGTTCAAGTGTTTCTCCTTCGTAAGTCTCCTGAGTAGCTTGGATTACAGGCACGCGCCACCACGCCCAGTTAATTGTTGTATTTTTAGTAGAGATGGAGTTTCACCATATTGGCCAGGATGTTCTCCATCTCCTGACCTCCTGATCCTCCTGCCTTGGCCGACTTCCATAGGCTACCTTTCTCCCAGCTATGGTGAATGCATCTGTCTGGTCACTGAATTCAAGCTCTTCTTGTCTATCAACAATACTCTTTCAAAATTAATTTATTAATCCAATGAACTACTAGTTAGTATTATTTTTTTACAAAGAAAAGGGCAAGCCAATGTTAGACCACACATGGAAGATGTAAAAGGTACAAAAATGCCAAAAGAACTTTAAAGTGCTTAGAACAAAAGACAAAGATGAAGATGTCAAAGACTTAAAAGTAAGACTTCAGAAGAAAATATAGAATTATATTATCATAATATGGTAGGAAGAACTTTTTAAGTAAGATGTGAAATGCATAAATCATTAAGAGGATTGATACAGTTGTTTACCTCAATTTTAATCGCCACAAGACAAGTAAAGTACTCTAAACCAACTAACATGTCAAGACACGTATTTGGAGAGGTGATTAAGTCATATAACCAAAAAGGGTTTTGTCCAGAATAAAAAATAATTATTCCTGAAACAAGAATAAGACAGACCAGAAAACAAAATTTTGTAAATGGTTAAAGAATATGAACAGGCACTTCTCAGAAGAGGAAACCTATAACTATCAACACATCTTCACAAGAAATCTGAGAATTGAAAATCAAATAAAAAATGAGACATCATTTCTTAAATATTACTTTGGCAGGAATTAAAAATTCTCACCACAGTTTTTAGCAAGTAGGTGAAGAAATAAATACTCTTCCAGAGTGCTGTGATGAGAACACTTTGTAGAGCCATTTAGCAACATGTTTTATCATTGAAAAGCTGCTTATTCTACAACCTAGCAATTCCACTCTTACATATCTATTCAAAAGAACAAGATGCAACAAAAATAAAACAAGTGGTAATATTTTTAAGTGGTATATATTTTTAAGTAAGTTACAAAAGAATAAGTAGAATATAATACTATATGTGTATCTTTTAAAACAGGAAAAATGTATAAATTATTTCTGTAAATAGAAAATATACATGGGGAGAATTCATCCCAGCTTCTGGTTATTGGCTACTACTAAAAAGGGAGAAAGACTGTAGAATGTACTGGAGTTAAGGTTTTCAGACAGAGTAAAATCAATTTGGGTTCATATTGACTATGAGTGTTAACTGCAATCCACAAAGCATGAAGAGTACAAGTATCAGGAGAAACATCTGAAGATGAGTAACAGTTTGTGCTGTAAACCCCACGTACTATGAAGGAATCTTAATACTCATTGAAGATTGTTTCCATACTTTGGGGTTCACAGGTAATTGAGCCCTAAACATCATCCTAAAGTAAATGCATTACTCAGTTGTCATCCTTATTTGTGAAAGGAAAGGTACAGACACTCCCTAAGTTTAAGATAAATATGAAAAATCTGGGTTAAGCTTGTGATTTAAGAATTTTATTACTTATTTGTAGTGGGAGGAAGACTGAGTACTGTCTATATGCTTTTATAATTTAGTGTGACTTTGGGTTATCATGAATGTCACCTGGATTCTGAATGATTTCTACACTGAAAGAAAGAAAAATGACTGTTGCCAAGGCAGTTGAAATGATTTTCTTCCCAGTCCAGGTGGGCATTGGCAGGCATCCCACTTTCTAAGCTCTCTAATGAATCACAAATATATGGATCTGACACAATACTAATAGAACTAGGAAAAAAATTATGCTGTGAAAACTCTCTTTTCTGAATTGATTTTGCCATTAATGGAACTGAATTTTCAGGTACAGTACTTCTAATTAACCTTGCTTTTCTGTGCCTGTAAAGTGGACAGCAGCTATTTATCACTTTGTTTCCATGGGACATAGAAGATATGATTTTGTGATTGTATATTACATGTTGTGAAATCAATTAATCAAGCATATTCTGCTTCTGTAATATTTCTCCAGAGTAAAACAAAAACTCAATTTAAATTTCAATTTTCCTTGCTTCTTTCCACTTTCAACTCTACTCATTAAATATTCAACATATTATTGGCCACACTAAAATTTTTATTCTGCTATCATTTCCTCATTAAACATTTCCCCTAAGGCCAAACTTTTTCTCCAGGCTTCTGGTAAATCTATCTGTAGTTATGACTATATTCGTCTAAAACCACATTAATTCAGCAAAAATCTATCATGCCAATAAAGAAAACTTGAGAAAGTTATGTGTGATACACGTATGTTTACTGCGGCACTACTCACAATAGCAAAGACTTGGAACCAACCCAAGTGTCCATCAGTGACAGACTGGATTAAGAAAATGTGGCACATATACACCATGGAATACTATGCAAACATAAAAAAGGATGAGTTTGTGTCCTTTGTAGGGACATGGATGCAGCTGGAAACCATCATTCTCAGCAAACTATCGCAAGAACAGAAAACCAAACACCGCATGTTCTCACTCATAGGTGGGAATTGAACAATGAGAACACTTGGACACATGATGGGGAGCATCACACACCAGGGCCTGTTGTGGGGTGGGGGGAGCGGGGAGGGATAGCGTTAGGAGATATACCTAATGTAAATGACGAGTTAATGGGTGCAGCACACCAACATGGCACATGTATACATATGTAACAAATCCGCACATTGTGCACATATACCCTAGAACATAAAGTATAATAATAAAAAAAAAGAAAGTTATGTGTGAAACAAAGTGGGCAAAAGCTATGCTATGTGTCTGAATGTGTCTCCTTTCTTCTTTGGTAAATAATGTACTAAAATGTAAGTTCCAAGCAAACAGAATTTTTCCTTTTTTGTTTGTTTACTGCTACAATTCCAATAGTGGCACATAGTAGTTGACCAATAATAGTTGGTGAATGGATGATTCAATAAATACGCTCTTTGCATTATTGTGAGGTGAGACACAGAAGGCATTATGGTAACTATATGTTAAATATTAAAAGTTACTAATCAAGCTAGTATGTTGTTATGTAAAATATTTTCCATCCCATTTAGGCAAATATATTTCATAAAGACAATTGAAAGATATGTTATAAAGCTGTAATTTTTATGTTAGGAAAGTTAACAAAATATGAGACATCTCAAATTTTTTCTGCGTATTTAGGTATTTAGTTAACTGGTTATGATGCTTGGATTAATAATAAATGAAAATACATAGATAATTCATAAGTGTACGTTAATTCTATATTGATCTTCCTTGCCTTCATTTCAGCAAAAACAGTAATTATGTTGCAATCATGATTATCGTATCATTTTGTTGTACTGTATTTAAAAGCATACAATTTGAAATACTTTTTGAAAAATGTAAATTAAATTAAATCTAAACATTTTTAAACATCTTTTCAATAACTTCTTTCTTCTAAAGAATTCAAAATTACTTATTAAAATGCAAATGCAAATTGCAAATTTATTATGGTAGGAAAATTTAAAATAAATAGCCAAACGAAACTGAAATTTTAACATTATTTAAAAATGACTATGTCTTATTAAATGTTTTAAGAAAAACAAAACTATCATCAGTTCTAATATTCACCTAGCTGCCAATTGAAAGAATCATTATTATACTTTATGTGTTGCTTATAGGCTTATATATTAACAAATTTGAGTTAAATCAATTGTTTTATATAGGAAAAGATTATTTACCCTCCTTGTACAACTGGTACAAATACCTCACTTATTTGTATATTAATTTAGAAAGGAATTAGAATCAAACTAGGATACTCAGCACTTTTGGGAAAATAATGCTTAACATTCTACGATCCATTCCATTATTCCTGTTAATTGAGACAAAGGATTTGACAGGGTAATTACTTATTTTTTATCTTAGCTGAGCACTTTTGCCACTCAAATCCTTCTTGTACACAGAAGCAGGAAAATGGGGTACCTTTCAATGAAAGAGCCTGAAACACTACTTTTTTTTTTCTTTCTTTCTTTCTTTTTTTTTTTCTGAGACGGAGTCTGGCTCTGTCGCCCAGGCTGGAGTGCAGTGGCCAGATCTCAGCTCACTGCAAGCTCCGCCTCCCGGGTTTACGCCGTTCTCCTGCCTCAGGCTCCCGAGTAGCTGGGACTACAGGTGCCCGCCACCGCGCCCGGCTAGATTTTTGTATTTTTTTTTTAGTAGAGACGGGATTTCACCATGTTAGCCCGGATGGTCTCGATCTCCTGACCTCGTGATCCGCCCGTCTCGGCCTCCCAAAGTGCAGGGATTACAGGCTTGAGCCACCGCGCCCGGCCCTGAAACACCTCCTTAATCCAGTGATCGAAGTGAATGAACATTGATCGAGACACACCAAAATGAAGTGCCCCCTGGTGGAAGGTAATGAGAACAAAACAACCTCACTTTTGTAATAATCCTAGAAGATAACGCGTAACCTGAATTTAATTATGTGGAAATAACAAGTTACTCCAAGTTAAGGGCATTCTAAACATGCCTGTTATCCTCGAAAGCATCAATAGTAGGCAGTCATATTAAAAACTAAGCTATATCTCTATGTGGTTATTTGGAATAAACCGTACGACATATATTTTAAGTTTTAAAAAAGTTAGAGACCAGTATTTTAGTTTTGAAAAAAATTCTATGCATTTATAATTCATTTCAGAACAACAAACAGTTAGTGATTGTTACCTCTGGGATCAGGTAGAGAGTGAGAAAAAGGTATTTATTTTCCACTTCCCACTTTTCTGTACTGCATAATTTATTTTATCCTGAATATAAATTGTATTTAAAATTTTCTTAAATAAAATGTATTTTGAGTTCTTTTGAGTGCCACAACCTTTGTTTTTGAGTCTCAGAAAATAGAAAATATTTTCAGGCCAAAAATAATACTGTTGTTAATTTAGTCAACACAAGACTAATCATAGCTTACGACACTTGCAGTCTCATTCTGTCTCCGTAATTAACTAACTATACAGGTATTTGGGCAAGTACTTAAGTTTTCTGAGATTTTATTACTAATCTTCATAAATGAGTTTTCTTGTAATTTTAACTTTCTTTTTAAAACGTGAATTACAATTTATATATCATGTCGTCAACAGAGGGCAGTAATTAACCACAAGTAATCCTTTGAGCAAGCATGAATAATTTTAATACAATTTGAAGAAACAGTATTCAAAGGGCCACCATTTTCTTCTCTATTCCTACAAATTTTGATCACATTCCAATTTTCTCCTCTCCAAACAAAGACTTCAACCAACCAGACACCTCTGATTTCAAACAACATCAGTCCTTTGGGTTAGAAATAAAAACATAATAAAAGAAGAAAGATTATAAAAATAATTTCATGATGACAGAAGGGGCCTTGCCAATGGGAATCAAAATGTATCTTACTCTCTGCCTTCTAATCACTTGCGTAGTGGGTGTGGATGCATTAGTGCCCACTGGAAGGATCACAGACAAAGGAGCAATAGATTTGAGTTTATTTTATTTATTTTATTTTTTTGAGACGGAGTCTGGCTCTGTCGCCCAGGCTGGAGTACAGTGGCCGGATCTCAGCTCACTGCAAGCTCCGCCTCCCGGGTTCACGCCATTCTCCTGCCTCAGCCTCCCGAGTAGCTGGGACTACAGGCGCCCGCCACCTGGCCCAGCTAGTTTTTTGTATTTTTTTTTTAGTAGAGATGGGGTTTCACCGTGTTAGCCAGGATGGTCTCGATCTCCTGACCTCGTGATCCGCCCGTCTCGGCTTCCCAAAGTGCAGGGATTACAGGCTTGAGCCACCGCACCTGGCTATATTTGAGTTTAAACTATGCTTGCCTCCTTACTGCCAGTAAGTACTAAAACTCTGGCCAATTTAATTGCGCTTTCTAATAAATCTCAAATTTCTTTAAATTTAAAATAGTGACAATAGCTACTTTAGAGGATTGTTTAAGGATTAAAATAATTATTTGAAAAGATACAACAGTACTAGGTATATAATAGGCATTAAATAATGTTTATTGTTACTATACTACTATTGTCATTATACAGATTTATTTGTGTTAGGACAATAGTATCTAACAATAGAAAGAATACTGCATTTTATCCTTAAGCTTGTGTGTATATATACATATATGCAAAATATATATATGTTTATGTAACATGTAATATATGTACATATGTACATGTGTTTATGTAATATAAAATGAGCAAAGAACATAAATAACAATTCACAAAAGAAAAATCTAATAAGGAAATTAATATTCAACTTCACTGTTAATGAACTGCAAATTTAAAATTTTGCCAGGTTTTGCCTATAAAACTGAGGAAAAAATATTAAGTGTCATTAAAGGAGCTTACTATCATAAACTGTAAAGTGCAAGTGACTAGAAATTGACATAAAAATATAATTATTCACCATGGGATTCCAATTTTAAATTTTTTAAAAAATCTGAATATGAGATAAATAAAAATTTTTCTTTACATTTTAGATGTTGAATAACCAGTGAAAACCTCCCCAAGATACACCAACATGACTCTATAAATTAAAAGGCATAAATAAACAGAATTTCACATGAAGCTTGGGAATAACATATCTCTAAGCAGCTTTAAGAGGAGATATATTAGAAGGTGAGACATAGTTTGTTGTAATCCTCCTTCAGAGTAAAAGTTGTGATCATTGGTAGAATTCACTTTATTGTGGTTTTATCTGTCTTATCCTTTGCTGTTTTTTTTTAAATTCTTGAACAGTATTTGTCATATAGTTGGTGTTTAATAAATATGTCTATGTTTTTGTGTTATTTTTTCATACTTTTTTTCCCTAAGAAACTTGTAAGTAAAAATATTTTAATAAAATGTTTATAAACTTCCAGGAAATTATTTTTAAATGTCTAAAATGGAGATTATCTGTTAGCAATATTTTTATTCTTACCAAAAATCAGTCAAACTCTCTGTCTGCTAACCATTCTTGTTTTTCTAGATGTGTCTTGTATTATTATATAAATGGAAATAGATAATCACAAAACCATTAGCTTTGTGATTGTTAGTGAGCCATTTTTCCTTAGAGTTCCAAAGATCATGGACCAATGTCTTTTTTTGTTCTGGTTCCTCTTAGAAAAAAATAGTGAAAACACAAATATATACTTAATAAAGAGAGACAAAAATAAAAATAAAATATTTTGAATAAAAATTCAGGCCAGGTGTGGTGGTTGACGCCTATAATCCCACGACTTTGGGAGGCCAAGACAGGCAGATCAGAAGTTTGAGACTAGCCAGGCAACATGGCGAAACCCTGTCTTCATTACAAATGCAAAAGTTAGCCGGGTGTGGGGACACAGGCCTGTGGTCTCAGCTACTTCGGAGGCTGTGGCATGAGAATAATTTGAACCCGGGAGGATGCAGTGAGCTAAGATCATGCCACTGCACTCCAGCCTGAGTGACAGAGTGAGACCCTATTCTCAAAAATAATAATAATACTAGTTTTTTATATATATATATTATTCAAACTTAGTTACTCATAGAAGACATTTGAAAATTCAAGTGATCAGAAAGAATATAGAATAAAAAAGACAAAGTGTATTCATTTTCTTTTGAACTCATACTCTGGTATCATTGAGATATATCACTGAGATATGTGGTCATACACATAATCTTTGAACTCTAATACAACACAAATACATTTTAATATACTACTGTACGTAGTATATATAGAAGTTAGTCCAATCCTCACGCAGAAAAACTTGTAGTCTGGTCTAAGTCTTGTTCTAGAATAAATTTATCCACGTCTGGCACCTTTACTTCTTTAGTCAATACTCAATCAATGCTACTCTGCCTCTACAACTTTTTTATGAGACTGTGATAGCCTAGAGGGAATATTATCAGATAAACATTTCTATACTTTTAAATTGCCCTGCGACATTCTAAGAGAAGAATCTTCGTCCCTGGGAGATAAATCTTCTAATAGTATCATACTACCATTGGAAGATGTAGCCACTTACATAATAAAATATAGAAGTCCATGGATCTGAGGCTATAACCTGGCTAACTTCATAAGGTGGGACCAGCCTAATTCCTTTGAAGTAAAATATATTATTGATACCAATGTGGTAGCAGAGATACAGGCCTTCTAAAATATATTGCCTATGAAATTCAGATATTTTATAGTCATTTAAAAGATGCAGCTCTCTAACAACAGATTGTTGGTTTAGCAACTAATCAAACATTTGCAATTAAATAACATGGCTAATAAAAGTAATGTATTAGAATACAAAAAAATGTGAAGTCATTCAAAACAGACCACACACTGGTAGACAAAATATAATCCATTAAAAAAAAAGAAACATATACCTGTAGAGCTCTCCATGACTGAGAATATACAGAATAATGTTTTACAATGCCAATAGTTGGGAAATACATATGAATAATATGTATTATTTGAATTTTGTCTTTATGCTTTTCTTATTTTCCATAATTAGCAGATATTCTTAATCAAGTATTTTGTTTTACTGGTATTTATTTTATTATTTTATTTTATTTGAAATGAAAATCAGTTGAGAGAATGGCCACATGTCACACCCAAATAAACTTTTCTGAGAAGCTACCTGAGAGCCCCAAAGCTCACAGGAAGATAATTAGTTCAGAGGGAGAATGTGAGACATAGAACATAGGAACAGTTAAGTAGAACCCCCCAGAAGCAGTCAGGTTTGCAGAGTGGGGCTCAAAGTAGAACAGTGGTTTCCAATCGGGAATCATTCTGTTCTTCACTGAATGTTAGGCAAATTCTGGAGACATGTTAAGTTGTTACCATCAGGCGCAGTTGTTTACTGGCATCTAGTGTATAGAGACTAGCAATGCTGCTACATAGCCTACAGTGCACAGGGCAACCTACTGCAACAAAGAATTATCTGTTCTAAATGTCAATAATGCCCAAGTTAATATACCTGGGGGCAAATATATAATTTCCCTGCTGAGAAGGACAATACATTAGAGAAAGTCAGCTACATTTTTACCTGTTTTGCAGGACTGAAACCTTCCTAAAATGAAATTCTGTTCTCAACTAAAGAAATGAACAGAGTCTAGAAACTGCATAAGTCAATTCAGTTGAATATTTTGTGATGCTCAGAGGTTATAATCAAGGAAAGAATGAAGATGACTGGTTTGTCTTGTGCACTCTGAAAATCTGGGCAGGATTGTTTTATCTAATCAGCCAGGCTTTCTCAGGCCAGGATTCATCAAGGGCTTAGTTCCCTATATACAGTCTGAAACAGCAGGAAAAGATTGTAAGCATAATTATTTCTGACGTCAAAGTTCCTTAAGCATTCCTAATCAATAAGAGAGACAAGATAATCTATGCCGTAAGTAATTATCCCTGAAACTCAATTCACAAAGAGATAGAAATCAGCAAACGTGTATACTGGTGGGGAGATTGCAGTAAAATGGACCTATCCTTACATGTAATTTTCCTGGGAGATTCAAAATGAAATTGTTTTTTATGAGAAGGCAAACCTTTTATGGATTTGCTACTCTCCTTCCTTGCAGGACAGGTAAAATTTTGTCTGTGGACCTATGAAATTATTCATTGTGGTGATCACAGAGTCACTGAGTACGATTTTTGAGAAGGGACGGGTAGTCCATCCTAGGCAGATAGAAGGTTTGCAGCTATATTAAGTAAAAGGGAAAAAAGGCCCAACTTCTCTGGTTTAAACCATGCTATATTCATACACATGACCATCATGCATTATATATACATTAATACAGCACCAATAATAATACTTACATGACAAAAATGAGACATGACATGACATGACAGACATGACAAAAATGAGAGTTAAAATAACACTGAAAACAATAAAATTTGTTAAAAATAAAATATTATAGATGGGAGTCAATATAAAATGATTTTCAATGGAATACAAGCAATAAAGATTAAATGAATCATTAAGAATGTGTTACAAAGTAATTAAAATAAATGGCCTAGTAAATGGAAAGCCTAAAACCAGTTTAAACTATAGAAAATAAATAAGAGCAAAACAAAGGCTAGAACATTAAAAAACAAAACACAGAATGGTTAAAAGTATAAATTCTGAGACCTAACATTCCAATGCAGAAGGAAACAGGGTCCTGAGAGATGCAGAAACCATAAAAGCAAAGATAATTGTCCCTGAGATTTGACTTTTTTTGAAGGGGGTCTCCAGGCAGATATCCCAAATGAAATCCGTACATACTAAAACTCTAGTGAGCACAACAGTGGTTAATTTTCAGGGACAAGGCTGTGAATTTATTCTCAGCAGTTTTGCTTCTCCTTTCCATGGTCTTTTCTCTCTGTGTTCACTCACCCAAGGTTTTGTGTGTATAAACTGATCCCTTACATACTGAAAAGAAAAAGGGATCATCAATTTGCAAACCCCTTAGTCCTAAAAAGTGAAACAATACCTCATAATGGTTAAACTCAAGGATTATAGAGTTGGAGTTAACAATTGTAAAGTTATTTAAACATTCCGTGTGCTATCTTAAGGCATTGTTAAGAAAATCAAATGTGTTTACTTGGTTAAAATTTTTAATAGCCTATAATAGTTTTGGTGAATAATGGTTTTATAATTCTGTGTTAAGTAAAACATTACTTTTCTTAATGAAATCTGAACTTAAAGAGAATATGGTGAGCAGACCAATCACTCTTCTTTATCAGGTGCATTTCACACGTGCCAGAACCTAGGAGAAGAGATTGGACAAATATTTAAGCACTTTTTAAATTGCCTATTGAATTCTCAAAGGAGGTTACATTTTTCCATCTGGACTTTTTTCTCACTTAGGAAAATTCCCAGAAAGGATAGAGCAGCAAGCTTGGCAGGAAATCCGTGTTCTGAGTTTTTATCTTCCACACAGAGTTGGGGAAAGACAGGAAGAAACAGGAAATTTAATCTGCTAGTCCCCACTAACCCATATCCATTTTTCACAGACGGAAAGAAAAGCATACACAAAAAGGGAAATAACAAATTTCTTTTGTGTACTTTCTCTTGGGCCACAAAATAATTTGTTCCAAGATTTATATTAAATGTTGCAAGACTTAAAGCAATGTCAAGATTACATACAGTGTTATCATAGCTTTCAATTTATTTAGTTTACATGGTTCACATTCTATGGTTTTCCTGTTAAAATAAAGGCACAGCATAAATGAAGTTTGTTTGCTTTCCTCAAGAGAAAGAGAAAGCACAGGCAAAAAGAACCTTCTTTTGAGAGTGAAATTCAGAAGGCATTTGTTGCCATGCATGCCTACCACAGACAGCTAAGGAGAGCTGTAGGTTAAAATTCTTAAATCTTGCCAAAAATTGTCAGCTGCTTTGTGAGAAAAAGTTATTGAAAAGAAAAATCAGTACATTTAGAAAAAGAGTGCTGTTAGTTCCACATCATTATTATATTCAAGTTTTTTGGTTATTGCATCTTATGCAGATAACCAGGAAAGATAGTTTTTACTTTTCATGCACATTGACTTTGGAAACTATATTATAAAAGAGAATAATAACATTATTTTATAAAAGTAAAAGAATACCGGCACTTATTATGATGTGATAAAAATGATAAAATGAAATAATGTTTAAAGGACTTCTAATTTGTTTTTACAAATATTATCTTGATAACAAATGGTTATTTTTCTTTCATTTAGGTAGTTATAATTTTTAAAATTAAGCATTTTGGAAAGAATGAACTGTAAAATGTCTCTCTAATGTTTTTCTGTTGTTGTTATATGTTCTAATTTATTTTTAATTTAAATATTTGAAATCGAGGAAAAGTAGAAAATATCCCAAAAATCCAGTAACAATCCTCCACAATTAGTAAATACTAGCATTTTCATTGTAATTGCTCTATATGTTATATGTAATAATTTATATTTTATTATATAGTATTTTGTGTAAAATACAGTATTATTTAGTATTTCATATCAGATATGTAAAATATTACATGTCTAGTTGAAGGTCACATCATTCTTTATAGTCTTTCCCTATTGCATACCTCTCCCCTCCTTTCTAGAACAAACAACAAATGTAACTATATGTCCTTTTATTGCATATATAGCTATGTGTATTTCTAAAGTTATGTAAATGATATTGTTCTTAACTTTTACTCTGATTTATTTTTTGTTTTGGCCATGTGTATACTGTATTTTATCTAAATACCATATTACTGTATTTTATCCAAATAGTCTTCTATCAAATGATTATACCACAATGTATTTATTCAGTCCACAGTGATTAATTTTTAAATTGTTATGTCATTCTATCATAAATACAAATGCACATGTTTGTTTACTACAGCACTATTCATAATAGCAAAGACATGGATCAACCTAAATGCCCATCGGTAGTAGACTGGATAAAGAAAATGTGGTTGGTACATATACACCATGGAACACTAGGCAGCCATGAAAAGGAATCAGATCATATCCTTTGAAGTGACATGGATAGAGGTGGAGGCCATTACCCTTAGCAAACTAACACAGGAACAGAAAACCAAATACCACATTTTCTCACTTGTAAGTGAGAGCTAAATATCAAGTACATATGGATACAAAGAAGGGAACAACAGACACTGGAGTCTACTTGAGGGTGGAGGTTGGGAAGGAGGTGAGGAGTGAAAAACTATCAGATACTGTGCTTATTACCTGGGTAACAAAATAATCTATACACTAAACACCAATGACACATAATTTACCTGTATAGCAAACCTGCATATGTACTCCTGAATTTAATGTTCAAAAAATTAATTGCTTTCAATTTTCAGATTTTATAAAAAATATTACACATATCTTTGTATAAGGTGTAAGAAAAGGGTCCAGTTCAGTTTTCTGCATATAGCTAGTCAGTTTTCCCAACACCATTTATTAAATAGGGAATCCTTTCCCCATTGCTGTTTTTTGTCAGGTTTATCAAAGATCAGATGGTTGAAGATGTGTGATGTTATTTCTGAGGGTTCTGTTCTGTTCCACTGGTCTATATATACCTTTTGGTACCAGTACCATGCTGTTTTGGTTACTGTAGCCTTGTAGTATAGTTTGAAGTCAGGTAACATGATGCCTCCAGCTTTGTTCTTTTTGCTTAGGATTGTCTTGACTTTATGGGCTCTTTTTGGTTCCATATGAAATTTAACGTAGTTTGTTTTTTTCCAATTCTGTAAATAAAGTCAATGGTAGCTGGATGGGGGTAGCACTGAATCTATAAATTACTTTGGGCAGTATGGCCAAAGTAATTCTTCCTATCCATGAGCATGGAAAGTTTTTCCATTTATTTGTGTCCTCTCTTATTTCCTTAAGCAGTGGTTTGTAGATCTCCTTGAAGAGGTCCTTCACATCTCTTATGAGTTGTATTTCTAAGTCTTTTATTCTCTTTGTAGCAATTGTGAATGGGACTTCACTCATGATTTGGCTCTCTGTTTGTCTGTTATTGGCGTATAGGAATGCTTGTGATTTTTTTCACATTGATTTTGTATCCCGAGACTTTCCTCAAGTTGTTTATCGGCTTAAGAACATTTTGGACTGAGATAACGTGTTTTTCTAAATATACAATCATGTCGTCTGCAAACAGAGACAATTTGCCAGAATCTACAAGGAAGTTAAACAAATGTGCAAGGAAAAATCAAACAACCCCATTAAAAAGTGGGTGAAGGATATGAACAGACACTTCTAAAAAGAAGACATTTATGTGGCTACCAAACATATGGAAAAAAAGCTCATTAACACTGACAATTAGAGAAATGCAAATCAAAACCACAATGAGATATCATCTCATGTTAGAATGGCATGCATTAAACAGTCAGAAACAACAGATACTGGAGAGGATGTAGAGAAACAGGAATGCTTTTACACTGTTGGTGGGATTTAAGTTAGTTCAGCCACTGTGGATGACAGTGTGGCAATTACTCAAGGATCTAGAACCACAAATACCATTTGATGCAGCAACCCCATTATTGAATATATACCCAAAGGATTATAAATCATTCTGCTCTAAAGATACTTGCACACATATGTTTATTGCAGCAGTACTCACAATATCAAAGACTTGGAACCAACTCAAATGCCCGTCAATGATGTGGTGGATAAAGAAAATGTGGCACATATACACTATGGAATATATGCAGCCATAAAAAAGGATGCGTTCATGTCCTTTGCAGGGACATGGATGAAGCTGGAAACCATCATTCTCAGCAAACTAACACAGAAACAGAAAACCAAACACCACATGTTCTCACTCATAAGTGGGAGTTGAATAATGAGAACCCATGGACACAGAGAGAGGAATGTCACACACTGGGGCCTATAGGGGGGTAAGGGACTAGAGGAGGGATAGCATTAGGTGAAATACCTAGATGATGGGTTGATGGGTGCAGCAAACCACCATGGCACATGTATATCTATGTAACCAACCTGCATATTCTGCACATATATCCCAGAATTTAAAGTATAATAAAAAATGTATATTACATATATCATTGTTAGTATTTACTTGTGCATAAATGCAGAATGCAACTTTTTTTAGAATATTAGAGATATAATTTCTGGGTTGTATTTATACATAATTTTTAAATTACTAGATTTGGCTTTGGGAATTTCTTAATGTAACTAAGAAGTTCAATGGATATTTATTATTATGGCTAGTGAAATATAGAAAAGGTAACATAACTACTGAAACAGAGGGGTAGTGTGGTATAGTATTTAGGACTGTATGCTCAGAATCCAACTGTCAAGATTCAAATTTCACTGTTTTCTATTTGCTGTTTGAACTTACACTAATAATTTCTCTTTATAAATGGGAAAAATATTATTACCTACCTCACATGTTTGTTGTGAGAATTAAGCAGTTTGGTTTTTTTTTTTTTTTTTTTTTTGGAGACGGAGTCTGACTCTGTCACCAGGCTGGAGCACAGTGGTGTATCTTGGCTCACTGCAACTTCTGCCTCCCGGGTTCAAACAATTCTCCTGCCTCACCCTCCCAAGTAGCTGGGACTATAGGTGCATGCCACCATGCCCAGCTATTTTTTTGATTTGTGATTTTAGTAAATTTGGGGTTTCACCATGTTGGCCAGGATGGTCTCCATCTCTTGACCTTGTGATCTGCCCACCTTGGCCTCACGAAGTGCTGGGATTGCAAGTGTGAGCCCCCCGGCGAGAATTAAGCAATTTTAAGACATAAAGGACTTATAATAATTTCTGGTACCCTGTAAGCCTTCAATAAACATTAACTATTATTGCCATGTCTATTTGTATTATTGTCTTTATACATGTAACTACATTATCCTTATTATTGATCAAGGGATGAGAGGTCTAGAAGAATTGTGAATAACAGAGATAATTCTCCAGATCTTTTAGTTTAGTCAAAGTGTCTTGACTAAAGACCCCAGTGTCAATATGTCTTCCGAGCAGCTTCCACATGCCACTCTCTGACATTCCTGAGAATGAGCACATACCCTATTGTAGGGCAGCTCATCCAATCTTTGCAAACTACAATTGGTAAGAAAGTTATCCAGATTTTAAGCTAAAATCTGTGTGCCCAATATTATCACTCATCTAATTCTCTCTGGAGCAAAATAGATTATATTTACACTCTCTTCCACATACTAATTTTCTAGCAACAGTAATATAAAATAATGTAATATAATATAATATGTGAATATATACTCTCCCCACTTTCCAAGCTTTTTCTTCCTAAAGTTAAATATCCCAGCTTGCTTCATATTTCTTTTGAGGTACATATATTTTTAAGGTGTCTAAATATGTATCCTTTAAATAACATAACTTTTGACTCACTCCCCTGAGCACACTGTGCTTTGACAAGGCTTTCCTAATGTTTGGTCCACAGATGGAAGCAACAGATTGCAAAGTGCCGTAGGAATATTACTCTTCTTATGCTAGATGATTTTTATCAATTATTGTGACCTAAGAGTCTGTGATACTTTCATAACAGGTATGTCATTTGTACAGGACTTACTTATCAGAGGTAAGCATATAGGAAACCCTTGTTATGCACCTTTAAAAAGTCAATCAATTTATGTATATCAATTACGTCTTGATTTACATTTCAGAGATATAGATATACCTACGAGGTTCTCACAGAAAGAGGTAGAGAAATAAATGAATAGTATTAGGAAAAAACTACATTAATATAAGTGATATCTAAATAATATCACCATACTATATAGAAGAATGTCTGGTCATAGAAAACCAGAATTTTTTAAATGTAATATCTCACACTAAATATTTTTTCAGTCCACAGAAAAACTTTTTTTCTTCTTTGTGAGACATTACATTAAAAAATAAGTAGTAATATTTTATTGTGAAAACCTTAATGCGATTTATGACTAATACTTCCTTGAAAAATTTTCCGTGAGAGCTAAGTAACCCTCAAACCATGACTAGAGTTTCATAGTCCCACAGGCTGCAACTACTTCTCAAAAACTATTCTCATTTTCAACTTAGCAAGAAATATCTTATTAATAATAAATATGACATAGATCAAACAAAAATTACAACAATGCTGGCACTCAACCTTTGCATGTATGTATTTATTTTGATATCTATGTGAAAATTTAACCAGTTGAGAAGATGGAATTTTCCTACAGATGGACTCGGCTTGCTTGTGAATAGAAAATTCCTGAAAACCCTTTTGGCACTACTAGGCTGCTTAACAATAACTTACTTTAATCTGCAACATATTTCAAATTGATCCTTGTTTAATTAATTGTTGAAGGCTGCTGCTTACCATAGGTAAATTCAGGAAGGGATTCTCCCCCAAACTACTTCATATGCTGCAAGGAATGTGTAGGAAGAAGATGAGGTGCAGGGAGACGGAAGACGTGGGGTCTAGCAGTCCAATTTAGTCCAGTGGTTCAGGGTTACATAATGTCATTATACATATGCAGTCGAGATCGTGTATTGTTCATTTCTGCCTAACTTAGGCTTGGTAGCAAACTACTCCCAAATGTACAGAGCTTTTACCAACAAAGCGTTCATTTTCAGTCACCTTTGTGGGTCATCTATGTTTGTGCTTCTTTTCCTCTTTATTATGATTATGAAAGAATAGCCCTTATCTCAAACATAACAATCATCTGGCAGAAACAATGGAAAAAATATAGAACATAAAACTCATACACTTGTCATGAAGCTCATAAAAATTCTACCCAGCTGTTGTGTACATTTATTTCTGCTCATTGTATTTGCCAAAGCCACTAATGCAGCAAAATCTGACGTTAGAGAGGAGAGAAATATTCTCTTTTCACTGGTTACCAAAGAGGCACCAAAAGGGAGTGGAAGGAAATACGTATGTTTGAACAAATAATATAATCTACCACATAGAGGAGTAGGAAAAGAAGCTAAGTATGTCCCTTCTCCTTCACGTGTATCTAAATGTCCCTCATTCCCTGTGACATGGATTTTTTTAAGTTCTTAAGAAATATGAAAAATTGAGATACTTAATGGTTGAAAAAACTATCTAAAGAGAAATTAATCATGCAGATAATGCATGATATACTTAATATTAGATATCTCAACTATTGTTAAAATGAACATGATATTAAATTTAGCTAAAAATAAGGTGGCTGAACTATAGTTGGTAGTATTTTGATTTGCCACATGATACATTTTTCCATTTATTTTTGTCCTTACCCTTTATTCCTTGCAGATAAAGATAAGAGCAAAAAGAATTTCATGTGACTTGCCGAATGGAGGTTTCAACCCACAGGAAAGATTTTCTTGAAAGACAAGGCTTTAAATTGCAAGAACTATGATCTGAAGTGAGAACATATTTTTAATTTTAAATCTTGCCTGTAATAGACACAACCAAGCTATAAGAACCCTCTTAGTAGAGGGCAGTCAGGACAGAGAGGAGAAAATGGGCCAGGGTCCTTCCCCAGTCACTCCCAAAGGTTCAGGTTCTCTCAAGAGAAGGGAAGGAATGAGAGCAGGACACATCTGAATTGCCTAAATTTTCCCCAAAGTGACCAAATTTTAACTCGTAATTTAGCTAGTAATAAATTACCTACAAAAAGCAAGATTGGACTTTCCACATCAGTAAACATAGGAACTTCAGAGCTAAATACATTTCAGTAATGATTAAATAAATATAGAGGCATGTTTAAAATCATGTTTGCATGTGTCTTACCTATTACATAGAGTTTTAATAAATATAATCTGATATAGCCTAGAGGCCATTCTTTTTTACATCTGAAATCTGAAAATGTCCATTGTTTTCATTTGCTGATCCATTTTCAGAAATCCATTTTCAGAAAAAGTGAACTAAAAACAGTATATGGCTTAGATTCTATATATAAAGATGAAGACTGGAATGAAAAGTAAAGCTCAAGGACTCACCCTTCACCCAATCCAGTTAAACATCTTTGCAGTCACATTTTGTATGAAAAGTAATTGTTTGAAATACGAAATAATGGAATATCTAATATTTACCCACTTTAAAGTAGACAAAAAAGCATGAAATGAATATTTGATGTGATAAAATTTCATTTTGTTTTGGATATTTATGAAAACCTCTGTTGAATCTGAAGTTTTAATATGTTACTGTTCTCTATCCTGCAACCATGTGTGACCTTCTCACCATGATCTATTAGAATTACCTTAACTTACTGAAACATCAGATATGTTTTAACAGCCAACATTCTTAAAGGATAAAGTTAGGAAATGTCTCGTGATAGGTAGGGCAAGTAAAGGAAAAATGATTATTTTTATATCTTAGTCAAGAAATATTAAACCTTATATTAAAAACTGATAATATTTGACACGTGTGAGTTGGAAAGAAAAAATAACAAAACATGGTGAGAAATGAAAAGATCCAGATACTTACTAGACACAGAGAGGTTTGAGATACAAAGGCAGATAGATAAATTGTTGGTGAGAATATTTGTTTTATCCAAATAAATTAGACTTAGAGTTATACACAATGAAATGGTAAACTAGCAAAAAAAAAAAAAAAAAAAGCACAGAAAGGATCTTGCACAAGCTTGGGAGGGAGGAGCTGAGTCTACAGAGTCCATAGTTACAACATCAGGCTGACTTTACAATATCATAACATCAAGTTCTCACATTCTCTTTAGCACAAGAATACTGAAGGTTTTGCAAGTGACATTTTCTTTTTTTAATGATGAGAAGTTTTCATTGATGCCAAGCACAGCTTAACTATGAAATTGATCATCTCTGGTGTTAAAATAAAACCACTCAGCGATGGCTCTTTCAGATAGGGTTCTTAACATTTTAAGAAAAACATTTTTAAATGACTTTAGGACAAAAAGGGGTTTATTGCAAGGATGCATGTTCCTGAGTACTTTGGAAAACTTGAGCTAGGCCTGGGCATGTGCTGCCGCTGTAGAGCTCAGGCATCATGCTCACATCATTTGCTCACTCTTCCTCTTGCTTTCATTCTTTCCCTGGTTCTCTCTTAGAAGTTACCTGTTTTCCTTTATTCTTTTCCTCAATATCCTATCAACCAGCTTTCACCACATAACCACCTTGCTCACAGACACTGTGGCTATCAGTCCTTTCTCTATTCGGCTTTTTAGTTAAGAGCCTGAAATTTACCGTTGTCAACCTAAAATAACTAAAAGAGTCAGAATCTAGTTTAAAGAGAGTTTATTCAAGCACAACGTTTGAGGACAAGCTGTTCAGGAAGGACAAATTCCAAAGAATGGAAGTCAGAGTTCAGAAGTACAGAAGTTGGGGATCACGGCCGGGCGCGGTGGCTCACGCCTGTAATCCCAGCACTTTGAGAGGTCGGATCGCGAGGTCAGGAGATTGAGACCATTCTGGCTAACACGGTGAAACCCCGTCTCTACTAAAAATACAAAAGATTAGCCGGGTGTGATGGCGGGCGCCTGTGGTCCCAGCTACTACTCGGGAGGCTGAGACAGGAGAATGGTGTGACCCGGGGAGGCGGAGCTTGCAGTGAGCCGAGATCGGGCCACCACACTCCAGCCTGGGGGACAGAGCCAGATAGAGGGAGACTCCGCCTCAAAAAAAAAAAAAAAAAAAAAAAAAAAAAAAAAAAAAAAAGGTTTGGGATCACTTATAGCGACAAAGTTTAGGAAAGCTTAACAAAATTTCAGCATCTTTCTTCATAAGCCTTAATGGCATATGGTTACAATTAGCTGATTGGTCCAGGTGGTGCTTTGTTTTGAGAAAGGTATATTTAACATTCCACACTGAAGATGTAATAGTCATGGGGTCTTGGGCGCCATCTGGTCTGAATTAGGTACCAGACAATAAAGAAGGCAGTTAATCTATAACAAAGAGAAGTAATTGGAAGTAGGGGAAGATCTGATATCTGGTATCTGCTAGTCATTTTTAGAATAAGAACAATCAGGAAAAGAGCCACTCTACAATCTAAAGGGCAGAATTCAGATATGCTACGTGACAGTCCCTAGGGCTTAATTGTTTTCCTTGACATAATAAATTTAGATAGTCCTGACATTTTATTTTATTTTTACACTATGTACTTTTTCTGTAGTTCTCATTTTATGCTTTCAAGAAAGAAAATCTGATTGGCTGAGCTTGCCTCTCCCTGAGCTATAGATTCATCAAAAGTTTAATCAAGGTCCATTGTTGTACCAAGAAAAAGGGACTTTCCTCTACAGTCTGAGTGAGATGAGAGCTTTGATTTTGGTTGAGGGGCAGGGCATGACGTAATAAGAGATAAGTTATTAACATGATACGAAATCTAGAACATGAGTGTGAAGGCAGCATAGAGGAGGATTTAAGCATTTTTGCTCTAAAGTCAGACTGCATGACATTAGAATCACAGCTCCACATACGGAACTCAATCTTCCTAGACCTATGAAATGGGCATACAAAGAGGACCTTCTTTATAAGCTAGTTGTGAGAATTAAATAAGATAATTTATGTTCCAGTCACCAAATAATTATTCAATATGTATTAAAAACACACAACATGAAAGATTACCTTTTACAGAGAGGTCTAAGGAAAGCAAGAAAAATTGAAGGCACAAAGAATCTGAAATGGAGAAGCAAGAAACTCATATATTTTCTGAACAAAGGTCTTCAGCCTTCCTGGCAAAGTAGATTCTGTCAATGTATTAGATCTCTAGTGATCTTAGTCTGATATGACCATAATTCCAATATAGAAACAGTAAGGATAAACGTCAATGGTAGGGACATACAGCAGAGAGACTCTGGTTGGCATCTTTAAATATTTATATATTGTGTAGAATAATAATAGAAATACAGAAAACAGCCATAATGATAGTGAACATTTATTGGAGGTTCCCTACACGCTGGGGCCTGCCTTAAGTGCTTTTTATGTATTAAGCCATTTAGTACTTATATCAAGCCCAGAAACTCTTATTATCAACATTTTAGGAACAAAGGAACTGAGGCAGAGTAAATTCAAATAACTTGGCTGAGTAGCCAAGCTAGCAAGTAGCTAAGGTAGGGCTCAAAGCCTGACCTCCTGGAATGGATAATGGATTACATTGTCTCACTAAGAGAAATGTCCAATGGTAGCCCTCAGACTTTTTTAAAAAAATAAATATATTGACAGTGGGTGAAACAAATGAAATAACTTGAAGAAGAAACAAACTGCAAAAAAGTTTATTTATTAACAATGTAATAATAAATATGTAATTTTTGTTTAAACCCTAACTCTAGGGGGAGAAAAAGCATTCTTTTTCAACTGATTACAAAAACAATCCTGGAAAGTAAAAGAAATAGTTGTTCAAAATGATCGTATCTGAAATCTTGCTGTAAGCTGTTTCCTTCATCTGTTTCCTCCACTAAAAAAAAAAAAAAAAAAAAAAAAAAGAGAAAGAAAGGAAAAAGAGGTTTAGACTAAACAGAGTCAGAGTTGCTGTGACCTAACAGGAAGTTGGGCTATTCCCAACTGCCAGTGATCTCTGAAGCGACTCTCAGGCTCCCTCTTTGCTCTAACAGACAGCAGAGACTTCAGGCTGGATAACAGTCAAATTCTTACCTCTCTCTTTCACTGCTAGTAAGATCAGACTGCGTTTCTTCCAGTTATTCTTCAATCCCCAGTTTCTTGATCTGTTTCTAAAAGAAGAAGTAGAGAAGATAAATCCTCTCTTCAATACTTGGAAGGAAAAACAAAATCACCTCAACTCCGTTTTGAAAAAAACAGTCCAAGAACTTTCATCAGAGATTTTACTTGTGAGTACCTGGCAATATACTGTCTAGCCCATGAGAAATAACTTCAATTTCTTCTTTCTCGGGGAAGGGGGGAAAAGCAGCGTGCTGAGAGGCAAAGAACTGATAGGGGAGGATCACTGTTTATTTTCCTAAAATGAAAATCAACCCTTCCCTGTAAACGAAGTAAACAAACTGAAATCCAAACTTGAGTTCTCAGCATTTTGCATTTAATTCTTAAGCAAATTTATGTGCAATGCTTATGATTTTAAACCATAAACATTTTTGTAACGAATTGGTGTATGTAGCTTTTTTATAATTTGAAGATTGTAGTAGAATTCTTTACTAATTGTGCTTAGTTAATTGGAAGTTTTTGGAAGGTTGGTTTACCTTTCCATTTTATTTCGTAACATATAATAAAGAGACTGTCAGTCTTCTATTCAAATAATCTTTCAATACCATTAGTTGACATTTAAAATGAGGTATAAACATTAAAATAATCGTAATCTAAATTGAATATTTTATGCCAGCATTAACTAATCTCTCTAAGGAAATATTTTACAAGTCTCCAAAGACCAAAGGTTATATTCTGAGATCCCTAAACGAGAATACTTATGATCAAGTCTATATTGTGCAATTTTGTAAATTAAAACAATAGATAACATGCCTACATGATGTACTGTTATGTTCCTGTTGCTTATAAAATGTTTGCTTCTAGTAAAAAATGAAAGAATATAATACAGCAGTAAACAACCACAGAAATATGAGAGAAACAATTATTTAATTATGAAAAAGCACTCATTAGTTTAAAATAATTACCAAAAATAAGGGTCAAGAGTACTACCATGTGGGAAAAAAGAAAAGATAAGCAACAGCCACACTGTGACTCAGTGCTCTGGAAATTAGTCACAAAATGACTTTGTATAACATGAGATAATACAACACAAAGGGCAAAACTCAAGCAGGAAACATACTGCACAGAGAGTCATGTTTCATATGTGAAAGCGTAATATTTACATGACAGGGGGAAATTTGTGACAATTTTGAGAGATACTGCAAAATTTTTGAACATGACAAAATCTCCATAACACATTTTAAAGATTATTTTAAATTTATCATTCTAGTGCATGATTATTTCAATATACAGAATCCATATCTCATCTAATCCTTAAACTAAAGAGGGAATAGTCTCTGAAATTTAGTTGAGTATGAAATGTTAATTTGTGGCCTATGGCTTAATAAAATTATACAAAATATAAATAGGGATCAATAAAGACTGAAAAATATTAACGTAAATACAGATAACTAACAGAATAAAGTAAAATTTCAAAATAAGAGTAAAGTTTTAAAATATTTATTTTTACTGATTTGAGTAGTTATATTGGAAAACCAAGTTTTTCTACTTCAGGTGACCACAGAATCTTGTTGGAAAAGTTTAATGACATATACTACTATTTGATCCCTGTCTCTGTTAGGTATACTGAATTGGACAACTTTTTGTATTGTTTTGTTTGCTTGTTTTTAAGATACAGTCTGATATCTTTTGTTTTACGTCTAATGACTAAATCAAAACTCGTTTTGGAAATGTGGCTCCTGTCCAAATGGATTATGTTATCAACTGGTATTTGATGGTCTGATTGATTGCCCGTATATCATTTGCTTGTTGATTGTGTAACTATTTTGACTAAAATCTTCTGTCATAAAACTTATTGTTAAATTAATAATACATAAAATGAGAACATATTTTGTAATAAACTCTAATTTTCAAAACAATTTAATTATGTTAAAAATTCATATTCTAATCTTATTTATTTACATCTTTCAAATTCAAGAGATAAGTGGACAGGATGGCAAACTAATGGAGAAAAAATGCCAACTTTAGAAACTTAATTTAATACCAGAGTGCCTATCCATCTAACCAAATAGTAAATATGCTATCAATTACTTAGGAATGTTTGGTTGATTAAACTCAGTGTCACAAAATTTTAAGGTATCTTTCAACTGATATCTCTACCTAATACAAGAAAAAAATGCAAAGTAAAGATCCTTACAAAAAATAAAAAGGAAGAGACAATATGAAAAGTGAAGACATTAATAGACTAGGATTTTCAAAAAAATCTTACCAGTATAAATTAATTAAATTGTATTACAATATAGGTTAAAATAGGTTAATTATATCATCAATTTGTTTTTTCTATGTGGACATGATCTAAGAATTGTACTACAATACAACTCATCTATTCACAATAAAGGCCTTCTACAAACAGCCATCCTTTTTTGTTTACCATCTATAGCAATTAACTCATCTGAAGAATTAAATTTGGCAGGTTGCCTTTTTAAAACACAAATATATTTTCATGCATTAGTGTCAAAGGTAGATTCTGCTATCTTTTATAGAAATATAGTAGCACTATAATTCTTTCTGATTGCTACAGTGTGCATTTGGAGAAACTTGAATTCAATAGACATGTGTTTCTGGATATCAAATCTCACCAGAAACAGGGAAGTGTTCAAGTATTTCCAGCAAGTACTCTTCATAATAGACCATCTCTCCTGGCTTTCTGAGATCCTCACTGACTACTTTCTTGGTGTTACGTATCAATGCCAGGGGCCCAGTCTTCCCATTACCTTTCTCTCCCTGTCTTCACTTCTTCAAGTGTCAGGTGCCGAGTAGAACCACAGCCTGAGATTCAACTGCCAGTAACTACCAGTTGTTGAGGGCAACTTCATCACCTCTACTTTTCTTCTTCCTCAAACCAACAATAACAGAAAGTATGGGCCCATGTCAAATCCACTGTTTTCTCTTTAAGCCTCTATTTGGAATGTTGTGTCCTCTCTTAGTTGGAACAGCGAGGTGTTAAAATTATTTCAAAAACAAAAGAATATAAGGACATCATGGCCCATAATAGAAGTCCCAATGCTGCAATACAACTATCCCAATTGTTCCATATGGAACAATTCTAGGTCTCTGTATAGACTTAGAATTATTGCAAGGAATTGCCCAGTTAATATGTGAGTAAAAAATATTATATGTTGTTGATTAGGGCATAATAAAGCTATTTCACATCAGAAATGTGAAAGTATTCATCAGTAGGACACTGATAAAATGTAAATAGTTTGTATTACTAAGCACAATGTGCCTTTGACACCCTCCAACTATACCACACCTTCAAGTGCTGCCACCACACGGCTGCCAACCTAGTCTATCTCTCCTCCTCATCTTGACCCTTATCTATTTCTATCCAGTCCTTGAATTCTATGATAATTCACCTGAAAGCATCACTTCATTCCTCATTCCTCATTTCCCAAGGCTTAAAAGCAGAATAAATCTCAGAAACAGGGTAAGTCTCCAGAATAATGGTGTTTATTATGAATATTTTGATAATATTTTAAAATCCATTTAGGAAGCTTCAAAGATTAATTTTCATATCAGAAAATGAATCACAATGGTTATATTAAAATGTAATACAACTTTTTTCTAGTTTTTTGAACATATGGGAAATACTTTAAATTTTTAATATTTTTGTCTGCTAATTCTGTTTTTTATGTCATTTCTATGTCATTTAGACTTTTCTCATTATGAGTTATATTCTACTGTTCTTTGCATCCCTAGTAATTTTGATGTGGTTGCCTAATATTACGAATTTTACCTTATTGGGTGTTGGTATATGTTGTATTTCTATAAATATCCTTGAGCTCTCTTCTGGGATGTAGTTACATTACTTGGAAACTGTTTCCTATTTTGTTGTCTTGCTATTAAATTTTGTTAGGCAAGACCAGATAACTGTTTATTCTATGGTTAATTATTTCCTACTACTGATACAAACAACTGAGTACTATACTTAATGCTTCATGAACTGAGAGTTTTGCAACTTGGGAACAAAAAATATTCCCTACTTTACATGTGTGGGCCCCTCTAACCCTTTTAGGTGGTGCTTCCCCCAGTCTTCAGACTTTTCTCTTATGAATGCAACAGATCAATATTGAGCTGAAGACTAGAAGTCCATCTGAAGATCTCTGGATCTTTCTTTCTGTATAACTCTGTCCTCTCTGACGTTTGGTACTGTATACCCTAACTACCTCCTGAGACTCTGTCTGCTTTGTCTCCCAAACTGAGAGAGACCACTGGGTTCTTATAGAGTTCCTGCTTCCTGAACTTTCATATAGAAGCTAAACTGAGTCTCCACTCAGTCTGGTGGAACAAATGTACAATTGTGGGGCTAAACACTTGTTTCTTATCTCTATGAAATCACTGCTCTCCACTGACCAATATAATTTATTTTATTTTGCTTTTTTTTTTTTTTTATTTATTGTAGGTGGGTGGAAAAATCCAATCCCTGTTAATACATTGTGGTTAGAAATAGATGGGCTTTTAAAATTGTATTTTCATAACACCTTAAAAAACAAAATTTGGATATAAATTTAAAAAATTTAAGGGCACAGAGCCTGCAACTTTTAGTTTGCCTAAATAAGATAAACATACATTTATTGTGTATTGTATCCCAGGAGCTATGTTATATGAGTACATATGTGTTTATACAATGAAGAACATAAGATCACTGTTTCTAGAAAATAGTTATTTCATCTTATATGAGAAGTTTATTGGTTCATTATTTTTTCTAAATAAAAATAGCTATTCAGGAAGCTAATATCTCACTCCCTTCTATATTTTGGATGACAAATGAGCTCCACATGCTTAAAATCAGTCAAGTGGTCACTTGTTCAACAGGCACTTCCCACTTGTCAGACAGTGAGTGCTCAGGGTTATGTACCTAGAGTTTTATCAGAAATTACAAATTGCTTTTCCCAATAGTTTCCTATCACAATTTCTTGTAATTGTCTTTCCTTCCCTGTTTCTTGGCTACTTTCATATGAAGAAAGCTAGGTAAAGTAAATACAAATTACAACTTTCTCTTGTTGTGAAAGGAAGCTTCAGGTGCTTCCTGCTCAATTTTTTTGCACCACTTGAGGCAAACAGATAATCCCAAATAAATGACAAACGTAGTAGACATCATTTATATTAGCATTGGAATTTGATTTTATAGCTATGTGAACATTATTCGAGATCTTATATATCTCATTTGAGTTATGTGGTTTTAATCTCATTTAGCAAAGCTATTTAGTCAATGAAGAAAGGAAATCGGTATGCATTAAAGAAATGATCTGGTGCTAATGTGAGTTTTCAAAAAAATTAAGATAAGCATTTTTTAAGAGATATCTGGGCTTTCCTTTTAGTCTCAGTAATTTTATTCTAATTCTAGACTTCCCAGAATTAACTTTTCTTAGTATGTTTTTTTCTTAAGGAACAGCGGAAGAATGTGCCAAATGAGGAAAGATGTTTAATCTAGGGGAATGTGGACTAGCCTCAATTCCCATAACAAGAGATATCTGTTTTTCTATATGTGGTAAGCGCTGGGTAACTCTTTTCAAGCCTTTTTAAAGTTTGCAAATATTAATAAGAGCCCTCAAAAAAGCAAAAAGTTTCTGAGGTGCCAATGTTTGCCATATCACTATTCTGTCAGTATTACTCTCCCCACCACCACTTACCTGCATTTGATATTATCATCTAGTACAGAGATAAGGAAGATACAAGCTTCCCTAATAGGTGCCGGAAGCCTCTTCTGTAAAAGACATGGGGAGACCATGGATGATCTCCAAAAATGTAAGTGAAAAAATATCTCTGCAAGTATATACTTGCACTTTAGAAGGGAGCTTATACCTTGTTTCCAGCTCTCTCAGAATCTTACACACCACCATGAAAGCTATATTTGAGACCTACTTTAATATCCAAGGATAACAGTATATATAACTAGAATCAAAAAGAGTGTCAATCAATGATATATCCTGAAGAAGACAACACAAATATTTTAAAGACACAATATTTTATAATATTTATAATATAATAAACACAATATTTTAAAATATTTTTAAAATATTTTAAAAACTTGACATGGGGAGGAAGTTGGGGAGTGGGGGATTAAGATATTCTATGGATAAAGAAATCTCCAATAAAGAAGAAGACTTTATATTTTTGAAAGCCAAGGAAGAGATTAAACCATTTTAAGATTTCTTTAGTTCTATCATTATACTTGAATAAGCAGATTCAATTTTAATATCTTTAAAGCTGAGCATTAACCATGTACTTTTTATATATTAATCCTTTGAAAGATACGAAAAGTGTACCATGTGACAAATTTTCATCATTTATAAAGTAATGAGGATTTGATGTAACTTACAAAAAATCAAATCTCTGGTCACCATTCCCAGAAAATTACAATCGAATGAATTAGGTAGGGCATTAAACAAGAAAACACCTGATTTCTGATGATATGATTATGTGTTGGGTAGGATTTTGATAGGAAAGAGATGAATGGCAATTCAGACTAAGTGGTCTTTATAAAAATGTAAAATAATGAGCATTAAACATGTGAAACAAAGAGAACTATTTATTGGATTCTGTAAATAAAGTGGCACCAATTGCCTGTCATTCTCAGGAACCATAGTTCTCATCCTTCGTGGGATTTTTTCTGTTTGAATGGAAGTGATTGAAGATCAACTTCTTAATGGCTCCTGGGGGACTATGACTCAGCTGCCCTGACTCTTCGTTCCTTTAGAGTGATTCAGAACAGTTGATCACAATGTCATCTGGGCAGATGGTTGTAGTCACTAACAGCTGTAGTTCCTCTCTTGAACCGAACTCAGACCCCTCCCACATACTGTCATTAGAAGCAATCATGAATTCTTAGCTTTTTAACTTTAAGGCTTATTTTTACTACTAAAAATCCTCTCCTTAATAGGAGCGAAAACATTGATCATTATTTATCATGTTTATTGTACTTAAAGATAAAACTTTTAAATAGTATTTGAAACTATAACATTTTTCTAAGCAGAAAGGTTTCTAATTCATCATAAATCTGAAACCAAAAGGTTCTAGAAATCCAATCTCAGGTATTGTGAGTGTAGATTTTGCCCCCTTTTTTCCCTAAATATAATAAAGTAACATTTTTTTGTGAGCAAATCCCATACCTGAGTGAACATTTTGCTCTCCTTTTGTCATACCACAAGTTGAGATCATCAGAAGCAGAAAGTTGAGAAGTCTCCAATATTTTTGTCTAGATAGAGATAAAATCTGATGGAAACAGGTCTTCAGGAGAAATGAAGAAACTGACTTGATCTTTTTAGCTATTAATCCTTAAAATTCTTTAAAAAGGTAATATCAATCTGAATACCAGAACCCGTTAGGAAAATCTCAACTGTTTTTCCATGTATTTACAAAGCACATGTACCTCCCGCAAGATGTCCCATTCATTATGAATTAATAGATTGATTTTAGCTAACAAATTAATTCATTTACCAAGAGATACATAGACAGGTAGGTAGATACACAATTAAAGGAGCAACTCTTCAGGAAATAGATGTTTTGGTCCTGAAATACCGTTTGCTTACTTAACTCAATAACAGGTACCTAGAAGAGCAAATACAAAAAGCAGGTAAAGCAGCCAAAAGTAGCCACAGGTCTCTCTATCTCTACATATCATTCCCATTTTTAAAATGTGTGGTAATTTAATAGAGAAATACACATTTAATATATTATTCTTTTTTTCTCCTCTCACGCCAAAAATTCATTGTATTATCTTGCATTCATTTTTTATTCCATTTCCTTTCATTTGGAGCTACCAGCTTTCGTAGTTGTGCAGAATTTTATTCTTGAAAACCTTCATTTGGTTCAGACATGTAATACTAACTTTTATTTGTTTTTTTCCCCCCTCTGAAGGAAATGACAGTAACATACCATAAAGAGCTTTGCTTTTAAACAAATTGAGTTAGTATGGAAATCAGAGTAATTTTGATGAAGAAAGGTGAATTCATTCAAAGAAAACAATGTAATCTTTCTCTGAAAAAAAAAAAAAACTTACAAATTTAACTATAAAGTCCAGACAAAATACTTTCATTCATTTTTAGAGAGTTTTAGTAGTTATGGACAACTATACATAGAACAGGCATAATAAAATACTATTCATTACTATAAAAAGAAACATTGGCATTATTTCCTTTATTATGTGTTTCTTTTTTATTTCAATTTGTTCGTTGTATTCTTGGTAGTGGAAATCTATAGTATATCATATTCCCTTCCGATTTCAATTGCAAATTTTAAGAAATGTGTTTACATGTTTACATTTGCCTTGTTCTTAATTTTCTAATGATCTCTTCTCCTCCTTCCCCCTTATTGCCTCCCATTTTCACTTCTGCACTTCCAGAGCTCATACTCCTCTCTTAACTGGCAATAAATATTAATATTTCCTGTTATTTGATAGTATAAAATTTTTACCTATCAAAAATATAAACACCAAAAATAATTTTATTTTAATTAAATTTCTTAACTTTGGCTCAAAGCATTACATAAAAATTTGTTTTAATCAATTTAATTTAATTTATTTTTGCTTTAATTAAGTTTCAATATGTTTCTTAACTTTAGCTCAAACATTAAATAAACATTTCCTAGTTATGGTTTAATGAAATGTTAATTTCTAGAGATTGTAAGTAATCTGAAATTTACTTTAGGTGATAAAAAGGAAAATATTTCTGAGAATGGCGTGTCTTTCTGAAGCTTGCAGTTGCCCTTTCCTTGAATGGTCACAATTCCTATGTCTGAGTTGAAACATTGCCAATATGCAAATGTAAAACTCTGGGGTGAAAAAAATCAATTTCCTGAGCTTCAGTTTTTGTATTTTAAAAACCTGGATATTTCAGATACTTATTTCTATGACCGTTTTTAGCTCTAGCAGTATATAAATGTGTGACCTCGCCTCCATTTTAGCTTTAAAATTATTTAAATAAATAGTTTGCATATGGTATATGCTATTGGGTTATAACATAAAAATATATATTCGTTTTGCCTGGCATTGCTATTTCCTCCCCATGAGACTTTTTTTTTAATACTATGAATAACAAAAATATTAATTCTATACTGTGAATAGTTTTATTCTTGGAAGAGACTTCCCTCCTTTAAAAAAAAAACCATGTACAATTACTTTTGTACTTAAAAGAGTGAAACAATTATTTTTCTTTTCTTTTCTTTTCTTTTTTTTTTTTTTTTTTTTTTGAAACAGGGTCTCCCTCTGTCACCCAGGCTGGAGTGCAGTGGCACGATCTCGGCTCACTGCAACCTCCGCCTCCCGGGTTCAAGCGATTCTCCTACCTCAGCCTCCGAGGAGCTGTGATTACAGGCGCAACCACGACCGGCTTATTTTTTTGTTTTTAGTAGAGATGAGGTTTCATCATGTGGGCCAGACTGGTCTTTAACTCCTGACCTGAGGTGATCCGCCCGCCTCGGCCTCCCAAAGTGCTGGTTTTATAGACGTGAGTTACTGCACCTGGCCAAGAGAAACAATTATTTTTTCTTATCAGTGAGATTTTCACAATCTAAAATGTAGAAAGAGTTGTGATTTGATTCATGAAGTAAGGTTAAGAAATTTTTCATCAAGTAATTCTCCAGAAAACTATTACTTCCTGTAAAAAGAGCCAAATCCAAAAAGAAGTTTCCCTTTAGCGAGTCTTTTTTTTTTTTTTTTTTTTTTTTAATGAAGTCTAGCTCTGTTGCCCAGGCTGAAGCTGAAGCGCAGTGGCGCT
Organism: Chlorocebus sabaeus; assembly: GCF_047675955.1. Classification (NCBI taxonomy): domain Eukaryota; kingdom Metazoa; phylum Chordata; class Mammalia; order Primates; family Cercopithecidae; genus Chlorocebus; species Chlorocebus sabaeus. Next base: position 74,890,125 of record NC_132913.1, on the reverse strand, counting down.
ATCTCGCTATCTCAGCTCACTGAAACCTCCGCCTCCTGGGCTCAAGCTAGCCAGTCTTTTAGTCAACATGATTAGTCAGCAAATCTGCAATTACAATGGAGGTTTGATTTTTGTTTGTTTTTAAGTCTCTCTGTGTTTGTAATATTAATTTACTTTTCAAGTTTAGAATGTTTTGCTTCATTGTTTCCCATATTTTAATCTGTGTAAATATTTTACACTTTAAAATTATAAGTGTAATTTAAGTGTAAATATTTTATGCTTTAAAATTATAATCTCAAAATTTCGCTCTTATGGTAGAAATTAAGCATTGCTTTAATGTCAGGACAGTTTTAATGATAAGAAATGAGAATTTCGCATGGGCTTATATTATTGATATCCTCTCATCCCCTAAGCATCCTTCAATCAAAAAAAATTTTTAAGTTGGTTAATAGCTCGTTTGTGAAAGCAAAAACAGCAAAATAACTGTGAGGTTATATTTGGCTGCTGATGGGAAAACATCACAGCACAGGTAGCATAAATAATTAGCTTAAATTTATTAGCCCGCATTATACAAAATACAGAGGTAAGCGGCTTCAAGACTGGTTCCTTCAACAAGGAACCGGTTTTTTCCTGTTTTTGTTTCCATCATTCACAGCAGATGAATTTTATTTTTAGTTTGTCTGCCTCAATGTTACAAGGTAGCAGCTTCAGTAACAGGTGTTACTTACAGACAGGACAAATACAAGGAGGAGTTATCTTGTGGTTCTTCCCATATAGCTGCATTCACAGCAAGGAGAATTTTCAAAATCACTCCATCCCCAACCATGCAGCTACATCCCTTCTCAACTTGTTAGCCAGAGTTCATATAGAAATATCTAAACCAAACACTATAAAGTTAATGGAATCACCATGATCAATGTGGGTTAATGGTGATTTATTCCTTAGGTGGGTGTAGGCTAACCTTCTCTGAGAGCTGGATTTATGAACATATTAAAGAGTCTTCTCATTCTAATGTAGCAGAGAATGTTTCATTAGCAAACAAGCAAGATGACTAAATTTTTTTTAAGTAGAAGAGAAATGATGAAAATGAATTCATAATCTCATTGACCTAAAGTATTTTCTATTACCAAACCATCTTTTTCTCCATGAACACCAAGTTTTATTTGGTTGAGCTTAAAGTATGCATCTATTTTTGAGTACAGCATTTCATATCATGTGGATTATTCCCAAATTATCTTCTAGTCATTATCACTGCCAGTTTAACTTAGTGTATATTAAATTTGGTAGATATATAATAATTTTCATTATGTTGGAACCTACATTGTTTAAAATGTAATTTTATTTTCTCTAGTAAAATAAACATGAACATGCACATAACCATTTTAGTATTTTTAATTCCAAAGTGTGATATTCCTAATTTGAAGTATTATCTACATTTCTAAACATTGAAAGAACACATGTAGAAAAAAATGATTAGTTGATGATTAAGTAATAAACCATTTATATATTTCCTCTTACCAACACCTTTCAAAGTCTTGCTTCTTTTGTTATCTCTGTCCAGTTAATAAAATACAAATATAATCATTCAAATATTAAATTCCTGTATCTGGAGGGGAGAAATGCTGAATTTTTAAGGCAGCAGCAGTTACTATTAATTTATAGCTGGGATTCCAGCAGCCCAGAATTTTTTTTTTTTTTTTTTTTTTTTTTTTGAGACTAAGTCTCACCCTGTCATCCAGGCTAGAGTGCAGTGGTGCTATCTCAGCTCACTGCAACCTCCATGTCCCGGGTTCAAGCGATTCTCCTGCCTCAGCCTCCTGGGTAGCTGGGTTTACAGGCACATGCCACCACGCCCAGCTAATTTTTATATTTTTAGTAGAGACGGGGTTTCACCATATTGGTCAGGCTGGTCTCAAACTCCTGACTTTGTGACCAGCTGCCTCGGCCTCCCAAAGTGCTGGGATAACAGGCGTGAGCCACAGCACCTGGCCCTAGAAATCTTTTAATGCTAAATTATTAATGCTCCATTTTATTTTGCCTAGAGAAAACATCAAACCTTCACATTTTTAAAAGTCTCCTATTTCTTGTCTTTCTGAAAGACAATCTCAATCTCTTTCTCACGTACAAAATTTAATCACAGCAAGAAATTTTTCTCCTTCCTATCCGCTCTTCAGTAACTTTCTCATCTCTCTCTCTCTCTGTTTCTCTGTTTCTTTGTCCCCCTCCAGCAAAACACACACACACATTCATTACACACACTTTGAAAATGTATTTGTATCTCCCACCAAGAAAACCTATCATTTTAATGGAAAATACAACTTTTCTCAGCCAACAGTTAAACTCTTTTCACCTGTGCCTGGGATCTCATCTGCTATTCATTTTACTTTTCTTACAGCTTTTAGCTCTCCCTTTTTAACCACATAAAACTATAACCTTCACAAAATTTTTCCCTTCAAATTCTGTTACTTTTCCGCACAGATTTATAAAATAACATCCTAAATTTCTATTTACGTAGCCTCGGTTCCTCTTCCTACCCCATCTCACTTGCTGCTGCCCCCTCACACTAAAAGATTTTACGAGGTTACTCATGATGCCATTGTCATTAAATCCCATGTTACCCCTTCCCTTCTGGAACATTCTGTGCTTTAGACATCGCTGACTCATGATAATTTCTGGAAATACTCACTTCCCTTAGTGTTTGTGTAACTGCAGCTTCCCAGGTTTTCTCCTGCTTCGCTGGCCGTTTCCTCTGTTTTCTCATACTTGTTTTTCTCCTAGTTGTTCAGAATTCACCTTCTAGGATATTCCTTCCCAATCTTCACAGTCACCTCATAGCCACGATGAGGATTACATGAGTTAATATTTGTAAAAGCATTCAGGAGAGTACTTGCTTCACATCAAATACTATATATACTTGTTAAATAAATAGATCTCATTCACCCCACGAAACAATGATAGTTTATCTCCTGATTCTCAAGTTTTTGTCTCCAGCAGAGACCTCTATTCTGAGCCATATCTATATGTGGGGCTTTTTGTTTCATAGCTCCACTGGAAGTTTCACAAATCCTTCAAATTCAAACTACCTCACCTTGAATTAATCACCTTCCTAGGGCTATGTGCTTTTTTATTTTAGGCTCCCAAGTCAGTGTCAGGAACAATCAATTGACACCTTTGCTAAAGTCAGACCCTCACTGTAGGTGTCCTTGATGCCTCTCTCTTCCTCACTTGCCTTATCATTTTAATCATAAAAGTCTCTTCAATTTACTCTTGAATTTTCTCACAAATTAGACCACTATTTTCAATATTGCATTACAAATCATAGATAATTCTTATCCCCAAACTTCTGGCTTTCCGATATTCCAGAATATACTTCAAATTGCTCCGTGAAAACTTTCAAGTATAGATGTTAGGGAAACTTTTTACTTTTATGTCTTAGAGTTTTTGAGTGTGTGCGATAAGTATTTGTGATGTTGTGATATGAAATATGGAGAAGATATATGAAAATGTGTCTGAATATTTTTACATAATATGTTGCTTGTGGTCACTTGTGCTTCAGAATCTGAAGCATCTTGAATGATCTGTCATTACTTAATCCTATCTCTTAAGCTGACTTTTTAATTAAAGGTTTGTATTATTTTCTTTTTTTTCTTTCTTTTTTTTTTTTTTTTTTTTTTTTTTTGAGATGGAGTCTCACTCTGTCACCCAGGCTGGAGTGCAGTGACACAATCTCAGCTCACTGCAACCTCCACCTCCTGGAATCAAGTTTCTCTCCTGCCTCAACCTCCCAAGTAGCTGGGACTACAGGAGCATATCACCACACCAGGCTAGTTTTTGTATTTTTAGTAGAGATGGGGTTTCACCGCATTGACCAGCCTGGTCTCAAACTGCTAACCTCAAGTGATCCGCCCACTTCGGGCTCCCAAAGTGTTGGGATTACAAGCGTGAGCCACCCCACCTGGCCGGTTTATTATTTTGTTTTAAGAAAATTTATTACATAAAAGAAGTCATCTCTTTATTTGACTTACATCTGTAAAATTTCTCACAGATTTTGCTCATTCTTTGTCCCAATTTATCAAGCTTTCTTTCCAAGTTTTCAGAAGTTTTTGATATTTCACTTTACCAAGGATCTACCTTCAAAATACTATTTCCTTCCAGTTCACAGCTGTCATATTATTAACAGCATTAATCCCCCTATACTGAATATGCAGTGGGGCTTCTTTGATTTTCATCATACTATGATATGATTTATTAACACACTGTTTTTTCCATCTTATTTTGCAATTTTTTGCAGTGAGGTAAGGATCTTACTCTTTCTGTTTAGTATGAAGCTCAAAGAGTTAAGGGTTATAAATGAGGATGATGTGGCCGGGCACGGTGGCTCACGCCTGTTATCCTAGTACTTTGGGAGGCCGAGGCAGGCGGATTGCCTGAGCTCAGGAGTTTGAGACCAGCCTGGGCAATATGGTGAAACCCCGTCTCTACTAAAATACAACAACAACAACAACAACAAAAAATTAGCCAGGCGTGGTGGTAGATGCCTGTAGTCCCAGCTACTCGGGAGGCTGAGGCAGGAGAATTACTTGAACCCGGGAGGTGGAAGTTGCAGTGAGCCAAGATCGAACCAGTGCCCTCCAGCCTGGTGAAAGAGCGAGGCTCCGTCTCAAAAAAAAAAAAAAAGACGACATAATGGGTGGTGGTTGTGATGTTAAAGATATCAGGAATTCTCTCAACAAGCATGTTGAATGCAAAACATGTTTATTCAGTTTGAGGATAAACTAGACTCTGCTTTCCATTAACAATCTCTCCCATCCTCCACCATTTCTTTTTTTCTGTTGTGATTTGGAATAAAGCACATCTAGCCTTTTGAAAACAAATGGGCCATTTTTTTTCTAGCTTTCTATCTACTTTCATGAAACTTTATCAGAAGGCATTTTCTACTTCTGGAAAAAATCACAGATGTGGGAGTTTCCAATAGTGGATTAAATTTTGCTGAGGAAAATGCACTAAGGTTACACACTATCTGCTGTGTTATTTACACATTCTCTTCACTCATCATAAACACAAAGAGGCTTAATAACCTCATTTAACAAACGGAAAACTGAATCTTATAGATGGTTAGTGTGTTTTTCCACTAAGAAGTTAGTAATCAAACTTAGATCTTTTTTTATGCCTTTCCTATGTCCATTCTATCCATCTCACTTTTTTACACTACCTTGCCCTACATATAAAATAACATCAATATATTTATTTGCTCCTTCTCATTTTGTTTTAATTCTTATGTTATTTTGAAAGGAAAAAAAAGAGTCTACAAGGGCATACCTAGAACTTTATTATCACTGGTCCTTACTTTACATTCTCACACTCTGTAAAATATTTATTTAATGTACTCACGGACATTATACTGTCCAAGTAGCAATCACTTAATGTTTACTAAAATCCAAATGAACAACTGATAAAATTTGAAAGAACATACACATACACGCGCACACACACACACACACACTCCATTTAGGCAAAGGTACAAATAAACACTTTCATATACTCATAAGTGTATGTTGATATTATATCTCTGAATGACAATTTTTAATACATATTAATATTAGTAAAATGTTTAAATATTAGACCCAATAATTCTTCTCCTGTGAATTTACCTTCTCCTGTGAAATAAGTAACTTTCAAAGTTTTGAAACATTAAACCACAAAAACACTTTTGCATGAATACTTGTAATTGCAAAAATAGATATTGTCCAAAAATATGAGAATGGTAACATAAATTTTTAAATATCCCCCCAAAAATTATGCAGCCATTAAATGAGGTTATGCAAGTCAATTTGGAAAGTTATTAACTTTTTTTATTATACTTTAAGTTCTGAGGTACATGCGCAGAACGTGCAGGTTTGTCACATAGGTATACAAGTGCCATAATGGTTTGCTGCACCCATCAATCCATCATCTACATTAGGTATTTCTCCTAATGCTATCCCTCCCTTAGTCCCACAAACCCCCAACAGGCCAGGGTGTGTGATGTTCCCCTCCTTGTGTCCATGTGTTCTCATTGTTCAACTCCCACTTGTGAGAGAGAATATGTGGTGTTTGGTTTTCTGTTCCTGTGTTAGTTTGTTGAGAATGATGGTTTCCAGCTTCATCCATTTCCCTGCAAAGGACATGAACACATCCTTTTTTATGGCTGCAGAATATTCCATGGTTTTTATGTGCCATATTTTCTTTATCCAATCTATCATTGTCAGGCATTTGAGTTGGTTCCAAGTCTTTGCTATTGTGAATAGTGCTGCAATAAACATACTTGTGCATATGTCTTTATAGTAGAATGATTTATAATCCTTTGGGTATATACCCAGTAATGGGATTGCTGAGTCTAAAGGTATTTTTGGTTATAGATACTTGAGGAATCACCACACTGTCTGCCACAATGGTTGAACTAGTTTACAGTCCCACCAACAGTGCAAAAGCATTCCTATTACTCCACATCCTCTCCAGCATCTGTTGTTTCTTGACTTTTTAATGATTGCTGTTCTAATGGGTGTGAGATGGTATCTCATTGTGGATTTGATTTGCATTTCTCTAATGATCAGTGATGATGAGCTTCTCTTCATGTGTTTGTTGGTTGCATAAATGTCTTCTTTTGAGAAGTGTTTGTTCATATCTTTCATCCACTTTCTGATGGGGTTGTTTTTTTTTTTCTTGTAAATTTGTTTAAGTTCTTTGTAGATATTAGCGCTTTGTCAGATGGATAGATTGCAAAACTTTTCTCCCATTCTGTAGGTTGCCTGTTCACTCTGATGATAGTTTCTTTTGCTGTGCAGAAGCTCTTTGGTTTAATTAGATCTCATTTGTCAATTTTGGCTTTTGTTGCCATTGCTTTTGGTGCTTTAGTGATGAAGTCTTCGGCCATGCGTATGTCCTGAATGGTATTGCCTAGGTTTTCTTCTAGGGTTTTATGTTTTTAGGACTTACATTTAATTTAATGCATCTTGAGTTAATTTTTATATAAGGTATAAGGAAGAGGTCCAGTTTCTGTTTTCTGCATATGGCTAGCCAGTTTTCCCAGCACCATTTATTAAATAGGGAATCCTTTCCCCATTGCTGGCTTTTGTCAGGTGTGTCAAACATAAGATGGATGTATATGTGTGGCGTTATCTCTGAGGCCTCTGTTGTGTTCCATTGGTCTTTATATCTCCTTTGGTACCAGTACCATGCTGTTTTGGTTACTGTAGCCTTGTAGTATAGTTAGAAGTCAGGTAGCGTGATGCCTCCAGCTTTGTTCTTTTTGCTTAGGATTGTCTTGGCTATATGGGCTGTTTTTTGGCTCCATATGAAATTTAAAGTAGTTTGATTTTTCTAATTCTGTGAAGAAAGTAAATGGTAGCTTGATGGGAATAGCATTGAATCTATAAATTACTTTGGGCAGTGTGACCATTTTCATGATATTGATTCTTCCTATCCACGAGCATGAAATGATTTTCCATTTGTTTGTGTCCTCTCTTTTTTCCTTGAGCAGTGGTTTGTAGATCTCTTTGAAGAGGTCCTTCACATCCCTTGTGAGTTGTATTCCTAGATATTTTATTCTCTTTGTAGCAACTGTGAATGGGAGTTCACTCATGATTTGGCTATTTGTCTGTTATTGGTGTATAAGAATGCTTGTGACTTTTTCACGTTGATTTTGTATCCTGAGACTTTGCTGAAGTTGCTTTTCAGCTGAAGTAGATTTTGGGGTGAGACAATGGTGTTTTCTAAATATACAATCATGTCATCTGCAAACAGAGAAAATTTGACTTCCTGTCTCCCTATTCGAATACACTTTATTTCTTTCACTTGCCTGATTGTGCTGGCCAGAACTTCCAACACTATGTTGAATAGGAGTGGTGAGAGAGCATCCTTGTCTTGTGCCAGTTTTCAAAGAGAATGTGTCTAGGTTTTGCCCATTCAGTATGTTATTGGCTGTGGTTTTGTCATAAATATCTCTTATTATTTTGAGATACACTCCATCAATACCAAGTTTATTGAGAGTATTTAGCATAAAGCCATGTTGAATTTTATTGAAGGTCTTTTCTGCATCTTTTGAGATAATCATGCAGTTTTTGTCATTGGTTCTGTTTATGTGATGGATTAAGTTTATTGATTTGTGTGTGTTGAACCAGCCTTGCATCCCAGGGCTGAAACCGACTTGATCGTGGGGGATAAGCTTTTTGATGTGCTGCTAGATTCTGTTTGCCAGTATTTTATTGAGGATTTTTGCATCAGTGTCCATCAGGGATATTGGCCTGAATTTTTCTTTTTGTGTGTGTATTTCTGCCAGGTTTTGGTATCAGGATGATGCTGGCCTCATAAAATGAGTTAAGGAGGAGTCCCTCTTTTTCTATTGTTTGGGATAGTTTCAGAAGGAATAGTACCAGCTACTCTTTGTACCTCTGGAGAACTCGGCTATGAATTTCTTTGGTCCTGGGCTTTTTATGGTTGGTACTATACTGCCTCAACTTCAGAACTTGTTATTGGTCTATTCAGGCATTCATCTTCTTCCTGGTTTAGGCTTGGGAGGTTGTACGTGTCCAGGAATTTATTCATTTCTTCTAGATTTTCTAGTTGATTTACATATTTACATAGAGATTTTTATAGTATTCTCTGATGGTAGTTTGTATTTCTGTGGGATCAGTCGTGATATCCCCTTTATCATTTTGTATTGTGTCTATATTGATTCTTCTCCCTTTTCTTCTTCGTTAGTCTGGCTAGCGGTCTATCTACTTTGTTAATCTTTTCAAAAAACCAGCTCCTGGATTCAGTGATTTTTTTGAAGAGATTTTCCTGTCGCTGTCTTCTTCATTTCTGCTCTGATCTTAGTTATTTCTTGTCTTCTGCTAGCTTTTGAATTTGTTTGCTCTGGATTCTCTAGTTCTTTTAATTGTGATGTTTGGTTGTCGACTTTAGATCATTCCCACTTTCTCGTATGGGCATACAGTGCTATAAATTTCCCTCTAAATACTGCGTTAGCTGTGTCCCAGAAATTTTGGTATGTTGTGTCTTTGTTCTTATTGGTTTCAAATAACTTATTTATTTCTGTCTTAATTTTGTTATTTACTCAGTAGTCCTTCAGGAGCTGGTTGGTCAGTTTCCATATAGTTGTATGGTTTTGAGTGAGTTTCCTAATTCTGAGTTCTAATTTGATTGCACTATGGTCTGAGAGACTATTATGATTTCCATTCTTTTGCATTTGCTGAGGAGTGTTTTACTTCCAATTATGTGGTGAATTTTAGAGTAAGTGTGATGTGGTGCTGAGAAGAATGTGTATTCTGTTGATTTGGGGTTGAGAGTTCTGTAGATGTCTATTAGGTCTGTTTGTTGCAGAGCTGAGTTCAGGTACTGGATATCCTTGTTAACCTTCTGTCTCATTGATCTATCTAATATTGACAGTGGGGTGTTAAAGTCTCCCACTATTATTGTGTGGGAGTCTAAATTTCTTTGTTGGTCTCTAAGAACTTGCTTTATGAATCTGGGTGCTCCTGTATCAGGTGCATATATATTTAGGATAGTTTAGCTCTTCTTGTTGCCTTGATCCCTTTACCATTATGTAATGCCTATCTTTGGCTCTTTTGGTCTTTGTTGGTATAAAGTCTGTTTTATCAGAGACTAGCATTGCAACCCCTGATTTTTTTTTTTTTTTTTTGCTTTCCATTTGCTTGGTCAATATTCCTCTTTCCCTTTATTTTCAGCCAATGTGTGTTTTTGCACATGACATGGGTCTCCTGAATACAGCACACCAGTGGGTTTTGACTCTTTATCCAATTTGCCGGTCTGTGTCTTTTAACTGGGGTATTTAACCTACTTACATTTACAGTTAAAATTGCCATGTGTGAATTTGATCCTGTCATTATGATGTTAGCTGGTTATTTTGCCTATTAATTGATGCAGTCTCTTCATAGTGTCAATGGTCTTTACAATTTGGTATGTTTTTGCAGTGGCGGGTACTGGTTGTTTCTTTCCATATTTAATGCCTCTTTCAGGAGCTCTTGTAAGGCAGGCCTGGTGGTGACAAAATCTCTCAGCATTTGCTTGTCTGTAAAATATTTTATTTATCCTTCACTTAAGAAGCTTAGTTTTGCTTGATCTGAAATTCTGGCTTGAAAATTCTTTTCTTTAAGAATGTGGAATATTGGCCCCCACTCTCTTCTGGCTTGTAGGGTTTCTGCAGAGAGATCCACTCTTAATCTGATGGGCTTCCCTTTATGGGAAACCCAACCTTTCTCTCTGGATGCTCTTAACATTTTTTCCTTCATTTCAACCTCGTTGCATCTGATGATTATGTGTCTTTGGCTTGCTCTTCTAGAAGAGTATCTTTGTGGTGTTCTCTGTATTTCCTGAATTTGAATGTTGGCCTGTCTTGCTAGGTTGGGGAAGTTCTCCTGGATAAGATCCTGAAGAGTGGTTTCCAACTTCTTTCCATTCTCCCAGTCACTTTCAGGTACACCAATCAAATGTGGGTTTGGTCTTTTCATATAGTCTCATATTTCTTGGAGTCTTTGTTCATTCCTTTTAGTTCTTTTTTCTCTAATCTTGTCTTCAAGCTTTATTTACTTAAGTTGACTTTCAATCTCTGATATCCTTTCTTCTGCTCAATACTTTCACCTATGATACTTTTGTAGGCTTCACAAAGTTCTCATGCTGTGTTTTTCAGCTCCAAGGGGTCATTTATGTTCTTCTCTAAACTTGTTATTCTAGTTAGCAATTTCTGTAACTTTTTTTTAAGGTTCTTAGCTCCCTTGCATTGGGTTAGAACATGCTCCCTTAGTTTGGAGGAGTTTGTTACTACCCACCTTCTGAAGCCTACTACTGTCAATTCATCAAACTCATTCTTCATCCAATTTTGTTCCCTTGCTGGCAAGGAGTTGTGATACTTTGGAGGAGAAGAGGTGTTATGGTTTTTGGAATTTCCAGCCTTTTTGCACTGATTTTTCCTCATCTTTGTGGATTTATGTACTTTTGGTCTTTGATGTTGGTGACCTTCATATGGGGTTTCTGGGGTTTCTGTGTGGATGTCCTGTTTGTTGATGTTCATGCTATTCCTTTCTGTTAGTTTTCCTTTTTACAGTCAGGGCCCTCTGCTGCAGGTCTGCTGGAGTTTGCTTGCCGTCCACTCCAGACCCTGTTTTCCAGGGTATCACCAGTGGAGGTTGTAGAACAGCTAAGATTGCTGCCTGTTCCTTCGTCTGGAAGCTTCATCCCAGAGGGGCACCCACCATATGCCAGCTGGAGCTTTCCTGTATGAGGTGTCTGTTGACCTTTGCTGGGAGGTGTCTCCCAGTCAGGAGGCACAGGCGTCAGGGACCCACTTGAAGAGGCAGTCTGTCCCTTAGCAGAGCTTGAACACTGTACTGGGAGATCTTCTGCTCTCTCCCCAGCCAGCAGGCATGAATGTTTAAGTCTGCTGAAGCTGCGCCCACATCCACCTCTTCCCCAGGTGCTCTGTCCCAGGGAAATGGAATTTTGATCTATAAGCCCCTGACTGGGGCTGCTGTTTTTCTTTCAGAGATGCCCTGCCCAGAGAGGAAGAATCGAGAGATGCAGTCTGGCTACAGTGGGTTTGCGGAGCTGTGGGGCTCCACCCTGTTAGAACTTCCCTGAGGCTTTGTTTACACTGTAAAGGGAAAACCAGCTACTCAAGCCTGTAATGGTGGAAGCCCCTCCCCCGACCAAGCTGGAGAATCCCAGGTGGACTTCAGGCTGCTGTGCTGGCAGCAAGAATTTCAAGTCAGTGGATCTTAGTTTACTGGGCTCCATGGGGCTGCTATCCACTCAGCTAGACCACTTGGCTCCCTGGCTTAAGCCCCCTTTCCAGGGGATGAGGGTTGTGTCTCACTGACATTCCAGAGTCCCACAGCAGAAAAGAAAACTCCTGCAGCTAGCTAGGTGACTGCCCAAATGGCTGCCCAGTTTTGTTCTTGAAACCCAGGGCCCCAGTGGCATAGGCACGCGACAGAATCTCCTGATCTGCTGGTTGCAAAGACCGTGGAGAAAGTGTTGTATCTGGGCCAGAATGCACTGTTCTTCATGGCATAGTCCCTCATGGCTTCCCTTGGCTAGGGGAGGGAGTTCCCTGACCCCTCGTGATTCCCAGGTGAGGCAGCACCCCACCCTGCTTCAGCTCACCCTCTGTGGGTTACACCCACTGTCTAACCAGTCCCAGTGAGGTGAGCTGGGTACCTCAGTTGGAAATGCAGAAATCACCTGCCTTCTGCATTGATCTCACTGGAAGCTGCAGACCAGAGCTGTTTCTATTCAGCCATCTTGCCTACAACTCAAAAGTTATCAATATTATCTCATTCAATGACAAAGGAGGTTACCAAACAATATATGTGCAATGATCATTCACATATGTTCATATAAATATGATCACATGTATACACACACTTATACATATTAACATGCATAAGAAATCATATACAACCAAAGGTTGTTTCTGAATAGGTAGATTGATATTTATTCTGCATTTTCTTTATTCTGCTTTGTTTTATGATTTGGAAAAATACACATGTATTACTCTTCCAATTTAAAAAGATAGTTTTAATATTTTAAATACTAAAAGAATAGAACAGTTAGAAATGTAGCTAAAAATAAATAGAATACTCCAATTTTGAAAAACATAAAAGCAATTGGTAAGAAATCTTCATTCTCTCAATCCTTTCTACCTTTGGAAGAAAGTATTTAAGTGTATTATAAATGGTCATAGCAAAATTTTATTTGACTATAATGAACACAATTTTAATAATATCAAGTAGAATGTTGTCTTAGACATGTCAATGTGTCACTTAGATGAAAAATAAACTATTTTTGTAAATGGCATCAAACATAAAATACTCAATTTCTAGGTGATTTCATTGGTAAACCTTTTTAAATTTTTCCCATTGCGGAGACGAGGAAAAATAAAATTTGTGGTTGACATAGAACTTGTAAGCTTATCATGGTCATATAAATCATATCAAAAGAGGAATATGCTATAGATATTTTTAAATAGAAAAATTGATACTATGAAAATTTATTTACAGTGAAATGGTTGCAAAATACACAGAAAAATTTCTGTGAATATTTTTGATATTGACACTTTTGTAATAACTGTAAAAAGAAACTATTACATCAATAAGGTGCTGATAAAATACATCACATTTTAATGATTCATTGTGAGACTGAGTTCATTCAGACACAATAAACATCTTATGTAATAAGACCTTGAAAGCATAATTTGGAATTCTTTGGTAGAATATAGAGTATTTTAGAGACTCTACAGTCATGAGCTAAGCCAGAAACTAAAATATAAACAGCTAAGTTTACTGTAGCAGCCTCTCTAGTATTGGCCCTCTGTAGAACTCTATACCACACACCTTTCTACAGATAGCAGTTAGCCCAAATCTGTAAAAGTATTGACTCCTTGGCAAGTCAGTTGTGGCTGGATGCTGCTGTGACTCCATTACTGTCCATTTATTAGGAGTTTTAAGAATACATTTTTTGAGTACAGAATACGGACAGGTTTTGTGAGAAACAAAGGTGGAAGAAAGGAAAAAATGATTAGCTAAGTACTATTGTCTTCTCTAATGAAGGATTAGTTTATACTTGAGGCCCACTACCCATTATATTCACTTTTATTCGTACCATTTAAAATAATTTTAGCTTATGTATTTGTTTTAAATTTCTCCAGTGACCTTTTATTTTCTGTAAAAAAAAAAAAAACAAAATAAAACAATTTTTACTGAATTTTTAATTCATAAAAGATTTATTCCACAAATATCCACTGAGTTCCAGCAGGTACCAGAAAGAACAAACATGATTCCCATATTTAAAGGGCTTACATTTGAGAGAAAAGACAGAGTAAGCAAATAAATATATAATGTGTAACACAGGAAGAGGTACAGTGGTTTAAAAAGCATAGGAAGGAAGGGAACATAACCGTCAACCTATTTTATGCTCTGAAAGACACGATTTGAGTAGAGATTTTGTAGAGAAGAAATATTTCCATTCCATTCATGTGATTAAGTCAGGGGACGATGCCAAAAGTGAAGAGATAATGTTGACAATATGGGTAAGATTTATCAGGTTTTCTCTCTGCTGCCATTGGGTATGTCTTTCCACCTTTTTTCATATTCGTAATAATAACTGATTATTTTCCTAAAATCTTGTGGTAAATATTACATATTTAGATTGGGGCCCTTCGAATGTTTAGTATATGAATTTTATTATGCACAATTCTGAAAAAGATCTCCGATTTCAAAATAAGCCTTCTGGGTACTTTCATAGTTAGTCTGCACAACTAACTGAATCAGAAAACAAATATATTACTCAATTTCAGGTTACAGGAATTGACCCCCAGGGCAGTGCCTTCGCTCTCTTACATGTGATTTGCAATTACAGTTGAGAAATAAGGGTAGAGAAGGAATTCAACGGTGAGAATCTGATTTCTCTGCCAAGTCTTTCCTTCTTATTGTGAGCAAAAAATATACTTTCTCACTGGAGAATACTTCTAGGAAACAGTCACTTTCCCAGACCAGTTCTTTGCTCTTAAGAAACAACCATAAAAGAATACACAAACACCATAATTTGGGCAAATTATCATAAAATGTACAACATAAGAAGTTGGCGATTGCTATATTTTCAATAGAAATGTGATTGGTATGACCAGTGCTGCCTAAAGGTTAATAATGCCACAAGAAACAGAGAATGAAAGTCTGTAGCTATACGGAAAGGAAAGAATTGAATTGCACATTAGAAAGTACACTCTAGGGCTGATGTATCTTCAGCTCCAGCCTACTGATAGAAAGGCAGTGAACCCCGCTTCGGAGACAAATTTGCAACCAAGTTAGAGACACTTCCTTGAAACACTAAGAATGTTCCTGCTCTGAATTGTGTTTCCCCAAAATGTTGGAGACCTAACCCCCAATGTGACTTTATTTGAAGGTAAGGCTTTAGGGGGTAATTAGCATAAATGAGACAGTAAGTGTTCAATCCTAATCCAATAGGATTGATGGCCTTAAAGAAGGCCTTAGAGAAGAGATATCTCTTTCTTTCTCTCCTGTGCACACAGGACAGGAAAGGCCATGTGAGGACATAGTGAGAAAGCAGCCACCATTGGCAAGCCACGAGAGAGCCCTCACCAGGAACCGTTGGGCCAGCACCTTGATCTTGGATTTCCTAGCCTTCAGAACTGTGAGATACAAATTTCTGTTGTTTAAGCCACACAGTCTGTAATATTTTGTTATAGCAGCCCTAATAGACTAAGATAGCTCCTGAGAGCCTCACTTACCTGGTGAAATCCATTCTAAGACTTGTTGGCTGTTTGGAAGTGATAGCAAATAAAAGCCACATTGAACTGGGTCTAATGCAGCATTCTTGCTAAACTTCAAATCTGGACTAGTTCATCCTTATGCATTGAAGCTTTTTTTATTCATGTTTGTTTTTACCAGTTAACTATCAACATAAACTTCATTTATGATATTGTATGTTCAGAGTTCCAAAACACTGGTCCTACCAACATAGTTTGGAATATGACTCCATTATAAAATGGTGACTGCCTGTATCAAATCTTTACTGCCTTTTTCAAATTCTTACCATTTTTATTAAAATAAGCCACACTACTCAATCGATACATCAGTGTCTAAATATGATTTTTACTATTTTTTTTGTTTTTTACCAACACTATCTTAAAATATCTGATAGCATAGAGCAGTGATTAAAGGCATTTGCTTCAGGGTCAGATATACTTACACTGCCACTTCCAAGCTGTTTTTTGTACAATTTATTTTGTTATTTTGAACCATTGTTTCTTACCTTTATAAAATGAGCATAAGATAACATTCTCGTAAGGTGAGTATGAGTTACAAATGAGAAAAGCAAAATAATAATAAAGATTCGACAGTAGAAACTTCTATTTGCATTATGATTGCTATAATTAGAAGGACAAACTGTAATTTAACCTCCCTATAGTAATAAAATGGCATCTACAGAGCAAATCTAAACAGACTTAATCTACATATAACAATTAATCCCAGATAATTGAACTGACTATAATGACATGTTTGAAAGGAGGCTGAAATAAAACAGGGTTTGCTCTTTTCAACCCTTTAGCCAGGATTTTTTTAAAAAACTGGTATTAAATGCTTTGTATTTCCTTTCAAATTTGAAGGGAAAGTAAATATAATACTTAAACTTCAAGTATCTCTTTAGACATTCCCTTGTTTAGGCTTGTACTAATCCATTCATTCAGGGTTTGACTGTTGGGTGAACTTCTGTGCCCTGTTCCCAGCTGTGAGGGGCAATTCTCCAGGTTTCTAAGCTTTGTGACCTATGCCCTTCTCTAATGAGGTTAATCAGGGTTTGGGCTGAAACCCAGATTCCTACATATATGTGGATAGAATGATGTAGAAGTATTTTATGATAATAAATATAAATGAAATTTAGAATTTAATTTAGAAATAGAAAACATTTAGGCAACTCACTGAATCAAAAATTGTAATAATGATCAAGGTAAAAATATATATTGGTTAATGAGTTCTATTTGTAGAATTAACAAATCAGAGAAACCAGTTTTTATCCTGTAGTTTGCTTTGTGATAGTTCCAAACATCTTCTTCAAGTTGAATTAAGATAATATTTTAAAAAATAAATATAGACAAATGTAAGTGATTAATATATTTATTTATTATATTTTTCTGGGTTGGGGTTTGGCCTCCATTTCATATATTTTGTTTATTTTCAGGATGCTCTGGGATAACGTAGCCCAGGTTCTAGTTCTGCCTTTGTCACTTACTAGCCATGTAGTCATATCATGCTGAAAAATATATTATATAGCTCTAAGATAAATTCAATGTACCTGCACAGCACTATTCAACATACTTACACAGTATTACTGTCAATATGTAGTCTAACAGATAAGAAACCACTGTGAAAATAGTAAATCTTTATAAAAAATGATGTTTTATGATGATACATCTTTGCACTTCTAATATTATTGCTTTAAATAAATGTGGTATATATTCACCATGTAGCCAAATTTACAAAATTTTATCTTTTTAATTTTATGTCATATATAAAGAAATTTAATGCCAAAATAATCTTTACAGTGATGACTCGACATCCCAAAAATGTGGGACCCAGCAGGGACGTTAATAAAGAGATAAAGCAGGCTCCGTGCCGAATTGTTAGAATTTGGTATGTGACAAATGTACAGTTACACAGCCTTAGACCTCCCCTGGGAAATTGCCCAAATATTTGCATTCCCACAACGTATTTATTCAGGAAATACTGTTCTCCTGAGAAAAATCTGGCTCTCAAACCTCTCCCTGAGATTATGCAAGTTCTCCATTGGGGAAATACAGTTGGAAATCTAGTAATGTTTAGTAACAAAAATCCATTTGCAGATCCTAGTTATTGTCAATATTTTGTTGATTTACAATTGAGAATACTACTAACAAAAAGTAAACTTCAAGAAAAGGAACTAGAAAACTATCAGAATTCCTGTAGAGTTTGTTGTCCCCCTTCTCCTCCACCATAGTTTTATTCTAATGTTTTCTTTCTTTATTCATTTTCTTCAGTATCAGTGTGCTGTAAACTCACCCAAAATGAAAAACAACCAAAATAAAATAAAACAAAATGAAAGCACATCAGTTAAAGATAAAAAAAAAAAAACAACGACAAAAAAACAGACTGCCAAGTTTTAGTGGACAGAAGGGTAGGCCCCCTGGAGATCAGCCAAATTGAGTGGATGGAAGTAATCAACAACAAGAGGGCAACAACATTAGCCACTGCTGAGCAGAAAATTAGAAAGATTCTTCAATTTATTTTTTTTCTTTTCTGGTTGTCAGCCTTTGTCTCTCCTGTCTTCCACTGGTACACCATAAATCAGCAGTCAAAATGAAATTTCCTCCTTTTAGACATGGCAAAGTACTCATTGAACTTAGAGATTAACAGTAAAACTTTAAAAAAGAAAAAAATTCAACAATATGTAATAGAGGAAAATCTGAACTAGAAACTTTAGATAAGTACCATACTTTCAGTATACATGTTAGCACCATAATTTTTTTTCTAGATTCACTTAAAGATGATAAAATAATGTGTATACCCCCAAACTGATGATAAAATAGATCGATAACTGCCTACCAGTTGTATCATGCCTTTCCCAAGATGATGAACTGGAAATTTAATGTTATGATATAATGCTATTACTCTCTTTAATTCTATGTGAGTTTCTTGCTCTTTTTTTTTATCCCATAAATTTCATTTTTGTCAATATCTGTTGCTATTCCTTTTGAGGCTTTTTCTTCTGGTCACCAAAGCCAAATTGCCAAAATATTTTAGCTCCAATGGATCTGAATCTTTAGAACATGACTTTTACATTGAGACCTGTAACGTTTCACCTTACCACTTGGAGTCTTGCGATTCTTAGCTCCCATGCTTAACCAAATTCAAACAAAAATGTCTCTCGGTTTGCCCCTAAACTCTTTCCAAATCAGTGCTATTTTTCAATTATATTTTTAGACTTTCAAAATGTCTGACATAACATTCTCAATGCAGAATAAGCTCTATAAATACTGTGCTTCTGTGTCTACCGTGTACCCAAGAGGCTTTCAAGGATTACTTATAAAAATTATAACAGCTAACATTATCAAGTTAGTCACCATTCTAATTCTTTTATATTTAATCCTCATAATACTATGTGGTAGGTTCTAGTAAAATACCCATTTTATAGATAAGTAAATAGAACAAATAGGAAGTAAATATGTCAAATTCATATAATTAGTAAGTTACAGAACTGGTATTTGAAGCTTTATAGTCTGTTTTAGTTGGCTAGGGCTGCCATAACAAAGGCTAAAGATGAATAGTTTGTTATTTCCTCATGGTCCTGGAGGCTATAAGTTTGAGACCAAGGTGATCAGTAAGATTGGTGTCTTCTGAGCCTTCTATCCTTGATTTATAGATGTTCAGTCTTTCCTCTATGTGTTCTAATCTCCTGTTTTTATAAGGATACCAGTCATATTGGATTAGGACCCAACACCAGTGACATCATTTATTCTTAGTAACCTCTTTAAAGGCCTTGTTTTCAAATACAGTTGCATTCTGAGGTACTGAGAGTTAAAACTTTCACATATATATTTGAAAGGGGACACAATTCAGCCCCTAAAACAGTCATACTACAAACCCCCTCTTCTTAACCACTGAAACGAACTTAAAAAAGAAAGGAAGAGCTAGAGAAAGAGAGAGGGAAAGAGGGAGGAAGGACAAAAAGGAGGAAGGCCGGAAGGGAGAAAGAAAGGAGCTGCTTGCCAAGCAAACCAGAATAATTATGAAGACAACTGGAGGCAGAATGCTTTCCAGATGATGCTGGAGACAAAGTAATTCTTGGGAAGGCAGCTTTGTATGGTGAAGTGTCCATGAATTCTGGAGTCACAGAGTTATGAGTGCAAATATTACTCTGTTTTATTCTATTTGGAAAGGTTATATTCCCTTTATGAATCTCAGTTTTCTTAAGATGCACATCATACTTCTTATAGTTTAGGACTATTGGGGGATTATAGTTCATATGAAGTTCATAGAAGAGTTCATAAAAAGTGAAAGTCTCAAAAGTCTTCCTTTTTTCTTTCTTTTCCTTTCTTGGGTCCTCTCTTAGTAGATTCAATACAGAACACTTACCTCTCTTTCACATATTCTCTCATAAATATTAATATTAATATTACAAAGAAAGAGTAAAATAGCAAATTATGCATTTCTTCTACCTAATTACCTCTTTTCTAAGTCCACCTTTCTTTAGTCACCTTCCCACAGACTCACATTTCCCTTTTGCTTGGATTTCAGCAATCATTCTTATCTGTCTTCTTTGACTTGAAAAATACCTATCATTTCAGTAAAATTTTAAAAATGTTAAATCTGTGTCATTTGTGTTCCATTTTCATTACAAATTCCTTTAAACAATTTTAATTGAAGTATTTCTTACCTTTAAAAAATGAAAGAAGCAATACAAGACACAATTTTAAAAATATTTATGGCGTCATTTCACAATACTTGTTTCTGATCTCTTTATTTTTTGGTGGAATTGGTAGAAATAAAACACCATGCATATATTCAAAGATCTATACTGCAGCCTAATTTTAACTTACAGAGTTTATTCTAATTTATTAATTATTCATCAAGTGTTACTTGTATCAGTCATTTTTAGGGTAATAAACATAGAGTTGTGAATTCTATGTAAAGTGCCTGTGCTAAGAATAGAAAACATTCTAGTGGTGGAGACAGCACACATAAATATATAAATGCACATAAATATATAAATGGTGATGAGTGTCATTCAAAAGAGAAAGGAAGACATTACTGTTATGAATGGAAAATGGTGCTGCTACTTTGGAAAGCAGTCTGGAAATTCCTCAAATGGTTAAACATAGAATTGCCATGTGATTCGAGAATTTTACCCCTAGTTATATACCCAAAAGAAATGCACACATATGTTCACACCAAAACTTGTATACAAATGTTCATAGCAGCATTATTTATAATAAGCAAAGAGTAGAAACAGCACAAATTTTCATTAACTTATGAATAAATAAATTTTGGTATATTTATACTATAACATATTTTCAGCAATAGAAAGAAAACAATCATATATGCTACAGCATGAATGGAGCCTGAAAACATTATGCTAAGTGAAAGAAGCCAGACATAGTAGGCCACATATTATATTATTCCATTTAACTAAAGCTTTCAGAATAGGCGATACATAGAGACAGAAGCTGAATAATTGTTTCCTACTGATTTAGAGATGGAGAACTTTAAGGGAAGAGGGTGAAGCATAAAGGGTGGAGAATTTCCTTATGGGGGAATGAAAATTTTCTAAAATTGACTGTAATAATATTTGTACAAAACTGTGAATGATTGAATTACTTAAAAAATCAAATTTATCAAAACCAAAAATTAGTGCTTATTAAAAGACACGTGTAAGAAAATAAACAGATAAGCCAAGAACTAAGAAAATATTTAAAATATATATGACAAAGAATTTATATTCACTATATATAAAGATTTCTTACAACTCAATAATGAAAAGATAAGTAATACTTTAAAAATTTTAAAGGACAAGTAATATTTTTAAAAGGCAGGTTATAGGGATACAGAGTGACAAAGAAACTGATGGTAGTTTCTTAAATATGGTACTTGATGAACATCCTTTGGAGGAGAGCATATCTGACCTGAATATCTGACCAGAGGTCCTGAATAAGAAGGAAGTTTGTCATTTCAATGTCTTGTAGGGGAGTGTTCCCAGCATAGGAAATAGCAGTTTAAAAATACTAAACCAAGAATGACTTTGGTTTATTCAAGAATCAGCAGTTTGAATGGAACCGAAGGATTGATAGGCAGTGGTAATGTAGCTGAGTGATTACTGGAAAGAATTATAGGAAATTAAGTTGAAGAAGTATTTTCAAATGACGTATTGAAAAACTTCCTTTTGGTGAAATGTTCCTGCCTCATAATGATGAGGATGATAATGATACAGTTAAACATTTCCCAGCTCCTGTTTCATGTCTCCAATTGCACTTATACAGGTTCACTTTAAAAAGTTATATCAGGTGCTATCAGTCTAGGACTGAATTTATCCATAATAGGCACACCAGTCAATACTTATTTTAATTTATCTGGTTGTGTGACTAGCACAACAACTCATTCAGGATATCCTTGAATCCTGTCTTTCACATCCTTTATCTACTCAATTACTCAATTTTACCAATACTTAAAACATCTCTCATATCTTTTTTTCTCTGTAGTTCCGCTGATAGCACCCGTTCTTAATTTTAATCTAATCTTCTTCAAAACTCTAGCTGTTAATTCTACTTATAATATTTTCTTCTCAATATCTTTCCATGTATTATTGATTTCAACAAAACAGCAAGCACATTATATATTATTATATTTTTATGGTCCAGAAAATTTACTGACTTTTTCTTATCTGTAGCATTATTTCTCAAGATGTATTGAGCATAAATTCCATAAGAGTTCCAGGCTTGCCTATATTTCCATATCTCCCTTAGTGTCTAATGTGTCATCATGCACAACTAATCACTAACACATTTACATAAAGTATCCTTGCTTTAACAACATTTGATAACAAATTAAAAATTAAGGGAGATTTGTCAAGGTATTCTGAAGCTAATATATCTAAAAGAGGAGCCCAATGTAAGAATCAGTATGCCTAACTACTTATAATGCTGCAAAAATCACACTTGATTTTTAAATATTATGAAAAAATATATTTTGATTTCCATTTTCAAATATACTAAGTCTACTTCCCTCTGTAAAGTTTTCATTGAAACAGAATGTTTTTCTATGCTTGATATATTTAAATAAATTCCCAAAGCATTATTGACTGAACTGTCACAATAAATCTTGATGAATCACACATAACAAATGATATCTGAAGAAAATTTTTTTAAAAACCAGGTGTAAGATTGCACCTGTGATAGGTTTAACTAATTCAGAAACCTGTTGTTATAAATGTAACCAGCCACTGACTCATCAAGAGTCTTGTTTATCTGTGAACTCAATTTAGCTGGCTTCCATACCAAGAACGTTTAAATAAATCATAAATAAGGAAATATTTAATAGATAGAAGAAAGAATAAACAATTTAAAAGATATTCCTTTAAAATGATGCTGCAGTTGTCTGGACAATGAAATATCCAAATAGAAAGAAAGTAAAATAGTAAAATTATTATGACTCTGTAGAAAAAAAGTAAATACTTTTTTTTAAACTTTATTATTTTTATTTTATCAATATGACAAATGCCACGCTCACCACAACTCAGAGGGTAGGATATATTGTCTTCCTTAGTCACATTCTCCTACACTTTACAATTCTCCCTCAGAACCTGCTTAAAATATATGGTGACTCTCAATTTTATAAAAGCCAAAACCAGCTTTTACAGATAGTCCTAGACTTTATACTGAAAAGCACTTGGATATGTTATACAAATTGAGTTTCATGTACAACTAGAAAGTGTTAAATATATGTGGATATCACCATTAATGAATTTCTAAATTTTTATTATTATTATTATACTTTAAGTTCTAGGGTACATGTGCATAACGTGCAGGTTTGCTACATATGTATACTTGTGCCATGTTGGTGTGCTGCACCCATCAACTCATCAGCACCCATCAACTCGTCATTTACATCAGGTATAACTCCCAATGCCATCCTTCCCCCCTCCCCCCTCCCCATGATAGGCCCCGGTGTGTGATGTTCCCCTTCCCGAGTCCAAGTGATCTCATTGTTCAATTCCCACCTATCAGTGAGAACATGCAGTGTTTGGTTTTCTGTTCTTGCGATAGTTTGTTGAAAATGATGGTTTCCGGCTGCATCCATGTCCCTACAAAGGACACAAACTCATCCTTTTTTATGGCTGCATAGTATTCCATGGTGTATATGTGCCACATTTTCTTAATCCAGTCTGTCACTGATGGACATTTGGGTTGATTCCAAGTCTTTGCTATTGTGAATAGTGCCGCAATAAACATACGTGTGCATATGTTTTATAGCAGCATGATTTATAATCCTTTGGGTTTATACCCAGTAATGGGATGGCTGGGTCATATGGTATTTCTAGTTCTAGATCCTTGAGGAATAGCCATACTGTTTTCCATAATGGTTGAACTAGTTTACAATCCCACCAATAGTGTAAAAGTGTTCCTATTTCTCCACATCCTCTCCAGCACCTGTTGTTTCCTGACTTTTTAATGATTGCCATTCTAACTGGAAAAAACGTAAATACGTTTTAAAGCAGGAAAGGATACGTCAAACCATTAAATAAAATATTCTAAGTGTACTTTAAAACTTGTGGACTCTGAGATATTGAACTATTTGTTACACCTACATAGTCGCTTTCAAAAAGACACTTTATTTCCAAACAAATCTGCCCAATGTGATTCAATACCAAAAACGTCAAAGTCTACCACGTCATGTGGTAGCGTCCTGAAACTCACTAAAAACAAAATAAAAACATGACTCCCCGACTGTATTTGTAAACCTCATATGCAATAAAGAACATATATCTAAAATATACAAAGAATTATGAAATCTCAGCAATAGGAAAACAAACAACCCAATTTAAAAATGAGCAAAAGATATGAATAGGCACATAATCAAAGAAAATATGCAGATGGTAAATAAGTATATGAAAAGATACTTATCACTGTCATAAGAAAATTGAGACTTAAAACAATAATGAGATATTAGTAGACAACTGTTAAAATAACTAACATTGTAGAAATTGGCAGCCCAAATACTGATGAGGAGGCAGATCAACAGGAAATTTCCTTCATAAGAATGATTGCCAGTGTCTTACAACATTAAGCATAGTCTTAACATATGCACCAGCAATCATCCTCGTACATATTTACCCAACTGATGTCAAAACATATGTCCATGCAAATAAACCACACACAATATTTATAGAAGCTTTATTCATAATTACAAAAAACTGGAAGCAATGAAGATGTTCTTTAATACATTAATAAACAACTGTGGTAAACATATATGATTGAATACTACTCAGTGATTTAAAAAAAATGAGAAGGAGCTATCATGTCATGAAAAGATATGGAGGAACGTGAAATGCAAGTTTCTAAGTGTAAGAAGCTAACCTGAAAAGACTACATACTGTATAATTCCAACCGTATGACATTCTGGAAAAGATAAAACTATAGATACAGTAAAAAGATCAGTAACTTCAAAGGGAATAGAGGAGAGGAGGAGAAAGATGAATGGATGAAGCACAGAGAATTTTTAGAGGAAAATATTCTGTATGATACTACAACTAGTCTGTGGATATGTGTCACTATGCAATTGTTGAAACCCATAGACAGCTACAGCACAAAGAGTGAACCTTAATGTATACAATTTAAGAAATGTAAATTAAAAGGTCAGGAATTTGGAAGGAATGCAGACTGTGAGAAGAAAATCTCACTCTACTATGAATGTATAAGGCAACCTCACTGAAGGAGTTTGTAGGTGGAGGAGGGCTCACCTGAATACCTTTGAAAATAAGAGGAGCCTGTAAGTCTAAAGGGAAAAGGAATTGCACATGGACACTGCCCTCTAGTTAATAAAGTTGTATTCCATGGACATATGGGTTAACAATATTCCTATTGCTATACATGTATATTTTAATTGAACAATTAATTAAAGAGTTAGTGGATACTGACAGTCGAGTTTCAAGGGCTAAAATAATTCATGTGTTAAACACATATGTAAGAACTCATGTGTCTCTTAAATAGACAAAGATGGTTCCTTACTTATTTATGTATTTATTTATTTCACTAAAGTTTTTTAACAACTTCATTGAGATATAATGACTGTTAAAAAACTGCATAAACTCATCAAATTTTAGACAATAATATGTGCAGTTCCTTGTATAGTGATTATATCTCAGTGAAACATATGCACATTTTTTGTTATGTAAAATTTGATGAGTTTGTACATATGTAAACACCCATCAACATAATCAAAATAATAGACATATTCAACACCTTCCAAAGTTGCGTTGTGTCTCTGTTTTTTTATATTTATTTATTTATTTGTTTATTTTTTGAGAGGCAGTCTTGCTCTGTCACCTAGGCTGGAGTGCAGTGGCGTGATCTCGGGTCACTGCAACCTCCACCTCCCGGGTTCACGCCGTTCTCCTGCCTCAGCCTCCTGAGTAGCTGGGACTACAGGCGCACACAACCACACCTGGGGTTTTTTTTGTATTTTTAGTAGAGACGGAGTTTCACTGTGTTAGCCAGGGTGGTCTCAAACTCCTGACCTTGTGATCCGCCCGCCTCAGCCTCCCAAAGTGCTGGGATTACAGGCGTGAGTCACCACACCCGGCCTTTTTATTTTGTTTTTGTTTTCTGTTTATTTTGTGGTAAGAACACAAAATAGATCTGCCCTCTTATTGAAACACAAATACCATGTTGTTAACAATAAACAATACGTTGTACAGCAGATCTCTAGAATTTACTATTTTAGCATAACTAAAGCTTTGTACCCATTGAACAACAAGCACTCTGTTTTCCCTCTCTCCAGCCCCTAACAACCACTATTGTATTCTCTTCTTCCATGAGTTTGACTATTATAGTTACTATCTGAAAATGTAAAACTTCTAGACAAAGACATAGAGGAAAATCTTCTTGACATTTGTCTTGGCAATGATTTTTTGAATATAAGACCAAAAGTACAAGCAACGAAAGCAAAAATAGACAGGTAAGATAACATCGAATTAAAATCTCTGCATGGCAAAGGAAACAATCAACAGAATAAAAACACAAACTGAAATGAGAGAACATATTTTCAAATCATATATCTGATAATTTCCAAGATATTTAAGAAACTCCTTCAACTCAACAGCAGAATTTTTTTAAATGGGCAAAGGAGTTAAACACATTGTTCTCCAAAGAAGACATACAAATCAGATATATAAAGATGCTCAGCAGCATTATTTACCAAGGAAATGAAAATCAAATAATAATGAGATATCAGTTTATGCCTGTTAAAATGGCTATTTTTTAAAAAACTTGAAATGTAACATGTTGGTAAGGAGGTGTAGAAATTGGAATGCTGGGCCGGGTGCAGTGGCTCACGCCTGTAATCCCAGCGCTTTGGAAGGCCGAGGCAGGTGGATCATGAGGTCAGCAGTTCGAGACCAGCCTGGCCAACATGGTGAAACCCTGTCTCTACTAAAAATACAAAAATTAGCCAGGCATGTTGGCAGGTGCCTGTAATCCCAGCTACTCAGGATGCTGAGGCAGGAGAATCACTTGAACCCGGGAGATGGAGGTTTCAGTGAGCCAAGACTGCGCCATTGCACTCTAGCCTGGGTGACAGAGCAAGACTCTGTTTCAAAAAATAGAAATTGGACTGCTGGCAGATTGTTGGCAGGGATGTAAAGTGGTACCGTAGCTATGGGTAATAATATGAAGGTTTCCCAAAAATTAAAAATAAAACTGTCATACAACCCAGCAATTCGACCTCTGGGTGCATATGAAAAAGAATTAAAATCAGAGTCTTGGAAAGATATCTGTATTCCCATGTCCATTGAGGTATTACAATAACCAAGATATGGAAACAATTCAAGCATTTTTTAAAAAATTGATGTATAAAGAAATGTGGCATATACATATATACAGTGAAATATTTTTCTGCCTTAAAATAGGAGATTCTGTTATTTGTGACAACATGGATGGTATACTAAGTAAAATAAGCCAGTCACAGAACATATTGATGTATTTAAAGGTAGCATACCTTTACAGATAGGGTAGAATACACACATATATTCCTTTAATCTGCCAAAAAGAGGGCCTAAAAGAAATGACATCCCAGTAACAATAAGCATGCCTAGATTTCTAATCTGGGTTTCTAATACCAATCTCTAATAGAAGGAACCAGGGCTTCTTGGAGAAAAGGCTGTGATTCTAAGAGTGGGGTATAAAATATACAATATGAGCCTGTGGCATCTAGTAGTGACAAAAAGTAAGGCACTCAGAAAAAATTAAAAACTCATATTGATGGAGCTATCTCAAAGAAGTACAGGAGCCAGCTGAATCCTCTCTCATATTTGCCAAAGCCAGGAGAGCATTCGAGCACCAATATAAGTAAAGTCATATTGCGTTATAACCCAAAGTATAGAATCAATATCCATGAGTCCATACTGATATAAATAAAGGATTAAATAATTTAATACAGAGAGACAAATATCTGGTGCAAAAGTATTCCAAACAATTTATATAGATACTCTCACCTTAAGGAGAGGGACCATAATTCTCCATTCTTTAAAGTGTTGGCTCTATGTAGTGACTTTCTTTCAAAGTACAGTACGGGTGGCTGGCAATATGGCTGAATAGGAAGCACTCCAGTCTACAGCTCCCATAGAGATCAATGCAGAAGGTGGGTGATTTCTGCATTTCCAACTGAGGTACCCGGCTCATCTCATTGGGACTGGTTAGACAGGGGGTGCAGCCCATAGAGGGCAAGCCAAAGCAGGGTGGGACATTGTTTCACCCAGGAAGCACCAGGGATTGGGGAACTCCCTCCCCTAGCCAGGGGAAGCCAAGAGGGACTATGCCCTGAGGAACAGTGCGCTCTAGCCCAGATATGATGCTTTTCCCGTGGTCTTCACAACCCACAGACCCAGAGATTTCCTCGGGTGCCTAGCCCGCCAGGGCCCTGGGTTTCAAGCACAAAAAACAGGCGGTGGTTTGGGCAGACACCAAGTCAGCTGTAGGAGTGTTTTTTCATACCCCCCTGGTGCTTGGAATGCCAGTGAGACAGAACTGTTCACTCCCCTTGAAAGGGGGCTGAAGCCAGGGAGCCAAGTGGTCTAGCTCAGCGGATTCCACCCCCTACAGAGCCCAGCAAACTAACATTCATTGGCTTGAAATTCTTGCTGCCAGCATAGCAGTTTGAAGTCGACCTGGGATGCGCTAGCTTGGTGCAGGGATGGGCATCTGCCATTACTGAGACTTGAGTAGCTGGTTTTCCCCTCACAGTGTAAACAAAGCCCCAGGGGATTTCCAACTGGGCGGAGCCCACCGCAGCTCAGCAAAACCTCTGTAAACAGACTGCCTCTCTAGATTCCTCATCTCTGAGCAGGGCATCTCTGAAAAAAAGGCAGCAGCCCCAGTGGGGGCTTATAGATCAAACTCCCATCTCCCTGGGACAGAACACCTGGGGGAAGGGGCGGCTGTGGGCTCAGCTTCAGCCGACTTGAACATCTCTGCCGACCAGCTCTGAAGAGAGCAGAGGATCTCCCAGCACACCACTCGAGCTCTGATAAGGGACAGACCTCCTCCTCAAATGGGTCAGTGACCCCTGTGTCTCCTGACTGAGAGACACGTCCCAGCAGGGGCCAAGGGACACCTAATACAGGACAATTCCAGCTGGTATCTCTGCTGCTGATACCCAGGCAAACAGGGTCTGGAGTAGACCTCAAGCAAACTCCAGCAGACGTGCACTGCAGCAGAGGGGCCTGACTTTCAGAAGGAAAACTAACAAACAGAAAGGAATAGCATCAATATCAACAAAAAGGATGTCCAGACAGAAACCCCATCTGAAGGTCACCAATATCAAAGACCAGACGTAGGTAAATCCATGAAGATGAGGAAAAGCCAGTGCAAAAAAGCTGAAAATTACAAGAACCAGAATACCTCTTCTCCTCCAACAGATCACACTCCTTGCCAGCAACGGAAAAACCTGGACGGAGAATGAGTTTGATGAATTGACAGAAGTAGGCTTCAGAAGGTGGATAATAGCAAACTCCTCCAAGCTAAGGGAGCGTGTTCTAACCAAATGCAAGGAAGCAAAGAACCTTAAAAAAAGGTTGTAGAAATTGCTAACTAGAATAACCAGTTTAGAGAAGAACATAAATGACCCGATGGTGCTGAAAAACACAGCACGAGAACTTCATGAAGCATACACAAGTATCATTAGGTGAATGTATTGAACAGAAGAAAGGATATCAGAGATTGAAGATCAACTTAAGGAAATAAAGCATGAAGACAAAATTAGAGAAAAAAGAATGAAAAAGGAGAACGAACAAAGCCTCTAAGAAATATGAGACTGTATGAAAAGACCAAATCTACATTTGATTGGTGTACCTGAAAGTGACTGGGAGAATGGAAAGGAGTTGGAAAACACTCTTCAGGATATTATCCAGGAGAACTTCCCTAACCTAGCAAGACAGGCCAACATTCAAATTCAGGAAATACAGAGAATGCCACAAAGATGCTCCTTGAGAAGAGCAACCCAAAGACACATAATCATCAGGTTGAAATGAAGGAAAAAATGTTAAGGGCAGCCAGAGGGAAAGGTTGGGTTACCTACAAAGCAAAGCCCATCAGAGTAACAGTGGATTTCTGCAGAAACCATACGGGCCAGAAGAGAGTGGGGCCAATATTCAACATTCATAAAGAAAATAATTTTCAACCTAGAATTTCGTATCCAGCCAAACTAAGCTTCATAAGGGA
Source organism: Chlorocebus sabaeus (assembly GCF_047675955.1). NCBI lineage: Eukaryota > Metazoa > Chordata > Mammalia > Primates > Cercopithecidae > Chlorocebus > Chlorocebus sabaeus. The sequence goes on along the minus strand of NC_132913.1, from coordinate 74,860,112 downwards.
AAGAGAAATAAACTCCTTTACAGACAAGCAAATGCTGAGAAATTTTGTCACCACCAGGCCTGCCTTAAAAGAACTCCTCTAGGAGCACTAAACATGGAAAGGACAATCGGTACCAGCCACTGCAAGAACATAGCAAATTGTAAAAACCAGCAACACTCTGAAGAAACTGCATCAACTAATAGTAAGGATACCCAGCTAGCATTATAATGACAGGCTCAGTTTCACACATAGCAGTATTAACCTTAAATGTAAATAGGCTAAATGCCCCAATTAAAAGACACAGACTGGCAAATTAGATAGAGAGTCAAGACCCATTGGTATGCTGTATTCAGGAGACCCATGTCAAGCGCAAAGTACACATAGGCTCAAAATAAAAGGATGGAGGAATATTGACCAAGCAAATGGAAACCAAAACAAAGCAGGGGTTGCATTCCCAGTCTCTGATAAAACAGACTTTAAATCAAAAAAGATCAAAAGAGTCAAAGAAAGGCATTACATAATGGTAAAGGGATCAATGAGACAAAAAGAGCTAATTATCCTAAATACATATGCACCCAATGCAGGAGCACCCAGATTCATAAAGCAAGTTCTTAGAGACCTACAAAGAGATTTAGACTCCCAAACAATAATAGTAGGAGACTTAAACACCCCATTTTCAATATTAGATCAACAAGACAGAAAATTAACAAGGATATTTAGCACTTGAACTCAGCTCTGGACCAAGTGGATCTAATAGACATCTACACAACTCTCAACCCCAAATCAACAGAATATACGTTCTTCTCAGCACCACATTACACTTATTTTAAAATTAGCCACATAATTGGATGTAAAACACTCCTCAGCAAATGCAAAAGAATGGAAATCATAACAAACAGTCTCTCAGACCACAGTGCAATGAAATTAGAACTCAGGATTAAGAAACTCAAAACCGCACAACTACATGGAAACTGAACAATCTTCTCCTAAATGACTATTGGGTAAATATCAAAATTAAGGCAGAAATAAATAAGTTCTTTCAAACCAATGAGAGCAAAGACACAACATACAAGAATCTCTTGGACACAGCTAAAGCAGTGTTTAGTGGGAAATTTATATCACTAAATGCCCACAAGAGAAAGCAGGAAAGATCTAAAATCAACACCCTGACATCACAATTAAAAGAACTAGAGAAGCAAGAGCAAACAAATTCAAAAGCTAGCAGAAGACAAGAAATAACTAATGTTAGAAACAAGTGCTTGGTGCTGTGAAGAAAATTGGCACTCAGTAAAAGATTATTTAGTAAGGCAATTTTACTTTTGTAGTGTAGCAGGACAAGCCACAGACAAAACTCCTCATACATCGGGTTCAAGAAGGAAGGAGCTTTATTTGACCAGGAACTTCAGCAGACTTGCATCTCAAAAGCCAAGCTCCCCAAGTGAGCAATTCCTGTCCCTTTTAAGGGCTTACAACTCTAAGGGGGTCCACGTGAGATGGTTGTGATAAATTGAGCAAGCAGTGGGTACGTGACTGGGGGCTGCATGCACCAGTAATCAGAATGGAACAGAACAGGACAGGGATTTTCACAACACTTTTCCATACAATGTCTGGAATCTATAGATAACATAACCGGTTTGGCCAGGGGTCAACCTTTAACTACCAGGCCCAGGGCGTGGCACTGGGCTGTCTGCCCGTGGATTTCATTTCTGTCTTTTAGTTTTTACTTCTTTTTTCTTTGGAGACTGAAATTGGGCAGAAGACAATATGAGGTGTGGTCTCTTCCCTTATTCCCCCCCATTTGGAGAACCTCATTCATTAGTGGGAGTTCTCACTTTCATCCTCACTACCCATGTCTTCTTGCAAGACAGATCAATAGTGATTCATATAGTACACTTGTGCTGAAGCATTTTGGTAAACTAAGGTAGTGATGAACCTTTTTATTACTTGTATGAGTACAGGTAGCAAACAAGGGAGTAGTAAACAGGTTCCTATTACTATTATAATTTTTATTATAAGAGTTTTAAATCCTCCTAGTGCTGGAAACCATTTTCCAAACATGACCCTAGGATTAAATCCATGCCACACTTGCATGGACACGTGCCAGTTTTGTCATTTCTTCAACTGTGTCTTCAACTACCTGCGTTGATCATTTAAGTGCAAACAGCATTGGTTAGGTTAGACTTTCCACAGACTACTCCTTCAGCTGCTAGCAAGTAGTCTAGGGCTTGTCTATTTTGATAGAGCATTTCTCATCTAGGTTTTTGCTGGGCTAAAACAGTTAAAGCTCTGTCAGTTTTATTAATTATTTCTAAGACAGCTTGTAACCATATGATTCATTTGAGCATATAAATGGGGGTTTGGTATCCCCAGAAGCCATCTTGTGCCTAAGTGGCAGGCCCATAGTACTGTATGATTTTTTCAGGGGGCCACTCATCATCTTTCCAATCATCTATAGCTATGTTTCTCTTTTCTCTGAAAGCATAGATTGGGAAGCCTAGAAGTGCACCTGTTTTTATGGGCAGTAGGAAAAAGATGGGTTATAGCACACATCAGACTGGTCACTTCCAGGGCTATATACCTTGTATAGAATAGCATTATACAAACAACTTCCTTTGAGAGTCTTGGTACACTTAAAATAACCATAAAATAATAGGACTGTAGCCACCTTTTGTCGTACTGCAGTGACTTGATGTATATACTGGGAAGAGTCCTCCATCTGGGGAAGGTCAGTTGAAGTCCTTACTGTACAAGTCCAAATTTTAAGGAAAATGAGTCCCGTGATGAGTTTCTGCATGCTTCAGCCATGCATTGACCAGTCAGCTTCCAGATGTGACTGCAGCAGGGCTTGTCATCTTCTTCAGAGTCACTTTGCGGAGGTTGGCGAAGCTGCTCCTGTCCACGTGCAGCTCCCAGTCTACCGATGTTCAAGGATAGTCTCAGAGGTTGGGCCTGCTAGAATAAACTGAGTCCAACACCTCTACACAGTTATGTTTAACTGGGCTCTCTGATATCGGGAGCAAGGTGGCAGGGTTTAGGGTGTTGCAAACTTCAATGGTCATACAGGGATTTTCACAGAGCAAGCTTCGGTATCTAGTTAGTCTAGTATTCATTAGTCAGTGATGTCCTTTGGTATTTATTAAAGTCACCACAGCATGGGGGCCCTTTATCTTTAGGTTTTGCCCAAGAGTTAGCTTATCCGCTTCTTATGCTAGCAGGGCTGTTTCTGCCAAGGCCCTCAAACATGAGAGCCAACTCTTAAAAATGCCATCTAGTTGTTTATAGAGGTAGGCCACTGGCCTCAGCCAGGGCCCCATGATCTGGGTCAAAACTCTAACTGCCATTTTTTTTTCCCCTCTGTTTGACATATATAGTGTAAAAGGTTTTGTCTGGTCAGGTAGCCCCAGGTTTGGGGCCAACATGAGTTTTTCTTTTAACTCATGAAAAGCTCATTGCTGTTGGTTGTAATAGATGTAGTTTATCCAATCTACATTTTTATTAACTGTCACCCACCAAAATATTGACTCAAATCCTACAGCTATTTGATTTCAAGCTTTAAATTGATCTGGTATTCCCCATGGGACTCCAATTGCATCTAAACAGATGTGAGAATTGAAAGACCCATAAGGGGCTTCTCTAGCTTTGTGATGTCTTATTTTTCCTCCCTCTGGTTGATGAAATGCCAGGGTGAAAGGGATAACCAATTGGACTAAAGCACAAATGCCACTCCAGTTATTCAGCAGAGTGCCCAGTAAAGGTCCACCACAATACCACCACACATCAGCTCAGGGATGAACAAGGGCTGACTGATTGATACGCTCTTAAAAATTCTTAAGCTCACTGCATCCCTTCAGGTCTCCAAGGAATGCTAAGTTTTCTCCCTGTTGTGAGAGACAAGAAGTGAACCTAGTTTTGGGAGGTGGAAGCTGGATGGCCTTTGAGGGCTGACTTGCAGGGTGCTGGACTTCAGGATATAGCAGAAAGAGCTTGGCATGACTTATTACTCCAGGCTGTAGAATCCTGGAAAAGAGCTACCATGCAGCCTACGCCTGGTTGACTGGAGGACCACCTTAGTGGAACGGGGACAATCTGGGCCTCTGATTTGCCATGTGCACAAGCATAACAATTGCCTATGTTTAACGTGTGGACAGAATATTTGATCCATTCCAACCAGGCATTTGTATCTCGGTAACCTGCTTAATAGCCAAAGTTTGTTTTAAGTCTTTAACTTCTATGATCCTCTAGTAAAATGAATGTATGATTTTAGGAAATTACAAAAACCAGTTGGGAGAGTCCATCCTTGCTCTTTAGTGGTCCACAGAGTATTGGACCAACTATGGCATAAAAGCTCTACATCGGGGGGTAAGACTCCTGGTTGTCACTGGGGTCTTTATGGAAATCTCCCTGGATTAAATGGTCCTAATTTACTAATGCCTAGTCTGAGGAGAGTCAGGAAGGACAGAGGTACTTTTCTGAAGCAGAGAGCTGTCTTTGACTTGGCAAGTCCCCACAGGGTATAACAAGGCAAGCATCAAATGCAATAGTTTGAGGCAAAATTGACTTGGTTATGTTAATAACTAGATGGTCAGCAATAGAGCAAGAAAAGAAGAAAGAGTAATAGAATAAATGAAAGAGTTAAATTTTTCTTACCTTAGTTTAGTAGGGTTTCCCCTGGGACTGTGGTCCACGACTCTGAAGGGTGTGGCACTTTCTTGACTCGAGTGTGATGAATACATCCCCTTTCCACTGTATGAACAGCAATCTCGGTGGTTAGCAGCACAAGATAACCTCCTTCCCAGGCTGGTTCGAGTTTTCCGTCTTTCCATCCTTTGATGAGAACATGATCTTCAGGCTGGTGCTAGTTTACTGGAAATTCTAGAAGTGGTACATGTGCTAAAAGACTTTTAGTTTTGAGGGAAAGGAAAGTGGAAGATAAACCAAGTATATAATTTTTAAGAAATTAACCTTTTGTTTTAAATGTGGGGACATCTACAATAGACTTTATAGTCCTTGGGGCCTTTCCGCTGAGAAATTTCCTTTAGCACCTATTTTTATTAGTTTTTACACCAAAGAAAGTCAAACACCATTTTATATTTGAGAATGCTTCCTATATGATTTTATACCAGATAAGCTAAATTTCACCTTTATATTAGTGTGTTACTAATGTTAAACTTAGTTTTAATAAAACTTTGTAGACATACATATTCAAATTTTAATGTTGGACCATAAGGTAAGATTTTTATAGACTCTTTTTAACCTTTTATAATTTTTGTTAAAGAGCAGGTTAGTGATTTAAGAAAAACCCGTTGTGTTTATATTTTAATGTTCAGTTCACAGAAAAACTGTATGATACCTCTTTAACTATAACTAATATGTTTACACACAGAATTTTCTTTACGATTAATGCTTTAAAACTTGCTTAAACCCTCAAAACAAAACTTTTTTTAACCTTTTAATGTAGGTAAAAATCCACATTCTTATGCCTCCTTATAATCCCTTTACCAAAGGTATATTTTACTTTCCTTATACACCTTGCACATAAACTGTTTCTTCAATAGTTTTACATTCAGGAGGCCTAATTACTTTTAAATTATACAACATTTCTGGCATAAATTCTTTTTTATAAGTTTTTTTTCTCTTTCATGACTTTCACAGACAATTCTTCAACATGCCTTAATTTTCTGACTTACTACAAACATTTCTTTCTTTAAACAACCAGTTAAGTTATTTCAGGACAAGAATTTACCATATAACATTCTTTTTACATAAATTCTGCCCCTCCCCTTTTCTTCCTTTTTTTCCCAAGATGATAACCATTCTTTTCCAAAGTGAACTTCCTTTATGTCTGTGGACTGGACTGTCTAAGGCCACAAGATTACAAGTTACTGTAACACATGTTACACTGTTAACTTTTAGCAAACTTTACTTTTGTTGAAAACCTTGTAAGTTTGGAATTTCAATTATCCTTTGCTATTAATAAGATCTTGTTTAGTTCAAATTAACTTAGAATTGGTATAGATGGCTTTGTCTTTTTTTTTTTCTTTCAATTACCCAGGAGGAGCCATCTTTCATTCTCTCCTGAAGGGACTTCCTCGTAGGTCTGGTCAGACCTTTGTATGGTAATTAAGATTTAAATCCCCTGTTAGGAAACCTGCTGGGTTGAGGGAATTTTCAGTGATTAATGTTAAATCATCATTTTTTTTTAAACAGAATACCCCTATACTTTAAGATTTTTAAGTTAGTAAGCTACCTTTTTGCACGCCCCTCCCCTTTTTTTTCCTTAGGATACTTCTGAACTGGTGAGGTATGCTCACAATGAGGTTTCCCCTAAGAGTTATTTTTCTACTTTCTTCTGTTAGAAAAGTAGGTGCTGCTATAGATGGAATGCATTTGGGCCATCCATGGTTACTGGGTTAATGATTTTTCACAGGAAAGCTAGGGGTTATCAGTGGCCTCAGTGCTTTCCAGGTATTCCCTTGTTTACACTGACAACAAAGTGTTATTGGAGTGTTATAGGGCTAAGGAGAATACCTTTAATTATCAATTAGAGATTTTAAATTTACCTTGGCTTTTAAAGGAATAGGGTACCCTGTTTTGTTTTTTTTTTCTTAACTACTTGTACACCTCTCTCTTTCTCTCTTTCCTTGACTCCTTCTTTGTCTTTCTGTCTCTTCCTCTCTGTCTCTTTCTCTCTCTCTTTTCCTCTTTTCCTCTCTGTCTCTTTCTTCTCTCTCTCTCTGCCGGTCTTTCCCTGCCTCTGCCAGCCACTTATGCTTCTGTTCTCTCAACCATTGTGGGAGGGATCTAAAACCAGCTGTAACCAAGTGTCTACCTAAGGGAACTGATCTGCATGCTCTGGCTTACAGGTTACCTTGTGCCATACCTTTGAAACAAGGGACCTGTCTAGGCTTGCTTCTGATGGCCAGCCCACCTCTAATGCTGGCCAGTCTATTTCACTCAAAGTTCTAACTTTCCCTGGTGTCAGAGTAACACCATAATCTCCCTTAAATCCTTTCTGGAAATTTGTCAGCATAGTTCCTGGTAGGGTGGGCTTACTTTGTGCCTCACCCATGCTTCCTCAAGACAAAACACGATGCTTACACCACACGCACACCACAAAACAAAGAACGGGGGAGAAGGGCACACAGACACTTTTACAGTTTACACCAAACCAGAATCAAAACCAAACTCAGAGTATCAAGAAATCCAAGCCAGGTCAAAACCAAAACCAAAGTATCAGGCAATCCAAGTCAAGTCAAAAACAAAAACCACAGTGCTGGTACAGACATGCCATGGGTGATCAGGCCACGCTTCCACTCAAATGGAGTGGGCAAGTTCCAAAGACTAGTCTTACCAAGTTTCAGATGTCCAGACTGCAAGTGCCAGTTCTTTCCCGGTGTTCAGCCACTGCGTTGATCCTCCACAGGGGCCTGCCATGCACTGCTCTGACAAGGCATTCCACTGGGGAAAGTGCCTACCTGGGAGTGCTCCCAGGATCCACAGCACTCAAGCTGGCCAGAATCCCCTGCAGAGATGCTCCACAGGACAGGCCTAAGCTGCCTAAGGGGGTACCTCGGCCATCTGTTAATCACCTCACTTTCTGGTCAGGGAACCAAGAAATGTAGCAAGACAGGCAGCAGACAAAACTCCTTAGACACCGGGTTAAAGAAGGAAGGAGCTTTATTCAACTGGGAACTTCAGCAGACTTGCATCTCAAAAGCCAAGCTCCCCAAGTGAGCAATTCCTGTCCCTTTTAAGGGCTTATGACTCTAAGGGGGTCCATGTGAGAGGGTCGTGATCAATTGAGCAAGCAGGGGGTACGTGTCTGGGGGCTGCATGCACCAGTAATCAGAATGGAACAGAACAGGACAGGGATTTTCACAATGCTTTTCCATACAATGTCTGGAATCTATAGATAACATAACCGGTTAGGTCATGGATCGATCTGTAACTACCAGGCCTAGGGCACTACGCTGGACTGTCTGCCTGTGGATTTCATTTCTGTCTTTTAGTTTCTACTTCTTCTGTCTTTGGGGGCGGAAGTTGGGCATAAGACAATATGAGGAGTGATCTCCTCCCTTAGGAGAAGGGTGTTATTTGTACTTGCCATTTTGAGAGCACACCAAGAGGGGAGGGCAGGGGTTTTTATTTTTAACACGAGGGGCTTTTACTGTTGTGTCTTTTTTTTACTGACTGAGTTGGACTGTATAATCTAAGCTAATCTTGATTGGCTAATTTGAATAGAGCAAGGATGTGGGTTACAGTGGTAGAACAAGTAGTTTCAGTGGGAAGAATAGTTGTAGAGTGCATAACTAAGGGAACAGAACAGACGTAAGTTATAAATTAGGACTAGTGGAAAGGGTTGTTTATAGCACAGTTAACTAAAGAAACTGGAGAAACAAAGAACAGGAAGAACAGGGAACTAAAACTTTTTGAAGAGGAATTTATCATTTCTGACATGTGTCTAGTCTCTGTTAGCTGGAGTTGGACTGTACAATCGCAACCGAATTTGATTGGCTAACTTGAAAGGGGCAGGGGTGTGATTACACTGGTGGACAACGGGAGGGGTAATTTACAGAGTGACTAGCAGATGTGAGCTCTGTAGATAAGGAATGATGGGAAAGTTGTTTACTGAAACTAAAACAGGGAGGCATAAAGGATAAGGAATGTAGTTTGGCTTTGGGAATATGGAACAAAGAGCAAGGATGCTAAACAAGGCAAACTTTTAAAGAGGAATTCTTTTTATATCTGACAACTAAGATCAAAGCAGAACTGAAGGACATAGAAACAGGAAAAACCCTTCAAAAATAAATGAATGTAGAAGCTTGTTATTTGAAAAGATCAGCAAATAGCTGGATTGCTAGTCAGACTAATGAAGAAGAAAAAAGAGAAAAAGCAAATAGACACAATAAAAAATGATAAAGGGGATATCACCACTGATCCCACAGAAACACAGACTACCATCAGAGAATACTATAGACACCTCTACATAAAGAAACTAGAAAATTTAGAAGAAATGGATAAATTCCTGGACACATACACCCTCTCAAATCTAAACCAGGAAGAAGTCAAATCCCTGAATAGACCAATAACAAGTTCTGAAATGGAGACAGTAACTAATAGCCTATCAACCAAAAAAAGCCCAGGATCAGACAGATTCACTGCCAAATTCTACCAGAGGTACAAAGAGGAGATGGTACCACTCCTTCTGAAACTATTCCAAACAATAGAAAAAGAGGGAATCCTCTCTAACTCATTTTATGAGGCCAGCATCATCCTGATACCAAAACCTGGCAGAGACACAACAACAACAAAAAGAACATTTCAGGCCAATATCCCTGAGGAACATTGATGTGAAAATCCTCAATAAAATACTGGTAAACCAAATCCAGCACTACATCAAAAAGCTTATCCACCACGATCTAGTCGGCTTCATCCCTGGAATACAAGGCTCGTACAACATACACAAATCAATAAACATAATCTATCACATAAACAGAACCAATGACAAAAACCACATGAGTATCTCAATAGATGCAGAAAAGGCCCTCGATAAAATTCAACGCCTCTTCATGCTAAAAATTCTCAATAAACTAGATATTGATGGAATGTATCTCAAAATAACAATAGCTATTTATGACAAACTCACAGTCAATATCATACCGAATGGGCAAAAGCTGGAAGCATTCCCTCTGAAAGCCAGTACAAGACAAAGATGCCCTCTCTCACCACTCCTACTCAACATAGTATTGGAAGTTCTGGCGGGGGCAATCAGGCAAGAGAAAGTAATAAAGTTTATTCAAATAGGAAGAGAGGAAGTCAAATTGTCTCTGTTTGCAGATGACATGATTTTATATTTAGAAAACACCATCGTCTCATCCCCAAATCTCCTTAAGCTGATAAGCAACTTCAGCAAAATCTCAGGATACAAAATCAATGTGCAAAAGTCACAAGCATTCCTATACACCAATAATAGACAAACAGAGAGCCAAATCATGAGTGAACTCCCATTCACAATTGCTACAAAGAGAATAAAATACCTAGGAATACAACTCACAAGGTATGTGAGGGACCTCTTCAAGGAGATCTACCAACCATTGCTCAAGGAAATAAGAGAGGACACAAGCAAATGGAAAAACATTTCATCCTCATGGATAAGAAGAATCAATATTGAAAAATGGCCATATTGCCCAATTTATAGATTTAATGCTATCCCCATTAAGCTACCATTGACTTTCTTCACAAAATTAGAAAAAACAAACTACTTTAAACTTCATATGGAACCAAAAAACAGCCCATATAGCCAAGACAATCCTAAGCAAAAAGAACAAAGCTGGAGGCATCACGCTACCTGACTTCAAACTATACTATGAGCCTACAGTAACCAAAAGAGCATGGTACTGGTACCAAAACAGATATGTAGACCAATGGAACAGAACAGAGGCCTCAGAAATAACAGCATACATCTACAATCATCTTATCTTTGACAAACCTGACAAATATAAGCAGTGGGGAAATGATTTCCTATTTAATAAATGGTGTTGGGGAAACTGGCTAGCCATATGCAGAAAACAGAAACTGGACCTCTTCCTTACACCTTATACAAAAATTAACTCAAGAGGGATTAAAGACTTAAACATAAGACCTAAAACCATAAAAACCCTAGAAGAAAACCCAGGCAATACCATTCGGGACATAGGTGTGGGCAAAGACTTCATGACTAAATCACCAAAAGCAATGGCAACAAAAGCCAAAATTGACAAATGGGATCTAATTAAACTAAAGAGCTTCTGCAGAGCAAAAGAAACTGTCATCAGAGTGTACAGGCAACCTACAGAATGGGAGAAAATTTTTGCAATCTATCCATCTGACAGAAGGCTAATATCTAGAATCTACAAAGAACTTAAACAAATTTATAAGAAAAAAACAACCCCATCAAAAAGTGGATGAAGGATATGAACAGGCACTTCTCAAAAGAAGACATTTATGCAGCCAACAAAGATGAAAAAAAGCCCATCATCACTGGTCAGTTAGAATGATCATTAAAAAGTCAGGAAACAACAGATGCTGGAGAAACTCTTTTATACTACTGTTGGGAGTGTAAATTAGTTCAATCATTGTGGAAGACAGTGTGGCGATTCCTCAAGGATCTAGAACCAGAAATACCATTTGACCCAGTACAAATCATTCTATGATAAAGACGCTTGCACACATATGATTGTTGTGACACTATTCACAATAACAAAGACTTGGAACCAACCCAAATGCCTATCAATGATAGAATGTATAAAGAAAATGTGGCACATATACACCATGGAATACTATGCAGCCATAAAAAAGGATGTGTTCATGTCCTTTGCAGAGACAGGGATGAAGCTGGAAGCCATCATTCTCAGCAAACTAACATAGGAACAGAAAACCAAACACCGCATGTTCTCACTCATAAGTGAAAGTTGAGCAATGAGAACACATGGACACAGGGAAGGGAACATCACATACCAGGGTCTGTCAGGGTGTGGGGCGTTAGGGAAGGGATAGCATTAGGAGAAATACCTAATGTAGATGATGGATTGATGGGTGTAGCAAATCAACATGGCACGTGTATATCTATGTAACAAACTTGCATGTTCTGCACATACATCCCAGAACTTAAAGTATAAAAAATAAATAAATAAACACCATGGAAAGGTAGGGTTAGAAAGTAACTTCATAGTGGAGAAACCTAACAATCATTACCCTAGTCAGGTGTTTAAGATCAATATCATCAGTCATAAATTATGTTGGTAGTATGTATCCTTGTCATAATGTGACAAAAATGGCACTTTAACTCTGTTATCTTCTTTCCCAAACCCCATAACCCTGGTCTAATTATGAGTAAAAACATCAGATAAATTCTAAAAAGGGGATACCCTGCAAAATACCTGACCAGTATTACTGAAAACTGTCAAGATCATCAAAAATAAGAAAAATCTGAGAAACTGTCACAGCCAAGGGGAACCTAAGGAGAGATGACAACTGGAGCAATTTGGTATTCTGGATGGGTTGCTAGAACAGAAAAATGCTAGGGAAAAACTAAGGATATTTGATTAACATATGGACTTTAGTTAGTAACAATGTATCAATTTTGGTATATTAATGATAAGTGTGCCATACTAATGTAACATGTTAACAGGGAAACGAGGTGTGAGGTGTATGAGAAGTCTCTGTACACTCTTCTCAATTTTTGTTTTTTGTAAATCTAAAACTATTTTAAATAATAGAGTCAATTTTTTTTAAAGGAGATGTTTCTATTAGAAAGACAAGATTATGGACTTATCAAGCAGATCTTTACAGTAAATTCTCTGCTGGTCTATGGGGGGAGGAGATCCACAAATGGTGTTTTATAAACCTCTGTTTTCCAATTTCAAGAAAGTTGGATTTTTCCAAAAGGAAAAAGTCTGTGCATGGTATATAGAAGTTGGTGCATGGATTCATCCCTACATTAAATCTGTTATCACTCAGAACCAGACAGAATTTTTGAGTAAAAATTTAGGTATTTGATTCCTCTTGCAATTGTTGTACTTTATTTGCCTTTTGCTTATTTTTCTCTTTGTTTTTAATTACATACCTACTATTTAGCTATGGCTTGCTGTGGTATATTGTCGTAGTTTTATCTGTCCAACATGCTTCCCTTCTGAAAGAAACAATTTCCTCCTTCTGGGAGTTACACTTGTCCCTTTTCCACCACCCAAACCATTAGGTTCCATTAATATTTGCATAGCTATTACATTTTGTTATTCCTGACTCCAGACTGGTTTTGGGTCCCCCAAATCTATGATGGTCTCCCACAATTCCCAACTCAAATGAATTGGTCCAAAATGTGGTCCTTGTTTCATGCTGAAACAATCAGAGCTAGTCTCAAGCTGTTTAAGCCTGGAACATAAAGACAAGTAGTCACACTATTTTGATTGAAAAACTTTTAAGGTTTAAAAACTAGGACAGCCCATTGTTCATGCATCACGCTATGCAGAGAAGATTGGCTCACACTGAGAGAAAATAAAGCTATTTAAGAAGTGTGGCCACAATGAGAGATACCTGGTGGTGCTCAGTTCACCAGCTCTAGCTGTTTCTGAGAACCAATGCAAGCCTGCCCTTGTCGTCTCAGATTGTTCCACATATTCTAGAATAAACAAACTGATGACCCAAATTTGTCAGAGTTGGTTTCTAATCCTAGCACCCAAGGAAAGTCTAAAATACTAAGTTTAGGCAGTATCTCAGGCCGCCATTTTTTAAGAGAGGAACTTGCTGAATTTAGATCCCTGGCTCTCAGGGACCTCAGCAGGCCGCCAACCTCAGCCTGCTTCCTGAACTGTGCGATGCAGAGCATATTCTGTATTTTATACTCAAAGTATAGCAGGATTGTATATTTCAAAGAATCAAATGGAAAAAATGAATCTGAAATATATGTGTTCAAAAATGTGATAAGGATTAGAGGTTTAGTTTAAAGCTTCTTCAAAAATCATGTATCTATATCAATATGTATATATATTTGTGAATTCAAATTGTTTATGGTATGATTTACAAGATATATGATATCTCTACTGACTAAAAATCAAATGTATGTTAACACTCGCAAAGTGTTGTAAGAAAAAAAGGTTATATATCTCACTAGTGATTTTTAATGAAACTTAAAGCATAATGACATTTATTACTTCATTATTATATGACTACCCACAATGATGTATATTGCAGCTATGATCTGCCACAAACAAAAGCAGATAATTTTCTAGATTGTTTTTGATGAAGTATCTGTCCCTGCATTTGTGAATGTTTGCTGATAAGATCTCGCTTTCCTTCCTGACTGGAATGGCACCGGTGGCTGAAAAAAGGAAGGAAGCAAGTGTTTCCTTCTTTTATTTTCCTGTGTTGCATGATCATTACACTTTTCCTTCCACCTTTAAATCCAAAGAACTCGTCTTTAAAAAAATAGAGGTGATTCCTTCCTTCCTTCCTTCCTTCCTTCCTTCCTTCCTTCCTTCCTTCCTTCCTTCCTTCCTTCCTTTCTTCCTTCCTTCCTTCCCTCCTTCCTTCCTCTCTCTTTCTTTCCTTTCTTCTTTGCTTTCTTTCTTTCTTTCTTTCTTTCTTTCTTTCTTTCTTTCTTTCTTTCTTTCTTTCTTTCTTTCTTTCTTTCTTTCTTTCTTTCTGTCTGTCTTTCTGTCTGTCTTTCTTTTTTGCTTTTTTGGCTATAGGTCTTTAAACAATGTTGAAACAGATAAAGTCTCACTCTCCTATTGAAATCTGTTTCCCTTAGAGTGTAAAGTGATGGCTTGTCACTTAGAATCACTTTTCTGTGAAACTCTTTTGAATCAGATAACGCCCTAAACTGGGGAATAATGAACTGGGAAAAAGGACTAACTCGAATGTCAGACACTTCTTTTGTCTGCTATTTTGGCTGTCTGCTGTCTCATAGAAAACCTGGTTAGGAAATTGATGTAAATAATGTATTTTTTAAAGGAAACAAAGATGAAAATTCTGAAAATGTGTTTCCTTTTTAAAAGAAGAACTAGAGCAGAGGTAAAGATAAGCCAGGAATTAAAAGTTGCATTAAAGAAGTAATAGAAAAATGCCTAAATAATTATTGGTTCCGACTGAGAAAGAAGTGCTGTGTGAAAGATGTGGAAAGTAAGATTGCACATGGAAATGGACTTTCATATATACTTCGCCATACTGATCAGCATTTACCCGTGTCTCTCAATGACTGTCCTTTTTATTTATATTTTCAAAGTTGAAATATGACTTGTTTGCTTGAATATTAATAAATATATGCACTGAATGTGTTTGCCGATAATTCTGAATACTACATATATATTTTAAGTATGACTCATTGAATATGCACAGAGAAATGTATGTGTATACACATAAAATGTCATAGGCATATGAAGTATGAATACGATGTTTACTGGTCTGTAAATGAGTCCATATGAACACTTTATTTATTTGATATGTATGGGTTCTGCATTTCAGAGATAATTTACACAATGAAGAAAGTACATGCAATTTGGGTTTCCATATGCCTGCTGCTTAATCTTGCCCCTGCTCTTCTTAATGCTGATTCTGAGGAAGATGAAGAATACACAATTATCACAGGTAAAATATTAGAAGCATTTATCTTTTTAAGCTAGTTAAAGCTCTCAATTTTAATCTAAAAAATCTACCATATTTTTCCATTGTAGAGGGAAATTAGTTTTTATTGAAGTGATATTTTTCTTTGGAAATTTATTATACCTAGTGCGTATGCGTGTGTGTGTGTGTGTGTGTGTGTGTGTGTGTGTGTGTGTGTTAAACAGTCCAAAACCAAGTAACTTTAGCTGAAAGACTTCTCTCTTTTTTTCAGCACACAATATTAAACACTGGAGTAGCTCTGGGCTATTGCAAGGAGCAAAATGTTGTAAAAACAACTCCCTATGACATTTGATGCTACCCTTTGGCTAGGAAAAGTGTGAGGAGGAAAGGGAACTTCAGACATCTGAGTGTTCAGCTATTCTCTTTCTTCCCCATATTTCCAAAATAAAAACTTCCCAGTCAAGACTAATATAAAAATCTAGTCAACCAGGACACCAAAGGATCTAGTAATATAAGTTAGATGTAATCCCATAAAATTCTGTGTCTAAAAATGAGAATATTCAAAATAAAAAAATAGAGCATGGAGAAGACTGTATGGTGATGGTTACTGTGGATATATACCTTTATTAAAGTAACATTTTGTGGTAAATTAGTAACTGTTGACAGAAATCTCAAGCATTGGTATTAATGAGAGAATATTAAACAAAATGATAGCTTATTTTTGTATAGTGGTTTAAGATGTAAAAAAGATTTCCATAAATGTATTCTTATTTGATACCTCTAATAGCTCTTTAAAATGACCGGGTTCAGTGTACCTTAATAAAGTGTGAATAAAGACATCTTCTGGGCCTGAAACTGAGGAAGGTGCTAGAGAAACAGGTATGGCTGAGATGAGGTGCTCAAGAATCTCGCTGCTTCCTAGGGGAGTCTGAACGGTGGACAGTTTATTTCCGTATAATGTAGTAAACAAAGTGACAGAAGCATGGAGAGTGCTGCTGTTGACGGGAAAAGGAAGGAGTTTCATTCAGGCTTGGTTTTCTGAGGGCTCTGCAAAGGGAATTCATGTTATAAAAATTTCCTAGAGGCCGGACGCGGTGACTCACGCCTGTAACCCGGTACTTTACGAGGCCGAGGTGGACGGATCACGAGGTCAGGAGATCGAGACCATCCTGGAGAACACGGTGAAACCTCGTCTCTACTGAAAATACAAAAAAATTAGCCAGGCGTGGTGGCGGGCACCTGTGGTCCCAGCTGCTGGGGAGGCTGAGGCAGGAGAATGGCGTGAACCCGGAGGAGGCGGAGCTTGTAGTGAGCCGAGATCGCGCCACTGCACTCCAGCCTGGGCGACAGAGCAAGACTCCGTCTCAAAAAAAAAAAAAGAAAAATTCCTAGAGATGAAACATTACTTAGTAAAAACCCTCATGTGCCTTTTTGAAAATAGGAATTTAGACATTATGAGTTTCAATTCCTCATTCAGCTTTTTCCTCAAAAGTTGGTGGGTTAAAAATCGAACATTCCGGAGGTTACAGAAACAAGGAAGGTGGAGGATAAAATAAGTCCTAACAGGGAAAAAAACAGGCAATCTCACTTGTGGGAAGTGAGAAGCAAATCGATCCAAGTGTTCCCTGTATTGTCCCAGTCCAATTCTCCTCAACTGGACTGAGAAAATGAATATTGGATAACCAGGAAGTTCCTGAAATTGTTGCGGCTGCTGCCATAGTCAATCAATAATCCAGAATTAAGTCATCAGTAATTAAGCCAGAATTTAAAATTACTATAAGGTAGCTTCCAAACCTAGGTGGATAACAAATAATTTTGATATTTAAGCTAGACTTAAAGACCTCTTCACCAGCTAGTTGCAGTTTTATCTAGTTTTGTTTTGTTTTTGTTTAAAATAAATTTTTAAAATAACCCAATCTCACATCTAAAAAATTCTATTTTGGAGATACAATTTATCCCATGATGCTAAGGTCATAACATCATTTTATAGAAGTATATTATTTAATTGAAATAAGGTACTCATCATTAATAGAAAAATGCATCAAATTTTATTGCTTCTCTCACAAGTAAATAGTAGGTGATTTTTTATCAGTCCAATCAACAGGGAGGATAATCTATAATTAACTTCTAGATAAGACAAAAATGATAACAAAAATAGTGGTGATAAGCTTTTTAAAACAATTCCATTGGGCGAGAAGAGAGAAAATTAAGAGTGAACATTTAGTGAAAGGCAAGTATCTTTTCTAGGATTTAGAATCAGACAGACCTGAGTTTGCAGGTGCAGTTTGCCACCTAGTACCTTTGTGAGACTGAATAAGTTATTTAAACTTTCTGACTCCCAGTGTCCTAAGCTGTAAATGAGTAATTTAAATAACTGATTTCCTATCGTTTTTATGTAAAAAGTAAAAAAGCGTCTGGCACATTTTCTGACACGGAGAAGGTAAAGTGTACATGTTTGTTCTTGCCTGCCAGAAAAAAAAAAAAAAAAAAAAAAAAAGTCAAATTCTTTAATTAGAGGCAAGCAGCATGTAGATTCTTAGATGGTAAGTTACCTGAAAGCCCTAGATTCGCAAACAAGTTCCAAGAGGATGAGTATTCTTACAGTCAAGGGCATGACATCTTTTCAGGCAGCAAATACTATAGTAAGCCCTCTATCCAACATCCCAGGACGTGGGGCAGGGGGCGGGGAGGGGAAGGCAACCTTTAGACTACGAGACATAAAATTCACGACATCGAATGCGAATGATTTCATGTAAACCATAATTCTATTTATATGGCTGGATCAGATTAAATTCCTTTTACATTGCCCTGTGTGTGTTTTGCTTTCTCATGACTGCTGGAAGTTAATGATTACCTCTGTGAATATTTCCCTCAAGTCTCAATTTCAAGTCTCAGGAAAGTTATCGCTGACCCCTTCAGGCTAATTTAGGTATCCTACTGTTCACTCGCACAACACCCAGGACTTTCTGAATATTTGCGTAAGTCCTTAGTGTCTTTGTGCTCCATGAACGAGGGGCTGCTGTCATGTAATTTACTGTCATATCTGTAGTGACAGTACAATGCCTGACACATGGCCAATACACAATTATTCACATTCAGAAGGGTTTTTTCAAAATAAGAAATGAAGATCAAGGCAGATTTCCATCCCTTTTGGGTGGAGTGGCATGGCACTGTGGGTCACACAGCACACCTGGCCATTGCTTGAATCCAGGGATGCTGTGCTTAGGTGTGGGCTGCAAGATCACTGCACAAAGAATATTCTAACACAGGATTTCTATAAGAAATACATTAAAGTGTGAATAAAGACAAATAATCACCAAGTAATTAACAAAATATAATTCATAAAAGTTAATATTTAGTGTTACTTCTAGAAAATTTCTATAAAATTATCACCTACTTCTATTATTGAAACCATTTTTAGTTTCATAAAGGTGAATGTTTGAAAATAAAGGTTGTTAATTGAGTGGAAATTATATAATTAAAACTGTATGCTTGATCCAAATGCTAGTTTAGGAATCTCAGTCACATATGTGTGACAATATCGTGCAGTTATTAAGAATGTGTGAGATAGCTGTTGTAAAACCATATGAGGATCAATTTTAAACCCGTCATTTATGGTGTGAATTTCAGTCATTTACTTAATTTCTGCAATGATATTTTATAATTTATAAAATGACGATAATAATGCCTAACTCAGTAGGTGGTTATGATCATTCAAGGGTACAATTACAAAAACGTCAAGAGTATTGTGATTACTCAGTGAGCAACATTAGCTATTATTGCTAGGTACTACTACGACTAGTTTATCAGCTTTTGCCTTTGTGGTGCACTGCCACCACCTGCTGGCGAAATTACTAAATAGCAGATTGAACTTAGGGTGACTGTATTTTTAATGCAGAAAATGGAAAAAAGATTTAGCTTGATGATAAACCCTATCAAATATACTAAGAATAAAAAGTAGAGAAATCACCAAATAGTATCTGATAAAAATTATTGATTTATAAAAAAATGACTTCTGAATGTACATGGCAACTCAGGTATTAGGTAAAGTTCCCTGTGTTTTGCAGATACAGATTTTTATTCAAGTTTTCTATCTGAAACACTGCCTCAATAACAAAGTTCTAAAGTAATGTTAACTTGAGACTGAATAACATCACATTATATGAGAATTTCTACAGCAATTCGAGATAATGGTATACAGCTGTAAAATTTAAAATGCCAGAATTTTTTATTCCTGCTTTGTTAATTAAAATTATGTGAATTCTGGGGTCCAATATTTGAAGAACCAATCGGTCACTTTTTTATTGGTTTCAAAACAAACATGTCTAGAGTTCAGAAACTCATGATACGAAATTCGATGATACTTGTTGTGGGCCTGCTGTAAGTCAGATGCACCACTTAGGGTCTTCACACCAACTTTTCCGGTTTCTCATAACAACTCAAAATGTCAGCTCGGCATTCTAAAATCCTTAAGTAAAGACAAACAAATATAAACTGTATTTACAATTATTCATAAATGTACCACTCAGAAAAAAACATTCAATGATTTTTAAATTTAAACTGACAATTATAACTTCAGTGATAGAGAAAATATGTTTTAACAAGTCATTTTGGTTGACACATTTTTCTATTTTTAGGAAGTATTTTTAACAATCCTCAATTATATTTATGTTATGAATTTCTATTTAAAAAGTACTTGTGTATCTAATATAAGAAAAATGGAGAAATTTACTCATATTTATAGGTACCAGAAACTTTCTATATGCCTGAGAGACCTTCTAAAGCAAATTATCATATTTTAGATAAATTCATCAACATAAAATGTTAGATAAAGGATTTGAAAAAAAAAAGAAATGACATTTAAACTTTTCAATGTTCACCAATATTTCTTAACTCACTTTGATAAAATTATTTATATATAGACTATAGATATTTATTGGATTTAGTGACACTGTTATTGGTTTAAAATTATTTTCAAAATCATGTCGGTAAACACAAACATTACATTTCGTCAATTGAAAATAACTTCAGAGAAATTTGAAGACACACAAATACATATGTGCATAAAACTCAACTTTAGTTAAAGGTTTGATCAACATTCTTACTTGCTAATTAGCTATTTTATGACTGTGTTTGGTGCTGAAACTACCCCTCTTTCATAATAGTTATCTGTCATATATTATTCTAACTTAACAAATTCTGGACCTGAAAAACACACTCTTCTATCAGTTCTGTCAGCTCAATTTATTTCAATTGAAAAAAAAAATCAATTAACTTACCAAATAGATCAAAGTAATGAGATGATATTATGTAAATTTAGCTAGAATTTTTAAAAATTGAAAGCAGTGTTAGTAGTTGAGATAAAATTTACATGTTCAAAAATAATTAGTGTCACGTGAATCAAACAGCATGAAAATGCCAACTTGCGTATAGAAAACTGTATTTTTAACCCTTCCAAGATTGTAAATACTACCTACAATTTTATGACTCATATAAAAAATTAACAATATCATTTCAATCATTTTGTTACAAAGAGTTTTATCATTACTAAAATAAAACTAATACTTGCTATGAATTCAAAACTGATGATTAGAATAATAATATATTATGGGTGGAATGCGAGTAATAAAATTATCTAATTTAACTTTTATTATATGCATACTTTCTCTTTCAAAAAATTCACATTTTGAAATTACAGGAAATTTAAAACAGATTTCTTTTGAGACAATCATACTCCAAAAACTTATCCTGTATTTTATGCCTTAAAAATATTTTATGTGAAAATATTAAAGTCTCATCCATTCATTTTTTTGTTGTTGTTCAAAGTAAACTATTTTAGAATGCATTAAAACACTTTTTTTCAAGATATTTATACTCATCTGTTTAATTTAATATAATATTGCTGCCCCCTAGAGGAAAAATTGGTTTAGGTCATTTATTGGTTTCAATATTCCCCATAAGAGATTAATAATCAATTGCCAAAGACATAGAAAATACATAGACTCAATAGGCAGAAAATATTCAAGAAGTATTATATGGCATTTTGTCATTATTCTTTTGGTTGCACCACCCACAATTTTCAGTGTCTATCTTTACTGGTAAACAAATAGAACTTATTTAATATTAGGCTCCTATTAATTTTATTGGACTTAAAAAAAGTAAAATGTTTAAAAAATCTAGTTGAGTTTCCTCTATTTGTATGCCCATTTCCAGGATAGAAAATTCTGTTATGAAAATTAGTAGCTAAGTATTTAAAGAAAAAATATATAATTTGAAGTCAAAAGAATTGCCTCATTCTATTTAAAACATAGCATTATTTACATTATTTCAGCATTATTAAAACCCAAGGATGGTATGGTAAGTTAAAAAGCACCATGAAGTATATTTTTCATAACATCAAACACATACATTTTCATAATTAGGGAATGATTTAATATAGTGTTATATACGTGTGTGTGTGTGTGTGTGTGTGTATCTATATATGTGAATGTGAATATGCTGTTGCTTTTAAAGAGTTGTTTTATGTGTAAAAAGTGACACAAGTGTAGGTTAAGGAGAGAAATTCAAAGAACTGTCCACTAGCTGAGTTAAAAGAAGAGGTCTATTGGGGGCACATCCACTCGAATGAAGTTGCCTTACAACTACTACTCAATTCCCTCCCAGTTCGGTTGGTATGATTTAAGCAATACCTCTCTAACAAGAGTCTAGAAGTTGTGTCTCATTTGGTGAATTTATTAACTTTATCTACAATTTTGGTAACTTTCTTATCAGCATGTTTTATTGCACTTTTCCTTAAAATCAGGATATATTAAAAAGGAAATAAAGAATATTATTATAGTGTTGATGGAGATTACATATTATATCTTTTATTTTTACCTTATAGATACTGAGTTGCCACCACTGAAAATCATGCATTCATTTTGTGCATTCAAGCCAGATGATGGCCCATGTAAAGCAATCATGAAGAGATTTTTCTTCAATATTTTCACTCGACAGTGTGAAGAATTTATATATGGGGGATGTGGAGGAAATCAGAATCGATTTGAAAGTATGGAAGAGTGCAAAAAAGTGTGTACAAGAGGTAGGTTTCTGGGAACCCTTATTACTCAAGACCCTTTAGGGCTATTGAGTCTAATTATGGATTTGATAATTTAGGGAGAAAAGTAATTTCATGCTATTTTAATATTTCCAGGGAATCTTTTATTTCCACATTTTTAGACTTTCAGGGAAGTCTAAAAACATTTAAGGAAAATGATAATTCTGAATTGTTCCGTGAAATACCCATATTTATAGGTACCAGAAACTATCCATATGCCTCAGAGACATTTTAAAACAAATTATCAAATTTTAGATAAGGTCAGCTTGCACATTCAACTATCATTTTTCATTTTTTCATATCAGTGAATTACCAAATATATGAGGCCTCATTTATTGTCTTATACTCTTCTCCATAATAAAGACAGAAGAAAAAATCCTCAACTCATGTTCACAGAATTGTGACGTATTTTTGAAATAAAGTGGGTGTAATTCAGTCTCCCAGACTTGTAATCTCAGTTGGCAGAAGAAAAACTGTTAGTCACATTGACTTAGTCTTTCCTTTGTTAACACAATGGTCTCATCTCTATCTTCTCTCAAGATGATGAATCTGGAAACTGAAGCTCTATGGCTCTTATTAGAAAATGCTAAGCTGCATAAAATAGTACAACTATATATGAAATTTAAGGTTTTTTTTTAATTATTGGAACCTTGAAATACTACGGGAAATAAAAATAGAATACCATAAAAAAGAAAAATCATCCCTGATGACCCTTGTGGACTTTACTAAACCCAATGTTTTATATTAATATTACTAAGTTACAAATTTCAAAAGGATATCATATTATAACTTTTATTCTACATTAATCCTACTAAAATTTAACTTTTTTTGCAAATTTTGCTAATTATCTTATTGTATGTGATTTTGTATCGTCTCACTAAGATAAATTACAAATAATTACTGACAAAAATTTTGAATTTTTTTAAAATCTCAGGTTATTCTTCCAAATTGTAAGTTACTCAAGGGATAGAATAAGCTGAGTTGCTTTTATTTCCCTAGTTTCTAGCACAATATTCTACCATAGCATGTTCAGAGAGCCGGATGGACAGTTGAGGTGATACAGAAATGATATTTCTGGTTAGTAATACTAGATGTCTTGTTTTTTGCAAATCAGGCAGCTCTGCATTCGCACTCTGTTACTGCTTTCTAAATACCTTTTACTAAACAGCCTTGGCATCATGGTGCTCTTGGCCTGTGAGAATACCTCATTGTGGTGAAAAGAGTGAACTTCTTTCCTCTGTGACTCTGTAAGATGTTTTTTTGTATGCTCCAGAGCTAAAAGAAGAGAATAGATGTGAATATATTTCCTTAACCTCACAGCACTGATTTCTGTTTCCTCTCCATAGACACCCTAGGAATGTTACTAACACAGTTTAGGCAGCTCAGTGGTCCTCAGTGGTGCCTTTGGTTTTTGTGATTGCTTGGTCTTTTTCCATTCATCACAGATTTCTATACCCCATTTTCTTCCATACATATTGGGCCAAGTATCCTTTTGTGTTGAGTTGAGAATCATTCTTAGTTGTCAGTACCTTGGCTAGAAGCCTGGTTGCCTCATTCTTTTTAATCCCCACTCTTCCATTTAGCAGGCAATGTATTTTCATCATCTGGCCTCTTCTTTGAAATATATACCTGTTCTTTTTATATATGTGTATAGTTCAACTCTTACAGTTTATCACTGTGCAAAAGTTACTCTTTTCTTTAAAGGTTAGTCAATGTAATCATTTTGCTCACCAGTGATAGCCTTGCTTATCATCATTTAAAATATAATTTCTGGCTAGCATGTAAATGTAACTCTCTTACCCCATCTCCTCATTATCTATCAAAAGTCACTTGAGGCTGGGTGCAGTGGCTCACACCTGTAATCCAAGCACTCTGGGAGGCCGAGGCGGGTGGATTACCTAAGGTCAGGAGTTTTAGACCAGCCTGACCAATATGGTGAAACTCCATCTCTACTAAAAATACAAACATTGGCTGGGCATGGTTGCATGTGCCTGTAGTCCCAGCTACTCAGGAGGCTGAGACAGGAGAATTGTTTGAAACCAGGAGGTGGATGCTGCAGTGAGCTGAGATTGTGCCACTGCACTCCAGCTGTGCAACAAAGAAAGACTCTATGAAAAAAAAGTCACTTGCCATTATAGTATGAATGTCTGACTGTTTTATACAGCAGACTACTGATAAGGATATAGCTGGTATATAGAAAAAATATGGCTAGACTTTTAAAAACGCACCTAGGAAGATAATTTAATCTGCAGCCATGATGGACAAATAGAACAAGACTTTCTCTCCCAACATAAAGAACTATAAAACTGGACAAAATGTAAAAAACTACTGTTTGCAAACATTGAACAAAAGGCAGTGTAGGATTGTGACCTCTGGGAGAAGGTAAATACGTATGATGAGCCCTGCAATCTCCCCTGCTTCCTGTGTGAAGGCATTCAAAACCGCCATTATAGGAAGGAAACCCAAGTACAGCATGGTGGTCTCTCTGAAGAGAGGAGATGGCTATTAGAGATTAGAAAGTGGAAGTGGTTGTGGTTTTCTAACAATGTGTGTTATATGGTTTCGCTCTGTATCCCTACCCAAATATCATCTTGTAGCTCCCATAATTCCCATGTGTTGTGAGACAGACTGCTGGGAAATGATTGAATCATGGGGGACAGGGCGGGGGGCAGGTGGTCTTTCCCATGCTATTCTCATGGTACTGAATGGGCCTCACATGATCTTATGGTTTTAACAAACAGGAGTCTCTGCGTAAGCTCTCTCTTTGTCTGCCGCTATCTGTGTAAGATGTGACTTGCTCACAGTAAGTTGGTACCAGTAGAACGGGGTGTTGCTGAAAAGATACCTGAAAATGTGGAAGTGACTTTGGAACTGGGTAACAGGCAGAGGTTGGAACAGTTTGCAGGGCTCAGAAGAAGACAGGAAAATGTGGGAAAGATCCGAACTTCCGAGAGACTTATTGAAAGGCTTTGACAAAAACGCTGAGAGTGATATGAATGATAAGGTTCAGCCTGAGGTGGTCTCAGATAGAGATGAGGAACTTGTTGGGAACTGGAGCAAAGCTGACTCTCACGTTTTAGCAAGGAGACTGGCAGCATTTTGCCCCTGCCCTAGAGATTTGTGGAACGTTGAACTTGAAGAAACGATGTAGAGTATTTGACAGAAGAAATTTCTAAGCACCAAAACATTCAAGAGGGGACTTGGGTGCTGTTAAAGGCATTCAGTTTCAAAAAGGAAACAGAAAATAAAAGTGTGGGAAATTTGCAGCTTGACAATGCAAGTGAAAAGGAAATTACATTCTCGAAATGTCCCTGTCTGACAGCTTTGAAGAGAGTAGTGGTTCTCCCAGCACACAGTTTGAGATCTGAGAACGAACAGACTGCCTCCTCAAGTGGGTCCCTCACCGACGAGTAGCCTAACTGGGAGGCACCCCCCAGTAGGGGCAGACTCACACCTCACACGGCCAGGTACCTCTCTGAGATGAAGCTTCCAGAGGAATGATCAGGCGGCAAATTTGCTCTTCAGCAATATTCGCTGTTCTGCAGCCTCTGCTGCTGATACCCAGGCAAACAGGGTCTGGAGTGGACCTCCAGCAAACTCCAACAGACCTGCAGCTGAGGGTCCTGACTGTTAGAAGGAAAAATAAAAAACAGAAAGGAGATCCACACCAAAACCCCATCTGTAGGTCACCAACATCAAAGACCAAAGGTAGATAAAACCACAAACATGGGGAAAAAAGCAGAGCAGAAAAGTTGAAAATTCTAAAAACAGGAACACCTCTCCCCCTCCAAAGGAATGCAGTTCCTTGCAAGCAATGGAAAAAAGCTGGATGGAGAATGACTTTGACAAGTTGAGAGAAGAAGGCTTCAGATGATCAAACATCTCCGAGCTAAAGAAGGAAGTTCGAACCCATCGCAAAGAAGCTAAAAACCTTGAAAAAAGATTACACAAATGGCTCGCTAGAATAACAATTGTAGAGAAGTCCTTAAATGACCTGATGGAGCTGAAAACCATGGCACGAGAACTACATGACAAATGCACAAGCTTCAGTAACCGATTCGATCATCTGGAAGAAAGGGTATCAGTGATTGAAGATCAAATGAATGAAATGAAGCGAGAAGAGAAGTTTAGAGAAAAAAGAGTAAAAGGAAACAAAGAAAGCCTCCAAGAGATATGGGACTATGTGAAAAGACCAACTCTATGTCTGATTGGTGTACCTGAAAGTGACAGGGAGAATGGAACCAAGTTGGAAAACACTCTGCAGGATATTATCCAGGAGAACTTCCCCAACCTAGCAGGGAGGCCAACATTCCAATTCAGGAAATACAGAGAACACCACAAAGATACTCCGCAAGAAGAGCAACTCCGACACACATAATTGTCAGATTCACCAAAGTTGAAATGAAGGAAAAAATGTTAAGGGCAGCCAGAGAGAAAGGTTGGGTTACCCACAAAGGGAAGCCCAACAGACTAACAGCGAATCTCTCAGCAGAAACTCTACAAGCCAGAAAAGAGTGGGGGCAATATTCGACATTCTTAAAGAAAAGAATTTTCAACCCAGAATTTCATATCCAGCCAAACTAAGATTCATAAGTGAAGGAGAAATAAAATCCTTTACAGATAAGCAAATGCTTAGAGATTTTGTCACCACCAGGCCTGCCCTACAAGAGCTCCTGAAGAAAGCCCAAAACATGGAAAGGAACAACCAGTACCAGCCACTGCAAAAACATGCTAAATTGTGAAGACCATTGATGCTAGGAAGAAACTGCATGAACTAATGAGCAAAATAACGAGCTAACATCATAATGACAGGATCAAATTCACCCATAACAATATTAACCTTAAATGTAAATGGGCTAAATGCTCCAACTAAAAGACACAGACTGGCAAATTGGATAAAGAGTCAAGACCCATCAGTGTGCTGTATTCAGGAGACCCATCACACATACAGAGACACACATAGGCTCAAAATAAAGGGATGGAGGAAGATCTATCAATCAAATGGAAAACAAAAAAAGGCAGGGGTTGCAATCCTAGTCTCTGATAAAACAGACTTTAAACCAACAAAGATCAAAAGAGACAAAGAAGGCCATTAATAATGGTAAAGGGATCAATTCAACAAGAAGAGCTAACTATCCTGAATATATATGCACCCAATACAGGAGCACCCAGATTCATAAAGCAAGTACCGAGAGACCCAAAAAAGAGACTTAGACTCCCAGACAATAATAATGGGAGACTTTAACACCCCACTGTCAACATTAGACAGATCAATGAGACAGAAGGTTAAAAAGGATATCCAGGAATTGAACTCAGCTCTCCACCAAGTGGACCTAATAGACATCTACAGAACTCTCCACCCCAAATCAACAGAATATGCATTCTTCTCAGCACCACATAGCACTTATTCCAAAATTGACCACATAGTTGGAAGTAAAGCACTCCTCAGCAAATGTAAAAGAACAGAAATTATAACAAACTATCTCTCATATCACAGTACAATCAAACTAGAACTCAGGATTAAGAAACTCACTCAAAACCACACAACTACATGGAAACTGAACAACCTGCTCCTAAATGACTACTGGGTACATAACTAAATTAAGGCAGAAATAAAGATGTTCTTCGAAACCAATGAGAACAAAGACACAACATCCCAGAATCTCTGGGACACATTTAAAGCAGTGTGTGGAGGGAAATTTATAGCACTAAATGCCAACAAGAGAAAGCAGGAAAGATCTAAAATTGACACCCTATTATCACAATTAAAATAAATAGAGAAGCAAGAGCAAACACATTCAAAAGCTAGCAGGAGGCAAGAAATAACTAAGATCAGAGCAGAACTGAAGGAGATAGAGACACAAAAAACCTTGCAAAAAATCAATGAATCCATGAGCTGGTTTTTTGAAAAGATCAACAAAATTGATAGACTGTTAGCAAGACTAATAAAGAAAAAAAGAGAGAAGAAAATAGATGCAATACAAAATGATAAAGGGGACATCACCACTGATCCCACAGAAATACAAACTACCGTCAGAGAATACTATAGACACCCCTACGCAAACAAACTAGAAAATCTAGAAGAAATGGATAAATTCCGGGACACTTACACCCACCCAAGACCAAACCAGGAAGAAGTTGAATCCCTGTATAGACCAATAACAGACTTTGAAATTGAGGCAATAATTAAGAGCCTACCAACCAAAAAAAGTACAAGACCAGACAAATTCACAGCCGAATTCTACCAGAGGTACCAGGAGGAGATGGTACCATTCCTCCTGAAACTATTCCAATCAATAGAAAAAGAGGGAATCCTCCCTAACTCATTTTATGAGGCCAGCATCATCCTGATACCAAAGCCTGGCAGAGACACAACAAAAAAAGATAATTTTAGACCAATATCCCTGATGAACATTGATGCAAAAATCCTCAATAAAATCCTGGCAAACCAGATCCAGCAGCACATCAAAAAGCTTACCCACTGTGATCAAGTGGGCTTCATCCCTGGGATGCAAGGCTGGTTCAACATATACAAATCAATAAACGTAATCCAGCATATAAACAGAACCAAAGACAAAAACCACATGATTATCTCAATAGATGCAGAAAAGCCTTTGACAAAATTCAACAGACCTTCATGCTAAAAACTCAATAAATTAGGTATTGATGGGACATGTTTCAAAATAATAAGAGCTATTTATGACAAACCCACAGCCAATAACGTACTGAATGGGCAAAAACTGGAAGGATTCCCTTTGAAAACTGCCACAAGAAAGGGATGCCCACTCTCACCACTTCTATTCACCACAATGTTGGAAGTTCTGGCCAGGACAATCAGGCAAGAGAAAGAAATAAAGGGTATTCAATTAGGAAAAGAGGAAGTCAAATTGTCCCTGTTTGCAGATGACATGATTGTATATCTGGAAAACCCCATCATCTCAGCCCCAAATCTCCTTAAGCTGATAAGCAATTTCAGCAAAGTCTCAGGATACAAAATCAATGTGCAAAAATCACAAGCATTCTTATACACCAGTAACAGATAAACAGAGAGCCAAATCACGAGTGAACTCCCATTCACAGTTGCTTCAAAGAAAATAAAATACCTAGGAATCCAACTTAAAGGGATGTGAAGGACCTCCTCAAGGAGAACTACAAATCACAGATCAACGAAATAAAAAAGAACACAAACAAATGGAAGATCTGTCCATGCTCATGGATAGGAAGAATCAATATTGGGAAAATGGTCATACTGCACAACGTAATTTATAGATTCAATGCCATCCCCATCAAGCTACTAATGGCTTTCTTCACAGAATTGGAAAAAACTACTTTAAAGTTCATATGGAACCAAAAAAGAGCCCACATTGCCAAGACAATCCTAAGCCAAAAGAACAAAGCTGGAGGCAACATGCTATCTGATTTCAAACTTACTACAAGGCTACAGTAACCAAAACAGCATGGTACCGGTACCAAAACAGAGATATAGACCAATGGAACAGAACAGAGTCCTCAGAAACAATACCACACATCTACAACCATCTGATCTTTGACAAACCTGACAAAAACAAGAAATGGGGAAAGGATTCCCTATTTAATAAATGGTGCTGGGAAAACTGGCTAGCCATATGTAGGAAGCTGAAACTGGATCTCTTCCTTATACCTTATACAAAAATTAATTCAAGAGGGATTGAAGACTTAAATGCTAGACCTAAAACCATAAAAACCCTAGAAGAAAACCTAGGCAATACCATTGGGACACAGGCATGGGCACGGACTTCATGTCTAAAACACCAAAAGCAATGGCAACAAAAGCCAAAATAGACAAATGGGATCTAATTAAACCAAAGAGCTTCTGCACAGCAAAAGAAATAACCATCAGAGTGAACAGGCAACCTACAGAATGGGAGAAACTTTTTGCAATCTACTCATCTGACAAAGGGCTAATATCCAGAATCTACAAAGAACTCAAACAAATTTACAAGGAAAAAAAACAAACAACCCCATCAAAAAGTGCACGAAGGATATGAACAAACACTTCTCAAAAGAAGACATTTATACAGCCAACAGGCACATGAAAAAATGCTTATCATCACTGGCCATCAGAGAAATGCAAATCAAATCCACAATGAGATACCATCTCACACCAGTTAGAATGGCGATCATTAAAAAGTCAGGAAACAACAGGTGCTGGAGAGGATGTGGAGAAACAGGAACACTTTTACACTGTTGGTGGGACTGTAAACTAGTTCAACCATTATGGAAGACAGTGTGGCGATTCCTCAAGGATCTAGAACTAGAAATACCATTTGACCCAGTCATCCCATTACTGGGTATAAACCCAAAGGATTATAAATCATGCTGCCATAAAGACACATGCACATGTATATTTATTGCAGCACTATTCACAATAGCAAAGACTTGGAACCAACCCAAATGTCCATCAGTGATAGACTGGATTAAGAAAATGTGGCACATATACACCATGGAATACTATGCAGCCATAAAAAGGGATGAGTTCATGTACTTTGTAGGGACATGGGTGAAGTTGGAAGCCATCATTCTCAGCAAACTCTCACAAGGACAAAAAAACAAACACCGCATGCTCTCACTCATAGGTGGGAATTGAACAATAAGAACACTTAGACACAGGTTGGGGAACAACACACACCGGAGCCTGTCATGGGGTGGGGGGAGTGGGGAGGGATAGCATTAGGAGATATACCTAATGTAAATGATGAGTTAATGGGTGCAGCACACCAATATGGCACATATATACATATGCAACAAACCAGCATGTTGTGCACACGTACCCTAGAACTTAAAGTATAATAAAATAAATAAATAAATAAACAAACAAGATAGAAAAAGAAAAAAAAGGAAAAACAAAATTATATTCTCTGAGGAAAAATTCAAGCTAGCTGCAGAAATTTGGATAAGTAACAAGGACCTGAACGTTAATCACCAGGACAATGGGAAAAATGTCTCTAGGGCATGTGAGACCTTTGTGCCAGCTCTTCCCATCACAGGCCTGGAGGCTTATGAGGAAAAAGTGGTTTCCTGGACCGGGGCCCAGGGTCCTTGTGCTGTGTGCAGTCTAGCGACTTGGTGCCCTGTGTCTCAGCCACTCCAGCTGTGATTGAAAGGGGCCAATGTAGAGCTAGGGCCAGAGCTTCAGAGGGTGCAGGCCTCAAGCTTTGGCGACTTCCACATGGAATTGAGCCTGAGAGTGTGAAGAAGTCAAGAATTGAGGTTTGGGAACCTACATCTAGATTTCAGAAGATGTATGGAAATGCCTGGATGCCCAGATAGAAGTTTGTTGCTTAGGTGGGGCTCTCATGGACAGCCTCTGCTAGAGCACTGCAGAAGAGAAATGTGGAGTCAGACCCCCTACACAGATTCCCTACTGGGGCACTGCCTAGTGGAGCTGTGAGAAGAAAGTGACTGTCCTCTAGGCCACAGAATGGTAGATCCATTGACAGCTTACACGATGCACCTGCACATTTCAAAACTGATCATGCCTTCCCAATAGTCCCCCAAATTCTTAACTAATTTCAGCATTAACTCAGAAGTCCACAGTCCAATGTCTCATCTGATACAAGGCAAGTGCCTTCTGCCTATGAGCTTGTAAAATCAAAAGCAAGTTAGTTATTTCCTAGATACAATGGGGGCACAGGCATTGGGTAAAACACAGCTGTTCCAAATGGGACAAACTGGCCAAAACAAAGAGTCTACAGGCCCCATGCAAGTCCAAAATCCAGCGGGGCAGTCCAATCTTAAAGCTCCAAAATGACCTCCTTTGACTCCATGTCTCCCATCCAGGTCATGCTGATGCAAGAGGTGAGCTCCCATGGTCTTGGGCAGCTCTGCCTCTGTGGCTTTGCAGGGTACAGCCTCCCTCCTGGCTGTCATTTATTTACAGTCAACTGTTCTTTGACAAAGTCAACAAAAACACACAGTGATGAATGGGCACTCTATTCAATAAATGGTGTTGGGAAATTGGATGGCCATATGCAGAAGAATAAAACTGGAACAATGTCTCTTGCCTTATGCAAAAATTAACTCAAAATGGATTGATGACTAAAATGGAAGACCTGAAACTATAGTAATTCTAGAGGAAAATCTGGGAAAAACTCTCCTACATATTGACCTAGGCAAAGAATTTATGACTAAATCCTCAAAAGCAAATGCAGGAGAAACCAAAATTGACAAATGAGAGTTAAACTTGACCACAAGTAACTTAAATTAAAAATATTCTGCACAGACAAAGAAATATCAGAGTGAACAGATAACCTAAGGAATGAGAAAAATATTTGCAAACTGTGTATTGAACAAAAGACTAATATCTGAAATCTACAAGTAACTCAAACAATTCAACAAGAAAATAACAAACCATTGAAAAAATAGACAAAGAGCACAAAAAGATATTTTTCAACAGAAGCATTTACACAGCCAACAAACATACGAATAAAGGCTGAAAATCACTAATCATCAGACAAATGCAAATTAAAACCACAATGAGATACCATATTACACCAGTCAGAATGGCTATTAGTAAAAGGCAAAAAATAACAGATGTTGAAGATTAGGAGAAAAGGGAATGCTTATACATTGTTGCTGGAAATGTAAATTAGTATAACCTCTATGGAAAACAGTATAGAGATTTCCCAAAGACCCAAAAAATAGAACTACCTTTTGTTCCAGCAATCCCACTACTGGATATCTACCCAAAAACAAATAAATCATTATATCAAAAAGATAACTGTACTTGTATGTTTAGCACAGCATTATTTACAATAGCAAAGATATAAAATCAACATAAGTGTCTATTAGCAGATTATTGGGTATAGAAAATGTGATATTTATATATATATACATATACCCCATGGAATACTACTCAGCCCTTAAAAATAAAATCACGTCTTTTATAGCAGCATGGATGGAATTGGAGGCTATTACCTTAAGTGAAATAACTAGAAACAGAAATTCAAATACCACGTGTTCTAATTTATAAGTGGGGAGTAAATAGTGTGTACATGTGGGCATAGTAGAATAATAGGCAAATAGACAATGGACACTCAGAAAAATAGGAGGATGAAAGTGGACTAGGGAATGAGAAACTATCTAATGGGTACAATGGATACTATTTGGGTTACGGTTACACTAAAATCCACATCACCACTATGCAATATAACCATGTAACAAAATTGTACTTCTATCCCCTAAATCTATGAAAATAAAAAAGAAAGAAATTTTTAAAAAGAAAAAATAAAGAACCGAAAGAGAAAAAAAAAAGTGCCAATCAGTAATCTACTTCTTAAAATAAGTGCTTTTCAAATCAACATGATCTGGGGAAATTTATTCCTGGTAGAGCAGCAGTACAATTAGTATTAAAGGATTTAGAATTAAAGCACACAGGAAGGAAGGAGAAAAATATGAGATTATTGTTGTAAAGTTCTGCGGTTTCTACAGGTGACAATGGCATATATTACTTGACACTAGACTATAATGGATTAGTACATTCTAATCTTTAAGGCAACCATTAAAAACATGAAACAAGCAGAAATAACAAATAGGTCCATAATGAAGATGAAATTATTATTAAAATACCCAATTACAGGAATTCTAAAGACGACATGAACAGAGGGAAACAGAAACAAAGAAGAAATGAGAAACAGAAATCAAATAGTGATATTTGTATTCAACTCTAACGACAATTAGATTAAATTAAAATTTAATGGTCCAATCACTCCAGCTAACAGGTAAATATTATCACACTGTATGCAAAAATAAATCAAGAACTAACTAACTGCATGTTGTCTATAGGAAAGGCCCTTTAAAAATAAAGACAGAGTGATTAAAAGTGGAAGGATGGAAAAAGATATAATATGTAAGCACTAATCATAAGAATGATTAGTAAAAGTAGACTACAGAATAAGATATACTACTAGGTAGAAAGAAAGGTATTTATAATAGGGTCCATTAATAAAAAAGACACAACAATCCTTAATGTCTATGCACATGGTCCTAAGTATAAAACTTCAAAATTTTTAAAGAAAAAATTGACAGAAGTGAGAGTGTACAATTCCTCAGTTCAGTTTACATACTCCAAGACACCTTTTTTTCAGTAATTGACCAAAAAAGTAAACAACAATCACTAAGGATATAAAAGAATTGAACAACACTCTCTACCAACTTCACACAAGTGGTATTTGTCTAACACTCTCCTTGCACACCCAGATGAACATATCATTATTTACATCTGGCACACTTTTGAATGGATTTAGAAGCAAAAATCAGTAAGTCAGTTTGAGGTATACATATCATATGCCAATGTGTGTCAACCAAATGCAAATTTTGGGATGTTTTTGTTGTCAATCTTACGTCTTAATATTCATAATGAAATATTAAAACAAATTCATATAAGTTGAAATTCAAAAGAGTACTAGAATGGAAATTAGTCTAACATTCTCTCATTGCTCCTTAAAAAGGATTGTTAAATGGTTTGTCCTGCCTAAATCTAAGAAAACTTGATAATTTGCTATAAATCTTTTCTATTAATTGCTTTCATACTGTTATTGCCATACAAATTATCGTGTCCAAGGTTATTATTATTAGATTCCTCAAAGATAATTATCGGTAATATAAATACACTTAAAATTCTAGTGTGCTAAACCACATTGAGTTAGTTGGCATGTATATTACCTGAATTAATCCTATTTAGAATGTAACAGCAAACAAAATCGACGTTCTTTCAAAAATTGTATTAATCAAGCATTTATATATTCCCACCCTATGACTATTGTCAATAGGTAAATCAGGAACAAAAATTGTTTAGTGTTCTAGTCTTGTGTACTCATTATATGTATACATTTATTTCTTCTCCTTATCAATTAAATCATAACATATTAGTTTTATAGCTAAATATTTTAATGTCAGATTATATGACAGTCTACAATCTAGTTGAAAACATTAATATGTAGTTGGTTAGTTGCAGTGAAAGCAAAGTAAAGGAAACAACTTACTTCAACAGATACGGCTATACATATACACACACACACACCTGTTTTTCTTAAAAAGCTATTGAATAAAACATAGTACAATTCTAAAAGAAGTTTGGGTCCATTAGTTTCCCTTTCACAGACATTTTACTCTCCATAGAAGAATTAACTATTTCAAGAAAAAAAAGGATGATCCTGTTGCTAAAAGAGGCTTATAACCCAATTCATATCATTTCTCTCATTCTTTCTTCCCTTCTCTCTCTCGCTCCCTTTCTATCTCTCTGGTCATATAACTAACGGTAACCTGCTTTGACCAAAGATTCTCTCTGTAAAACAAATGATTCCGCAACAAAATAAATATCACTCAACTTTCCTAATGTCTATGCGAGCAAATTAAAACTTCATAGACTTATTTTTGTCAATTTAAATTTCATTACCTATCATTTAAATTAGAACTTAGAATTCATATTTGGATTATGGTAGGACAAAGACAACTAACATTCTAGTTTTAGAGGGAAATGATTCCGTTAATTCAAATGTTAAGCCAAACAACGTGTCCCAGATGCCTTTTGTTTCATTTCTTCTCTACATTGGTAATAATAATGAAACGTGTGGTTGGGTTGAGACAATGAAGCAAGGGAAAGAATAAGGAAAGGAAATAATTCTGGTTAATTTCACTTTTATTCCCAGGTATCTAACAAATTATTTTTATATGTAATGTAGATTGCTTGAATTACTTTCATATTTCACATTTTTTAAATAATTGCTTTTAGTACAGATCTCCTGAACGGTAAACATAGTCACTATGAATTCTCAGCTTTGTAAATGTTAGAAAGTTTTATCACAGTTTCTAAAACATTACTCTATTGAAATGAAGTGGCTTCATGGTTACAATAAATAGAAAAGATTAATTTTTAGAGAAAAGAAAAAGAAATTCAATTTTTATTAAGACATTCTATATAGGAATAATTTTAATCATAATAAATACATCATTCTTGTTTGTTAAATTCAAATTCATAGTATGACATCATAAATTGTGGCAATTGATATTCATATATTCTTTTGATTACAGATAATGTAAACAGGATTATACAGACGGCATTGCAACAAGGTGAATATTTATTTGCCTGTAAATTTGGAACATTTATGTAAGGCATTTGGATATTCAACTTTTTTTTTTTGTTTCCTTGTTTGTTTTCTTCTGGTTCTTGATTCAGTATAGATATTCAATTCTTAAGTTTCTCTGAGATTGATTTTAAAAACCCATAAAAGAGACTGATCATAAACACATATGAGAAATTGATCATGTCATTTTTGAAATGATTTATTATGTGTTTCAAGGACATAATCAAAAATTAGGAAAATATATGCATTATATTTGTCAGAGGAGGCTCCAAACACTATATTTACTCTAATTCTAAGGTAGTATGATATTTAGTTTTAGTTCAATCATAGTCCAGAGCCACACATGCTATTTTAATATCTTCCAGATAGAGATTTAGATGTTTTGAGTCTTACTTTATTTCTCTGATCTCTAATCACTTGTTAATCTCAGCATTGTGTGGCTTTAGCAAGTTTCACCAAATATTCCCTGGAATGGATGTATGTCTCTTGAGTTGCCAACAGTTATACATGCAAAAGTAAGTGGAGATATTTAAAAATAAATATCTAGCATGTATGTGTATGTTTAATTGTGTAATTTAAATCATATTATTTATTGTTTTTAGCGAAAAATAATTACTTTTCACAAGCATATCAGCACAAGAAAGAATGGTATCAATGGATCAAGGAAACCAAACCTCCTTTTAATAAAGGTCTAGAAACTGATTTGGTTCAATTGTCAGTTATGGCATTTGCACTTCAATGAGAAAATATTGAACAAAGAGATAAAATAGTTTAACTCAGGACATGAAAGACCACAAAATTCAAAGTGCATTTAAATTTTATTTATTTTGATTTATTTATGTGGGAAAGATTTGAAAATTTCTGTGACACATCGATAATTTTTAGGCCCAAATCACTGACCAGAATTGGAATTAGAATGTATAAAATAAAGATAATAGCAAAGTTTGTACAAGAAACATAAGTAAATGTATGTACTTATAATTTTAAAAAATAGATTCCTATAAATATTAAAATAATCTTGACAAAAATGTTTAGAACTTTAATTAAATGAAGGCTTTATCTGTAATATCAAATAAAATAGCATATTTATAATAAAGAAGTTTTTGTCTACAAAGGGAAATAAATATTTTTGTGAAAGAAAATAACAAGTTTTAAATATTAGGACCTTTTACCAAAAACATAAAATTAGAAAAAAATTAAATACAGGTAATATTTTAATGTAAAATTATGCTATAAAGTGTGTATTTATAATTCAGAATTCAATCATTCCTAACTCATATTTTATATGAAAGTTAGAGAATAAAGCTGTGTTCACATGAATGTTAAAAATGCTTACATGCTAACACCTATTCATAACAAAGACTTGATCAATTTTGAGTTAGTTTTATATTATGCTTCCTAACATTGGACCATTATAGATTTGAGATTTAATACAATCCCTTAGAAATAAAGTTTGGTCCAAGACAATTCCCAAGTGTTCAGACCCAAACAAAAGTTGACAGTAATAATGCTGTAGCTTATCCAGTCTGCATTCTGTGTTACTCAATTTCAACTGAGCACCAACTTAGAGCAAGGGTTATGTATGCAAATTCAATAAGAAGGTTAATTTATTTACCTGAAGAAAATGGGAAATTAATTTCTTGATTTACAACTGTAGTTTAAACTGCAGGTCAAAAAATAATTATTCTACATGTATCTATTTTCAACTTTGTCTTCAAATAAGTTCATGTTTCCCAGTGTGGTTTCATATAAAAAATAGCAACTTTCAGTTGTACAGTTTATTGTTTGTTGTTGTTTTGTTTGTTTATTTTTAATTTTTGTGGGAACATATCAGGTGTATATATTTATGTACATGTACAGTGTCTTAATTATACTTATCAGCATAATTTGTTATACTTTTATGTTTTTCTATGTAATATTTTCCCCCATCCACTTTTGGCAAACAAAGTTTTTGCATCCTCTGTTCAGATTATTTAAAATTTCATTAAAAGTACACATTAAAACTAAAACAAATCATATGATAGTAATTCAATGTATTTTTTACCTTATAAAATGTTATAAAATTTTAAAGAATTGTTTTATTCCTTTCCCCCACATATTATTACACTCTACTAAACATCATAAAAACATTCATTTGAAAAAACAAGAGGCAAAACAGAAGAAACAAAGTTGACTTTCAAATTAATACATTGAAAAGTTATAGAAAATAGACTTTTAAAACTATATTAGAGTAGGAAGTTTTACTTAATAAAATAACTTTTTAATAAGGAGTTGGTTCTTTTATAGATCTGCAACTGTTGCAGAAATCATTAACATCATTAATACATGTTCTTTTTTATAGTAAAATACTTGTGGGTATTGCTTCCCTGACATAGAAGAACGAGTTGCTTTAAGATGAAAAAGGTTACCACAGTTCAATTTTGCCAATATGGTAATATATTTGCAGGAAAAAAATTGAGAAATTGGAATTTTGTTCTAAAAATTCAAGCCAAATATGCCTGTGCACATAATAATTTTGAAAATTAGCTCACTTCTTTTCACAGTGCATGCATGTAGACAGAGCTGGTGATGTAGATCACAGTGGCACAACTTCTATGACAGCTGTGTTTAGCCTGCTTTGGAGCACTATCAAAGAAGAAGTATTAGTCTTTTGCAAAAGCCTCTCCAATCCTTGAACATGTATTTCCTTTCTGCCTCTGCATTATTGAAGTCATTCCAATGACAAGAAGAAGGAAAAAATAAAAATGACACAGCAGTAGAGGATGTGCTACCTAGTACAGATATTAATTCCCGCATAAGAATTCAGGAACTTCTAAGGCTAGCCATGAAAACTTCCATCCCCTCAAATGTTCTTTTTCAACTTTTAAAAATTTAAACCATTCTTTTTTTTAAAATTGTGCTTTATGTTCTAGGATACATGTGCACAACGTGTAGGTTTGTTAAGCAACACACTAAACTGCTTTTCCTGAGAAGCCACCCTCAATAACTTGAAATGTTCATAGACCTTTCCTAAATGTTAATACACATAAACATATTAAAAATAATTAAACCACATTTTTGCCATAAAGTTTTGTAATTTCAAAGCAAGAGTGGCACATGGTAAAATAATATTTTATTCCTTAAATTCGTTAGAAAAATGGTAGTTAACTCCCTATTAATTTACAATGAGAAATTTAGAATTTGAAATGCCAATCCCAAAATAATGATAGATAATTTTAATAGTGTATAGCTGTGGATAAAGTTAGATTTTTTACTTTTTAATTTTTATGCTTACTCCTTAAATAACTTAGCCAGTTATTTATTAATTTTATTAAAATCAGTAATTTATTTACACAAAAGAATATTGCCTTCTGACATTTTTATAATTTCTAGAAAAGCCAGATTTCTGCTTTTTGGAAGAAGATCCTGGAATATGTCGAGGTTATATTACCAGGTATTTTTATAACAATCAGTCAAAACAGTGCGAACGTTTCAAGTATGGTGGATGCCTGGGCAATATGAACAATTTTGAGACACTGGAAGAATGCAAGAACACCTGTGAAGATGGTTGTAAGTTTATTTCTCATTTCATTTTAGTACATTTATAGGCATTCTTTTAAAACTAAGGCATCTCAGATGATATTCAAGCCGATTCAGATTTTGTTTTAGCCATGCAAATGAAGATATGTATTCATTAAATGTGAGATTTGTGACTATAGTTTTTTAAAAAGCATAGAAAATTAAGAAATTATTTTCATAGATCTAATTCTTTTTATGTTGCATTATTTAATTTTTCTTCCTGAGAATACTGCAGTACAATTTTGGCGTAATAGAGTTGTTGAAATCTTTCACATTTATACAAATATGAGAGCAAACAGTTAATGAAAACTATCACCTAAAATCAATTAGTTTTATCTGCCTGTAACATTGATTAAAGGGATGACTTAAACATTAACTGTCATGCTTTTTTGACCAAGAACTACAGTTACTCATGGAAATATTACCTTACAATATATTTAAAGATTCACTGTTTGCTAATTTAACATAGCAATGTGAATGAAATTGCCAGAAGTCTTCTTTATTAACTGTTGTATGCTTCATGAGTCCAAATATGAGATTGTGACAATGTTTATCTATTTTAATTGGCTGTATTTTTTTCCAGTAAATGGTTTCCAGGTGGATAATTATGGAACCCAGCTCAATGCTGTGAATAACTCCCAGACTCCACAATCAACCAAGGTTCCCAGTTTTTTTGGTAAGAATCTTGTGGATTTTATAGCTTCCAGGAAACTATTATCCCGGTAACAGTCAAGTGGATTGTGTATTAGAAGTATGTCTTTAAATATACGTATACCTGTGTTGTTGCTTAATAATGTGTTTGTTGAAATACTGAGATTCAAATAGTTCAAGAGATTTAATCTCATAAAAGCAACAATTTTCCTAATCTATTTTAAAATATGCTTTGAAGTAGGCTTTTGATTATGTATCACATGAAAAACTTTCACATGATATTTAGCTTTATGCCAAATTTATTTTGTAAAACAACACTAGGAATTATCAGCCTCGGTGTAAGATGGTAAATCATTTTACTGGCACAGCAGTGCATCAAAGGCAGTCTAAAGTGCTTTTAAAGTCAGTATAGCGCTAGGCAAGGTCTCTGGTGTTACTTAAGAGGACAGATTAGAAATGGATTGAATAACCATGCCTAAATGTTTATGTCACTCTGGAGGGAATTTCCTTTTGAATTCTTCAGGACTCTTTTTTATGTTCTTGTCTGTTAACTTATTTATCAGATTTAAATGAATACACAGAAAATATTTCCACAAAATGCAGAGCTGAGAAAATAGTGAAAATACTGGAAAACATAATCAGGAACCACAAATATCTAGGCAGTTAGAAATAACCTAAAAAGCTAAAAATTACCAGTGTAAAAATATTAGATCCTAGCTAAATTACAAAAATCATATGTTCTTATTCAGATATTTAAGATTTTGCTTAGAAGTAGTCCATGTGAACATGTCAAATGTAAACTTGGCATGTTTATATATAAACTTAGCCTGAGTGTAAGGAATTCTGTAACTATTAAAATTGCCATCTTAGGATTAAAATAATTAAAAGAAAAGAAAAGAAAGAAACATAGTGTTTGGGCCAGGAATTATATACCTTGACCATTTATCAGAATCAGATTGGCTTTGAGCTACTCCTCTTTACAGCAAACAAACAAACGAGCAACTAAGCAAGCAAGTCAACAGAATGCAAACAAAACTCTTGCCCAGGTGGATTTGAAGCATTAAAATGTTGACTCCGACTTATCTAGAAAGAGTCTGTGAATGTTCAGCTGAGTCCCATAGTGATCTAATCATTTGTGGATCTTGCTTCAGCACTGAATGTCACACCTTGGAAATCACAAGGAGGATTTGAAACATGATTAAAGAGGAAATGGAAAGTGTAAAGAGACATGAGATCTACGAGGGAGCATAATATATGCCTTTAATAATTGAAACACTATTATGTGAAAGGAGAATTAAGTTCTCTATATGCCTTACCCTTTAGTCCTGCCTATTTCAGACCCTCCCCAGACCCCCATCCCCATTCTCCCTTATCCCCCTCAACCCAGCCTAAGCATGAGGATTAATGTGTGAGAGCTGAAGTATAAATACCTTTCTATAATATGCTTCTTTCTTATGTGAGATCTTAAAAAATTGATGGCTGTCTCAGGGATTAATAAATTCCCTAAATTGTAGGCATTCGATAAGTGTTCAATTAGCACTTAAGAGGTCATTAAGGGAATGCAAGCTTTTAGTGGGAGTAGGAAAGTACGATATATTCAAAATGACTTCAGGCCCTTACATTCAATAGGTAGAGCAGTGAATTGAATGCCAGATGAACTTGAGTCTAATTTTTAAATACTACTTCGTTTGTAAAAATTAATACCTTTGTGATTCTGATTTTTTATCTGAAAAATTAAGTACTATCATTTCATTGTTTCTTCATGTCTTTCCAGCTTTATATTTTTCACTCATATTTTGTTTTATTCAGTTAAGTGTTATATTTTCAAAAGCACATTAAATCTTACTGCTGTAAAAGAAAATTTAGAATGACAAAATTATTAACAGGTTTAAATACACATGTGACACAGTATATCAACAAGTACAAGAAATGTATGAAATCAGTTTGCAACATGTTTGAATATTTTTGTTTGAATTATTTTACCAATTCAAGTGGAGATCTGCAGTCATTTATCTTTAAAGTGAGTAGAGTAGGCTAGGGAATAGTTTTGACTTAAATTTTTTGAAGCATAACATTTAAAATTTTTGGTAAGCATACTACCAAATTAGAAAGGGCAAAATGAAAATAAGTGTGAGAAAGTAATATTAATGAGTTTTAAATGCCCTCTGATATGTGTCTTCTTTAGTTTATTATGTAGATCCACACTGAAAATTGTAACAAATAAATAAATGCTTGTAAAAGCAAATTATTAACTAAGCAGTAAGAATTGACAACATGAATTTAAAAGAAAACAAGATTAACAATAATTTATTCAGAATAATAGACATTTAAGGAATAATATTATCATAACTGCATTTAAAATTAGGGCAAATGTCTCCTTTATTTGTCTAGAAAACTTCTATTTTTTTATTGTGTATATTGGCCTCAAAATCAACATTCCTCCAGCCAATTTGATCAATTTTCCTCTTTTTCTAGGAGCATAATGTATTTCTTTCTCCTTCTTTCCTTCCTTCCTTCCTTCCTTCCTTCCTTCCTTCCTTCCTTCCTTCCTTCCTTCCTTCCTTCCTCCTTCTTCCTTCCTTTCCTTTCTTTCCTTCTTTCTTTCTTTCCTTCCTTCCTTCCCTGTCTGTCTTTCCTTCCTTCCTTTCCTTTCCTTCTTTCCTTCCCTTTCTTTCCTTCTTTCCTTCCTTTCTTCCTTCCCTTTCTTTCCTTCTTTCCTTCCTTCCCTCCCTCCCTCCTTCCTTCCTCCTTCCTTCCTTCCTTCCTTCCTTCCTTCCTTCCTTCCTTCCTTCCTTCCTTCCTTCCTTCCTTCCTTCCTTCCTCCCTCCCTCCCTCCCTTCCCTCCCTCCCTCCCTCCCTCCTCCCTTCCCTTCCCTTCCCTTCCCTTCCCTTCCCTTTCCTTTCCTTCCCTTTCCTTTCCTTCCTTCCTTCTTTCCTAACCTAAAACATGAAACAATGTTGCAATAACTAGGAGACATTTGATATTAAGGATGGCATAACATGGATTGTCGATGAAACTATGTTGCCATTCTTCTTAAAACCTGCATGATTTCTAATCTGCCCCAGCCAAGATGCA
Organism: Chlorocebus sabaeus; assembly: GCF_047675955.1. NCBI lineage: Eukaryota > Metazoa > Chordata > Mammalia > Primates > Cercopithecidae > Chlorocebus > Chlorocebus sabaeus. Next base: position 74,816,530 of record NC_132913.1, on the reverse strand, counting down.
GAAGTGGGAAGGCAGATGTCCCTGTACTCTGTCTAAAACCTAGAGGACCCCTTGTCACTTCTGTCTGAGGGATTTGCTGAGATCTATAGACACCTCTTAATTTCCCCAATCAAATATAATTACATCTGTCACTGCTTACAATTATATTGATACATTCTATTGTCGCTTAAGAAAATGCAATTCTTTGTATACATAAAACTTTGTTTTTCAAGCGTTTTATCAAATGTGTAAGGTTCTCTGTGGTATCAGATTATTTTGAAAAGCTGTAAATCCTTTAAAGTTTCAATTCGATGTACAGGAATAATAATCTGCCCCACAACGTAAATGGAACACCATAAATGGAACACCATTCTTTTAAAATTCTTTCCACTAAATAACAATTTTTAAGTAGAGTATTTGAATATTCTAAAATTCAATTATTATTAAGTGAAATATTTATAAATATAATTTTAATGTTTTTCTTCATGATATGGAAACATTTTAGAAGTTTAAACATTATTAGAATACTTTTTAAAAATTGCTATTTATTTTTAATTACTAGAATGTTGTAAACAACTTTCAAGATATATTTTTCCAGTAAGCTTTCTTGATTCAAGATACTTGAATACTTACTAAGCACAATTCAGGTGTAATTTTTCTTTTTATTTCCACATTTCAATATTAACAAGTTATTTAGGTAATCTCAAAGACAGTCTTACTCTTCCTTAAGAGATTTTAAATAATGATTTGTAAGCATATCCCTGAGTGTGAGTGCATTATTTCAGTTTGATTGGCTGTGTTGAGTATATCTATGTAGTTCAAATAAATGTGTTCTCTCCACATGTGTAAAAGAAATATTTCTAAAGCAATTTCCCTAAATGTGTGCCATTTTGTGCATAAACTCTAGAATTGAAAACCATCAAAATTGGTTCTTCTTGATTTCCCCCATGATTGAAATGATATAGCAGATAAAAAACCCTTCAGCCTGAAGACATGGGTTAAATTCCCAACTCTTCAACTAATAGCTGTGTGACCCTAAGATATTTCTTAAACTGAGTTTTGTCTTTCCAGTGTAAAATGAGGATGGTAATACTATAGTACTAACTTGATAGGTTGTGTTATGAGGTTAAATCAGTCAAAATATATAACTTTCTTAGGACAGTGCCTGATATCTAGTCAGTTGGTGTAGGGTTCCTCATTATTATTATCCATGTGATTCAGAGTAGTACGCTTAACTCACCAGGCTTTAGATTCTCATTTGTAAAACAACTCCTTTGTAAGTTCCTATTTGCAGAACAAATTTTTATTTCAGACACTCATAAAGTCTCTAGTTATTCAGATAAATGCATCAGTAAATATACAGTCTCAAAATCATGACTAATATTTTAAGAAGAATTCATACTAGAACTAAATTAATGCATATATGGAAACTCGAAGAGTTTGAATGTGTTTATTAGAAACAAGATGAGATTATTGTCACAGAGAAGTATCATGGGGCTTCAAGGTCAAAAGATGTTTATTTGTATAATTGTGCTTTATCTTTTCGACATTCCCAAGTTTCCAAAGTTTTTGAGTTTTTCCACTGTTTTTATGATTATTCCAATTTGAATGATTAGTAATTTTCTTTGTATCACTTCTATTCTTCCAGTCATTCATTAAATTTCATTGCTTTTTATGAAATGTTTATTTCTATCTCTTCCATTTTCACTCGTATTTATTTTGTTCATATCATCAATCCTTCATGGTTAGATTACCTAAAGAATCATGTCATCCAATTTGGAACACTAATGATAGTTATAGAGGGTGTTAAAAAATTAAGGTATATGTCTATTTTAAATATATGTATGCATTGACATAAAATTGGAATTGTCGTTTTGGTGACTCTACAAAAAATAGTTTTATATTTAAAAGTATTTTAGTATTTTTAAATTATATATATATAATTTACATATATATTTATATGTATATTTATTTTTATATATATATATGAACATGATATCCTCCCCAAATAAGCATAAACTAATAGGGGCTTAGGCAAACCAGGCTGTATAGACATGAGACAAATAGATAAACAGATATCAGAAAGCTCAGATATAACTCAGATATTGTATATATACATTACACATAATATAATTATATATTTAACATAAGTAAACTAAAGCATATTAGAGAGAGAGAGAGAGAGCAAGAGAGAGAGAGAAACAAAAAGGAGCAGTCAGTTGTAACAAATTATACATGACTTTTTGACATCACTGTCCTATTTCTATTCATCGATCATGTGAGTAATTTAGCTTCATCCACTTGCCTAAAATCTGTCTGCATTGTCCATTAGTCTTCTATCTATTGCAGATGTTTTCTGTCCCTTAAGTACAACTTTTTTCCATCCATTCAAATTGGCCTCTTCATTACCATTAAACACAAATTATTCACTTTCATTCTAAAGGATGTTTTATGTGATTTTCCCCACCTAAAATTGACTGACCCTCCTCATCTTCTTAACCAATCTGCCTTTTCACTACCATAAGGAGGCCTTCTTTCTGTCTCTCTCCCCTGGTTTCTTACTATGATTCCTTTAATATCTGTATTATTAGATATTGTGTTTGCTCTACCTCACTGTCTAGATTACAAGATTTTTTGAAGAAAAAGATAATGTACTATATAGTTTATAGACTTCTCCCACCCTCAGCATTGATCACAGTGTTAAACATGTAAAGATGACTCACATTTTTTATTTATTAATTTTGTGATCCACAGTTACAAAAGAAGGAACAAATGATGGTTGGAAGAATGCGGCTCATATTTACCAAGTCTTTCTGAACGCCTTCTGCATTCATGCATCCATGTTCTTTCTAGGATTGGATAGTATTTTATGCCTATGTTAATATTTGTGCTTTTGGCATTTCCTTAATATTTATATGTATACATGATGCCTTCGGTAGCCTACTGCTAATAAAGTTTTAATATTTACATGCATAGTAAACATAGTGTTCTCACAGCACCTCGCTGGTAAATGTCTAACTAGCAAAGAAATATGAATGTTCTCAGGAGTTCATGCTAGTTGTGAGCCTTTTGACTGGACCTAACTATTCATGAAAAAAAAAAAAAGTCATTTTTTTTTCTGATTTTTATATATTCCTTTGCTTCCATACATCAACTCTTTGGTTTTTTGTTTTGTTTTTTGTTGTTGTTTTTGAGAGGGAGTTTCACTCTTATTGCCCAGGCTGGAGTGCAATGGCATGATCTCGGCTCACTGCAACCTCTGCCTCCCAGGTTCAAGGGATTCTCCTGCTTCTGCCTCCCGAGTAGCTCAGATTACAGGCGCTCGCCTCCCCACTGGGCTAATTTTTTGTATTTTTAGTAGAGACAAGGTTTCACCATTTTAGTCAGGCTGGTCTTGAACTCCTGACCTCAGGTGATTGCCTTGGCCTCCCAAAGTGCTGGGATTACAGGCGTGACCTACTGTGCCTGGCCCCATACATTAACTCTTGAGAGCTAACTGGGAACAACATCAGCTTTATGATATTCTGGGGGGAAAAAATTCAGGTAGACTTAAAAAGCTACTGCCAACCCAATTCTAGTTGGCCACTAACTGGGAGAGGGAACACCTATATACCTGACCCAGTTCCACATTGCTTCCTGCCAGCCTCCAGGTCCAGGGAAAGTAATTGGATGACATCCTGAAGATCCTTTTGCTACTTGAAACTCTATCCCTCTCCTAAATGTATTCAATGTATGACCTCCAGACATACTTTCCATTTATGTGGAAAAAATAGAAAATAAAATCTATGCATCTATAAATACATTTTTTAAAAATATTTTTGTTATCACTAGCCTTCTGAAACAGGTGTTATGTTCACAAAGGGTCTAATGGACAGTCAAACACAATCACTGATATAGTCAACTTATAAATCTGCATGAGATTGTTATTATCTCCTTGGCTTCTTGTTGAAGGTGTGATTGCATGTAGAGGAATACTGCAAGCATGAGAACTTTCTGGGGAGAAACTATCCCTCACCAGCTAAAGAGCTCCACATCCAGCTGCATACCACAGGTCACCACAAGCACTGTTTACAGTTCTTAAAAAACGAACAAACAAACAAAAAACCACTTCATCCACAGTCCACTTTCATAGTTCTAAAGAAGTATCTTGCCTTTCATTATGTGTTCTAAGACCAAGAAGCACAGGAACATTCCTCATAATCTAAAGACGCCTGCATAGTAAATCTGGAGCCTCATATTTTGATTTTCTGACAAGCTGGCTTTCCAAAAATAGATAACAAGTTTTGGACAGCACCCAGCAAGTTTTCTACTTCCTGACAGGAATGCTGATGAGAAACAAAAATGTGGCACTTCATCTCTGCCAAAATCACTGCCATCAAAATGCAGTCACCCTAGATGACCACTGTCTACTTTTCTAATCCCTTTCTTCCTGGACCATCTTTAGTCTTAACACAGATAATTTGTTGCCCCAGTCATAAGAGTCCTCCAGAGAAGTGTTTCTCAAGCTTGAATAATCTATAGATGTCTTTAAAAGGAAAAAATCACAGACTTCCAATTTGTAAGCCAAATTGCTTAAAATAACATTCATTTTGTATGAACCAGTAACATGGTAGGAATAAATTCATTATGATTATACAACTATAAACCAAAAATTGTGTACAAATTAATACCATGCAAACTACAAACTAATAAATTAATAATACTAATTTGATAAGACTTATTTTGCTTAAAAAAGAAAAAGCCTTATTGTAATATGAATTTAATAGTAACTGGTATAGGGCAGGTTAGTAATGTGGTAAGAATAGCTCAGACAAACTTGAGCTACTCTATGTCGTGTGTAATTCTCTTCCTTTTTTCTATTTGAGTAATAGAAAATCTTTGCAGAAACGAAGTTAAGAAGTATTAATACAAAATGGTGGCTGGGTGCAGTGGCTCACTCCTGTAATACCAGCACTTTGGGAGGCTGGGGTGGGAAGATAGCTTGAGCCCAGGAGTTCAAGACCAGCCTGAGCGACATGCAGAGATCCTGTCTCTCCAAAAAAAATAAAATAATTAGCCTAGTGTGGTGGCCTGTGATTGTAAACCCACCTACTCTGGAGGCTGAGGTGGGAGGATTGCTTGAGCTGGGGAGGTTGAGGCTGCAGTGAGCTGTAATTGTGCCACTGTACTCCAGCCTGGATGACAGCAAGACTCTCTCAAAATAAATAAATAAAATTTGTGGATCAGGAAAATTCCAACTCTGCCTCTTCTAGGGACGTAGTGGAATGGGGTTTCCAGCTTTTAATTGTATGTAATACCATTACACAGATCTGAGTGACCAGTGCAGATATGATCACATGGATGCCAGACTGTAACTTTGGTGTGGTTGTTTCTAGAATCAGTCTGTGTTGACCATCTCAACTCAATACTTGTTGCCTTCAAATGTTCAAGCTCTCTAAATACTGTTTGAATCAGCATTGTTGCCCCAAGACTTGTGTGGTGACCTATTTTGATTAGAACTCTTTCAAACTTAGAAAACTTCAACTTCATGCTTGTAACTGTGGACTATAGTATACTTAACATGTTCTGAACCTGAGCTTCAGAAAAGAGGGAATTTGGACATCAGTTCTAAACGAGAAGTTGTGACAATTTTCTTTTTATCTGATAAAATTATTAAAATATTTTTGCTCAGGTACTACTATTTTCTTAGTTTTCTAATTAGTTTTCAGAATGACATATGTTAGCGGTTTAGAGCATTGACGTTGTAGAAAGAAAGATGTGGTTTTTAATTCCAGTTCTGCTATTTTCTGACTCAGTCTGTGGCCTTGAAAAAAGATTACAAAACTTCTCTCAGCTTCAGGTTCCTCATTTATTTTATGTGGCAAGAAATATCTCAAAACTTTTGTAAAACTGTAATGAGACATAAAATTCTTAACCCAGTGTTGAGCACACAATTAGAGCACGAAGTATTAATTTTTGAGGTTGTTTTCAATGGTGATGATGATGACCTATTTTCATCTGAGGTTTATAGCCAAAAAAATGAGTGGTATTTGTATACGTTTTATTATTGATCATTTTTAATGCAGCTAAAGTCTGTAAACTTGGTCCGATGTATCTTTATTTAACATATTTTATGCTAAGATTATTTGAAATAATATATATAGCACTTGAAAATTCAAATATAGTTATAAATACAAATTTTTTTTTGTCTTTGGATCTTATAAGTAATTGAAAGACATATAGACCTATATTTTCAACTTTATCTTATGACCTAAGGTACAGATCTGTGTACTTCCCAATTTCAGTTCATTTCAGCAAACATTGAGTATCTCCTACATGGGAATAACTACCATAGGTACTGGGAATATGAGAATAAGAAGAGTGTAATTTTGTCCTTTATAGGTGTGTTTGTCAAATAGGGAAAAAGAGAAATAAATAGATGACTTCAATGCCTGTGTTACATGCTAAGACAGAGACCTGCACAAGGGTTACAGGAAAACAGAGTCACAATAATATTTTACATTCATTAAACAATGTTAACATTAAAATATTCTATGTTTTCAAAACTTGAGCTCTATCTTCATCTTCCACTTCGAATTCATTTGCCTGGATGCTGGCTAATCCATGGACATAGTCTACAATTTCATCTTTATATTCATATATTTTTCTAGGTAAAGCCACAACGAAAAAAAGCCACCAAAAGTTTCAAAAAATACAACATTCTAAGTAGAATTTATTCTATAATGTTTCATAACATATTGGAAAAATATACATCTTCTGAATGCAGAAACACTAGAATTATTTCATCTCTAGCTCTCTACCTGCCCAAATTCAATCTGGTGCTTAATTTTAGCTACTCCCATGGTAACTGCTTCGGTTATGGTAATTTTATATTATTCTCTATTGAAAGTTACTGAATTCAAGCTAAACATGCCTGGTTGAGTTTCCTTCATGTATTCAACGAGATCAGAACTTGTCTTTTCCTTCTTCAATAATTTCGGTGGCTCATTATTGTCTGCATTGTAAAATCCAAATATAGTAGTATTCAAGAACCTTCTTAATTTGACCTAAATGTATTTTTCCAGCCTTGTATCCCACTATAGTCTTTTTTGTGTTGTGTTCTCCAGACAGCCTGGAGTTTGCAAAGTACCCCCAAGCAAACTAGAAACCTTCTGACCTTTGTGTTTTTACTTTCCTTCACCCATATGCTTCTCTGTATCCTCTGCTTACTAAACCCATTCTTCCTAAAAAACTGATCAACAGACTAAATGCTAATTTTTACTTTTACTAAAATTTTGTAGGGTTTAAAATTTCATGTATATGTCATGAAGAAAGTTTTTCTCATGCATTATTAGACATAATTATCTTAGAAGAAAGCATACTCAATAGCTGTATAATCTATAATTTTACTGTGGCTTTCTTTCTTTGTGGCTTTACTTAGACAAAGCCCTGAAGGAACCTGACTTTATGAACTCTGTCCATGGATTAGGCAGTATCTAGGCAAAGAAATCCAACCCAGAGAACATCTACCCAATTTATTTCCTTCCCTTTTAATATGCGGAGGGAGTTTCTGTCTGGGCAAGGTTTCACTCAGTCTATTCTTCATGACCTTTCGATTTCAAGTTCACTGGCAACCCTCCTTCTATTATCCTCAGGTAAGTGGCCCAGTGTACACACAGGGGAGAAAAAAAGGTCCACAGTGCTCATTTTCCATTCCCTGCCCCGTTTTTTTTGTTTCTTTATAGATTATTGGTTTCCACTAATTTAATACCATTTGTCCTGATTAATGAGTAGAGCTACATACTCTTTCTTTTTTACAGAGAGAGGGACAGGTTTACCACACATTCCTACTCAGAAACAGATTCCAATCTCTAATCTCTAGCCTTTTATCTATTACCTCAGGACACTGGACTCACTCTAACATATTTTTTCTATCATATATCTTGAGCCTTATAATTGCAGATAATTTGAATAAAAAATAAAATAAAAGAAGAAACACTGGCCATATCCACATTATGCAGAAATAATCATTGTTGGCATTATAGCATATTTCATTTTATTATTTCCTTGTGTTTTTTTTTTCAACTTATCACAAAGTAAATAAAGTTCAAGACTGGAAGTAGCTGCTGGAGGAGACATAACAATATAGAATAAGCTTAGCATAAAAGTATCTTTTTGTAAAATTTAACCTAGCAAATGTCTAAGCTCCCTACCTAATAAAGCTATCTCTATAGTAGTCATCCTCCCAACTGATTGCAAGTCCTTTTAAATATTTGCCCAATGCATACGTATATAAATTCTATTCTCATTTATATGTGTTTGTATATGTATGTGTATGTATTTGTGTGTTGGCACGAAATATAAATTATTACATTTTCTTGATTCTAACATGCAGGTTTTTCTACATTCTAACAATTCTAATCACGATGAAACTTATAACTGATAGTGTATAATAGTGTAATTATATATATATTTTTTTTTCTTTCTGTTTTTTTTTTTTTTGAGATGGAGTCTTGTTCTGTCACCCAGGCTGAAGTGCAGTGGCGCAATCTTGACTCACTTGCAACATTCGCCTCTGGAGTTCAAGTGACTCTCCTGCCTCAGCCTCCCTAGTAGCTGGGACCACAGCTGTGTGCCACCACGCCCAACTAATTTTTGTATTCTTAGTAGAGACAGGGTTTCACCTCGTCGGCCAGGCTGGTCTCAAACTCTGGACCTCAGGTGATCCACCCACCTCGGCCTCCCAAAGTGCTGGAATTACAGGTGTGAGCCACCGCACCCGGCCGTGTTTTTCTTTCTTCATGAGCAGTACATAAAATAATAGTGCATCTTCAAATTAATGACATTTAGATTTTATGTAAATAATATTTCATATAACATTTGGCAAGCTATAAGCAGTTTCTTGTCCCACAGAGTACCCTTCTACTTTTGTTGGCATGGGGAAGAAAAAAAGTGTTGAGTAGTAGATAAATTCATAGCAGTAAGGTCCATGTTTTGCTAAATGGTTTAGGCACTTTAAATGTCGTTGTAGGTACATAAATTTGTGAAAAGTTTCAGTGGAAAATTCAGCAACATCTACCAAGTTATAAATTGAATATAGATTTTGCATAATTCTAATTTTAGAAGCTTGTCCTCTGGAAGTACCTGAACCAGTGTACCTGGGTATTCATGAGCTGTTGTCTGAAACTGAAGAAAATAAATTATAATAATCTGTATGTCCATTTGACTAAATATACTGTAGTTAACTCATAAAATGAAATACTGTGCCTACATTAAAAAGAGTGAGGTCTATATAAAAATACAGAGACACAGCCACAAAATATTATCAAGTATAGTAATAAATATAGAATATTATACTCATACATTTGCATATGCAAACAATTTGAAGATATGTAAACCATCGGTAGTGGTTAAAGTGTAAGAATCAAATTATGGATAAATTTTGCTTTACATTTGTTATACTTTTATATTATTTCAAATTTTACAAAGATAATTTGAAGTAAATAATTTATATTTCTCTTTACTACAAAATTATAAGCAAAAAATATTTTAAAAAGATTTATTTGATCCCCTAAAAAGTCTCAGAAGACAAAAATAAATGTACTTAACAAGTTGTAAGATATTTCATAAAACCTAGTTTGTTTAGTAAAACAAAAGCCTAAGTAGGCAAGCCAAATGAGAGTCATAAAAAAAGATACCACAGTAAAGATTCCAAGTGAATATATGATTCAAAATTTACTGTATAAACCTCAAAGCAAATTTACATTAACAACTTTATCTGTAAAACTGAGTTTAGAGCGCCGTCTTACAGTTTAGCAGTCACACTACATCATGATAATTACTGATTAAAACAAAAAAAAAAAAGTGGATCCTGAATTCTGAAACCTATCAAAACCTGTAGACAGAAGGTACCCAACTTGTTATTAATGGCAGAATCGAGACAGAATGCATTTGATTAATAAATTCCCTTTGGAAAAAAGAACAAAAGTCAGGTTAGTGTCTTTTTTATTCTATCTTAAATTTCTGTGAATAATTATAATCTCAACTAAAAAATCACATTTTGCCAAACCTTTGTATTTTCTTTCATTGTAGATAGCAAAGTCTTGATTTTGAATAGGTGAGTGCTGATCTATATGTAGAATAAATTTGCTATTTGGAAACAAGTTTTTCTCTTCAAGAAGTGAAAAAAATTCAAATGAAGCTAAAATGTTTTTAGGAAACCATTTGCTTCATTACTTTAATTTTACTGTGATGTATGCTACAGTAACCCAATGATAGTCTTACTGCTCAGAGTTAAAATGATCTTAAGAGAAATGAATTAGTTTACATATCAGGTAAAATTTATGTTCTGAAGAATACTCACCTTACAATGATTCCTTAACTGGCAATAATTTATTGCATCTTTAAAAACTTCTAAAAGTTAATTACATATAATGCAATATCCTTAGTGATTAACTTCACATTTTAATGCACTATCGAAATATTGTCATTTCTAGTGTTGGGAACCTCACTGTTGATCTGGGTCAAAATTCTGTTGTGTTGAATGATCTATGTAAGCAGTGGTTGAAATCAGGGCGATGTAAGATAGATAAACAACTGACATTGCATCAATCATGGACAAGTAGGAGCAAGTATCTGATAATAGGGGCATCTACATACCAAATCCCAGGCTGTCAGAAGCAGCATGCCAGACACTCTCTGATTCAGAAGTCATAAAGAGTGTTAGTAGAGGCAATCTGATGCCTTGGATAATTTAGTGAAATTTTCTCTGCTGGCATCTATGCTGGTCAACTGGCTGTTTGCTCTCAAACCAACTCCCTGCTTTCAACCTGCCTTGTGTGGTTTTTATGGGGAACTTTCTCCTCTGGCTTCTGAAAGGATTTGGTAAATGGCAGCCATTGTTGGATGACTGGATGGTCAAAGGAAGACAGAAGCTAGCGTATGTATCTCCACCACATCTGTGGTATATCTTCCACGGTTTCAGCTTCGATGGAAAGGCCCGAATGGTTCTAGGGTTTACCTGCTGTTCTTGGTCTATGACAACAGAGACTTGCCTTCTCATACCTCCAATCTAGGGACTGTAGCCCCATATGTACTAGGCTAGCTTTTTCTCATTTTGAAATAACCTTGATTTTATGATTGGGCCATGTTTACTGTAGGTTCTATGTGGGAAAAAAGAAGAAGTTTGCTCCTTGTCAACAAAAAATTTTCTCCATTCTGGAATAAGGGGGCTTGATGTCTGGCATTGCTATTGAGACGTAACAACTAACATTTGCAAAGAAGGATACAATTTACAACCACATTCACACACGTTATCTGCAACTTACTATGGGCAGATATATCTTACACACAAAATGCTAAAGTGAAATTGATGTATAAGTTGCATATCATTTTATCATACACGTCTATTTCGAAGTTACTGTGGGTGTTTAAACAGGAAAAAAAAGGGATAGCAATTACCTCTGTTTTCTCTGTTTCTCAAATTAGGCTAATTGCATCTAGTGCATCTCTTTTGTTTCTGAACATAGGTGATAACTGGAAGCTCATGAGTTCAAAGTGGTGGCAATTAATCATTTTATATTCTACACTGTGCAAGAATGATAATACACGTCAAACACATTGGAAAAGTTTGTACAATAGTACAACTCAATTACAATATAACTCTCCTAGACTGCTAGAAAATTCCTCTAATATAAATGATTCTTAGTGACAGGAAATGTCAACATTTTCTAGAATGTCTAGCACACATTCTAACCATTCAACTTTGATTTATGATGGCATATCATCATGTCAAAGGATACAAAATACAGGCATGTAGGATAAATAAGCCTAGAGATCTAACGTACAACATGAAGACGACAGTTAGTAAAAAAGTATTGTGTTAGGGATTTTTGTTATGTAAGTAGACTTTAGCTACTCTTGTCACACACACAAAAATGTAACTGTGAGAAGATGGATATGTTAATCTGCTTCGCTATAGCAACTATTTTAGTATCTATATATATCCCATAACATCATTTTGTAAACCTCACACATACACAATAAAAATTATTTTAAAAATCATGCACTATAATCCCCACATAGGATAAGGTAAAACATAAAGGGCTACGTATGATTTAAAATGATATTTTCATTTTACAAATCCTAGAAGGTCTTCTTAAAATCACTGCATATATACCTAGTCAAAGACTTAACTGTATATATATGTATATATGTATATGTAGTTTATATATATATAAATGTTATATAAACTATATAAATATATATATAAACTGTATATATATATATAGTTTGGCACAAGAATATCACCTGTCTCAAATTTCTTCTCATAAATTATTCTCACAGTATTCATTCCGTCTCATGTTTCCCAGAATATTTTTTGTTACCTGAGTTACTATATGAAGACACTCTAGTCCTTATTTAAATATCAAGAAGGCAGGAGGTGGTAAAAAATGTTCATATCAATTTCAGATTTTTTCTCATTTTTCTCATTTTGTTTTATTTCTTTTCTTTGCTTTTACAGTCTGTTCATCTCGGGTTTATTTGCCAAAAGACTGCTTCTTGTTTAAGGCACAATCTATTCACCTTCATTAACTACTGGATTCCTCAAAGTTCTATTTTCTGCTAGTATTGGACATTTAGCAAATCCTCCTCATCTGTATTTGCTTGTATCACATCTCACCATTTGGCAAAGCCATTAAAGTTTTCTTGTATTGATTCCTTGCCATACAACAACTTACCTGTACTACTGGTTTATTAACGTCAAGCAGCTTAGCTGGGCTACCGAAGAGCACCAGGTGCCCCTCACTGACAGTAATTCCAAAAGAGCTAAAAACTAACGTTGAGCTGAAACTAATTTTCTCTTCTGATTTAGCAAATGAGTGCTGCTTTCATTACCCTAATTGTATTTTACTCTTGTGTTTTTGAAAACCATTGATTGATCCCATTGACAAACCAGCTTATCTGTCTGATCCAAAATCAATGTTTCATTTCACTGGCTTTAGCGATATTGCTTCCTTTGCAAAAAACATTTAACTCATCTAGAACTAAGCTTCAATTTATGAGAAAAAAAATGCTACCGAGACAAACATCTCATCTGGACTCATTCCTTGAAACTTAAAGCTTGCTATTCCTGAATTCCTCCACTTTAAACTGTGATTGTATTGCATCATTCAGCGTGTGTTTAGTCAAGAGAGGTAACTTCCTCAGCTTCAGTGTTTTTGTTATATCACAAATAAAAACTTTGCTCTTTAGAATTTTTTAAAGCTAAATATTTGTGAACGAATGATATGTAAATGAATGTGTGTGTGTGTGTGTCAAGAAATTTTCAGCAGTTACATTGTTGAAGAGTGATTTTTATTATGTACAAATTGTTCATATAAAGAGTAATCATAACACTTCTCTTTAGCAAATGAGATTTTTTTTAATTCATTGGAGAAAGATCTCAATATAGTGGACACAGGGCCTTGTTAAGTCTTTTCGTAGAATTGAAATGCACCAATTTTATTAACTATCCCTTTATTCATTCATTCAGATTACTGTTTTACATACACATGCAACAACATTAATCTATAAACAACATACAATATGAAAGCCTGAAATTCATTATCACATATGGCTTACCATGTTTTCCTGATGTTTTCAGAATTTCACGGTCCCTCATGGTGTCTCGCTCCAGCAGACAGAGGATTGTGTCGTGCCAATGAGAACAGATTCTACTACAATTCAGTCATTGGGAAATGCCGCCCATTTAAGTACAGTGGATGTGGGGGAAATGAAAACAATTTTACTTCTAAAAGAGAATGTCTGAGGGCATGTAAAAAAGGTATAGAAGATACTCTTCCCATTAATTGACTAGTGTTTAAGATAGCAATTGAATTTAAATGATAATCTATTAAATATGAAATTAATTATCTTTATTATAAGAAAGTATGATCTAGCTAACAAATGTCCTCTTCAATTGCATTTAGATAATATTGCTAGATATATAACTGTAATTTCCTTTAATGTCCTCATAGGAAAAGAATCAATTTAAACCAAATTAAACATTTTATTCTTTTAATGTTCAAATACTAAGCATTCACTTTAAAAGACTATACCAAAATGGCTTTAAGTTTTCTTGTAATACACAAAATTTTAACATATTTATTAATGTCTTCTGAATATAAAAGTAATGCATGTTTATAAAATACTAAGAAGAGTATAAAAATGCAAATACAAACTACCTGTAATTTAATCAACCAGATACAGCCACATGTCTACTTTTTAAAAATAAAGCAAGCATGGATTTGTAACAGAAGATGAACGAATAATAAAAATGAACGGCATGCTTATCCATTTTTATCAACTCATATACGCAAAGTAACTTCCTTAAAAATAGATTGTTCTACACGAATACATGAACAAATTAAAGGCTTTTAAATCAATAACATCTTTTGGATTTAAATATGGAAAGATACTTTGAGAGGATTTTAGATAAAATGTTTCATTGTGTTATTTTATCACACATTAATTTATTCCTCTTCCTCTTATAGGTTTCATCCAAAGAATATCAAAAGGAGGCCTAATTAAAACCAAAAGAAAAAGAAAGAAGCAGAGAGTGAAAATAGCATATGAAGAAGTTTTTGTTAAAAATATGTGAATTCGTTATAGCAATATAACATTAATTCTACTAAATATTTTATACAAAATGTTTCGCTATGATTTTCTATTTTTTCTTCTACTAAAATGCTTTTAATTAATATGTTCTTTAAATTTTCTATGCTTATTGTACTTGTTATCAACACATTTGTATCAGAGCTGCTTTTCTAATCTTGTTAAATTGCTTATTCTATGTCTGTAATTTATCAACTGGCTACTGGGAAATTACTTATTCTCTGGATCCTTCTGTATTTGCATTTTACTACAGATTATCATACTACTGGCTACATCAAATCAGTCCTTTGTTTCCATTTGGTGACCATTTGTTTGAGGATACAATCATGTAAATGATTATCTCCTTTGGAGTCTGTAAGCAGATTAAGGAATATAGCTCTCAAAAAATCAAGAACTTCTTGAGTTTCACATATAAAATGGTGACAAACACCTGCTTCTGATAAAGATTATTCAATTGTGTATATGAAAAGACTGGTAATAACAGAATTCTATTATGTGCTTCCTTCCTTAGACATAGCTTTTCTCCTTTTGTACTAACCAGTACTTCCATCAATACTGAGCTAAATTGTCTTTGAACAGTCAACTCTGCATCATGTGCCTGCCTGATTTGGATTGGTTTCACTTTTTTTTTGTTTGACCATAGCCCATTCTATCAGTCAAGATGATTGAATAATTGTGTATCAAATACAACTCATGATAAGGAGAAACTTTATGGAAACAATAAGTTTGATGGCAATCGAAAGGGCATTATTTATATGTACTTCCTAATACTCTGCTTCCCAATATTTTCTCTTACTAAAAATAACAAAAATATTTAAACCTTTTGAAATCTATTCCGTTATCATTAGGATTTGCACACAATGCAACTAACAATTCATGCTTTAAAAAAGTAGGTTATTTCTGTTGAAGAGAAAATTATCAGCAAGGAAGAGTCTACTAGAAAATTCATGTGCTAGTCACTCTTGGGGATTTAATATTTCACTGGAGTTAATTCACTATATCCAGACCTATATCTTTCATTTATTGCTGAGCCATGTGCAGTCTGGTATCTCAACAACCTCAACAACCTCCAAGACATGTCAGTTTCTGTAGTGTTCACCTCAAATTTGACATTTGAATCGGAACTGATTGAGAAACAACCACTTCATTCATCTAGTATAGATTCAAGACTTCTCACTAACAATGATAGTATAATTCTGCCTGTTCTTCAGGATTGAAATTTTGAACTCAGTTTAGATTTCTTGTTTTCCCTCATATACCACATCTAAACAGTCTCCAAATCCTTATGCTTTTTTTTTTTTTTCAAAAAAATTCACCCAATCCCTAGGCTTTTTTCTTTACTTTTTTTTTTTTTCCTTTTGTTTTGTTATGTTTTCTTAGACAGGGTCCCACTCTGTCACCCAGGCTGGAGTGCAGTGGTGCAATCACGGGTCACTGAAACCTCCCACCTAGCTGGGACTACAGGTGCAGGCCACCACACCAGCTAATTTATGTAATTTTTGTAGAGATGAGTTTCCCCATGTTACCCAGGCTTGTCTTGAACACCTGGACTCAAGCAATCTTCCAGCCCCAGCCTCGCAAAGTGCTGGATTACAGATATAAACCACAATGCCCCCATTTTTACTCTTTACTGAATCCTTCCCATCAGTATTAATTCCTCAGAAATTTAGTACATTCCTCCACCCTTTCAAAATGCTCCCAGAACTCACACTGGTTGGTACTTAACTACAACCTTCAACCTCACCATTTAACTTTGATGTATATTTTTGGGTTTACCTACAGTACTTTCTTTCATGACTACTTTGATTTAGTTAAGAATGCTCACTGTACACTGAATGTTAATTACTCAGCTAATTCACACTGATTTCCTGTTGAAAAATATGATCCCCTCCAGGCCATTCATGTGAAGTCAGGGTACAGCTGATGCCAGCTACAGACTTACTGTGTTTCAATATGGAATATCAAAAGTACTAACATATAATTACAAATCCTTTTCTACTGTGGTATACAAATTTTATCATTACAAAATAGTATCAGCTTTTTTCACTTAAGGAAAATATTACATCTTGATTCAAATGTTCAGTACATAAATAATTGCCTTAAAGTGAGTCTTTGCTGTGGAATTTGAGAGTTTTGGAAATCAAAGGCCCTTGTGAAACATTTCCTGTTGCCGTTTATTTATAGATAGCAATAGCTTCAAATAAGTGGGAAAGTCTGCTTGGGTGAAGTGGTGGATGGATAGTCACTAAGATTGTATAAATAGCGCATCTGTGAGTTGCGTAATTGTTTTCTCCAACAATAACCACTGGTCCATTGGTTCACTACTTACTCAAGAAAGACATGTACTGAGATGGCTTGAAATGTTTAATGCATGTGAACGTTATTTTTACTATGTTTTGAAATAAGACCTTTATGGTATTGTCTTCCTTTGTTTTCCACAATCAAATGCATTTAACTGTGAATTGTATATGGAATTATATTATTCAGCATATACATATATTTACCTGCTTTGTTCATTCTGTGTATTCAAAATTAACAGATCATGCTGAAAACCACTCAAATGATTATATTTTTTACATTATAAGAAGTAAAATATATTATTCTGAATAATGAAACTTGGCTGTTGGACTCGCAACGGTTTTAGTACATAAAAAAGAATTCAATGCTCATTAGTTATCATAAAGGTACAGAATCTTAAGATCAAAAAAAATTGTTCCCACACTCTGCTTTTATTTCCTTTAATTGGAATTGTTAATAGTTGCCTTTTAATTACAAGTACTCATCCATATAATTTATTTGTCAAATAAATTAGTACACTATGTCCTAACAATCTATACATTTTAAATTTACTCTGCTACATATGTATTTTCATCACTCATTTCATATATAATTGTACAAATATAGATATGTATATTTAAATATATGTTATATAACTATACATTTCATAACTTCTTACCCTGACTATTGTATTTAGCCTAGCCCATCTCTATACCGGAAGAAAAAAGACAATGACACTAAACTAGCTAACTATTTAGGTCTTTTGTTGATTCTTCCATCAGCTGCTCCTCCTCTTATCTGGTTTTTAGCAAATTAGCATTTTTATTTAGTGTTTCCAACTTCTGACTTTAAGTGTTTTCTCAGGGACTTTGGCTGGGATGTACTTTAATCACTTTCCCCACATTTTGCTAGGTAGAACAGAAAACCTTGCTTTTGTTGGTCCTGCAGGTCCAGTTTCTGAACTACTTTCAACCACATAGCTAGTTTCTTGGTTAGAATTACTCAGAGTACTTATAAATATAAGAAAGATTTAGATAGTAGGTGCATGGTAATTTATTGTATCAGGAAAAGAGAGAGACAGAGAGAGAGAGAGAGAGAGAGAGAGAGAGAGAGAGAGAGAGAGTTTAATCTTATAATAAAATGGAGCATTAGGACAATGAATATAATTTCCTCATCAATTTAGCCACAGATTATAAAATTTCTAGCCCAATCAGTTTGAAATAAAACAGATATATTTGAATCACAAAACTGAAAAGACCAGAGGAATTTGACTTGAGTATAGATAGATTCAGGGTAGCATATTAGGCCAATAAAACTCAGCCTATCTTTGGCTCATGATTCTGCTGCCCAGTATATTTTGCTTTTGTTTTCTAGTTGCACAAGGTTTCAATATGACTTTCAGAATTTAAGGTGCACATATTTTCAGGGTAAAGTCTTCTAAAAAACTGTGGATTATCCTACCTCAAATAATTGAGTTAAAGTCCTGGCTTCACGCTCATTGACCCAAATGTCTTAGGTCACCCTTGAAGCTAACATCATGTTTAGAGAAATATGACTGATTGAACAACGTTGATTCACAAGTCCACTCCTAAATATCTTTCTGGTGTAAACACTATCTGAAACTTGTAATCTGACTAGCAGGGCTGGGACTGGAGTAAGGCAAATGAGGTAATCTCTTCAGGCACAACATTTAAGGGAACATTAAAAAATCTCAGTAACCAAGATAAATAATATGGTAATGCAACATGTTTAAAAAATTAAAATTACAGCAAACATCCATGATAAATAAAATATCAGAATTTTTAAAAAGACAGGATCAATAACCACGTCATACTGGAATCTAAGACAAAAGGAAAAACTAGTAATACTAATAATTTTTAGTAAATGTAAAATATTTCAAATTTAATTATTGTTTAATATAATAAAAATACTAACATGTATAAGCTAAATTGTTATCATTAATAGAGAAAGACAAATCATTTAATGAAAGTTAATGCTTGTTTCATGATTAAAACTTTTAGCAAACTAAAAAAGAGATGATAATATGAGGATGGATAGCAACTAAAAACATGCAATAACATGATGCTAAGTGTTAAAATTTTAAGAACATTTCCACTAAAGTTCACTATCTGTGCTATACAACATATTCAAGCAATCTTAATTTGTAACTAACGCAAAACGCAAGGAACAGAAATTAGATATAAATATTACATTATATTTTAGTTATATAATATGCTTATCATAATTGAAAATTCAAGATAATCTGAAGCATAACAATTAAAATTAAATAATACTGGAGTTTAGCAAGATTGCTATTTGAAAGTTCAACATACGAAACTGAAACAAGAAAAGTACCCTTGTCCGGATAGGGGCATGTGACGGGTGAGGGGCTTGCTTCTTCAGTGCCCGGCTGCGCAAACCTCTATGAGAGCATACAGACAAGCAGGCCATGGGGCTCCAACCCCACGGCAGTGACTAGGGGTGGATGTTCAGAGCTCCTGAAGCCCCAGTGGGCGTGTGTTACAGGATGCTCTTTTAGTTCTGCTCTTTTAGTTTTGCCGTCTGTAGGCTTGTGTTAACCAGCTCATAACCCTCCTTACCTATCACAAGGACGGAAGCATTTCTGTATTCCAGGGTTTCTTGCCTTCGTATACTGGAAGAATCAGATCACGCGCGGGCTTGGAGAATGAGTCCAAGGTTTTATTGAGTAGAAGTAGTTCTCAGCAGATGTGGGAGCCAGACGGGAGATGGACCAGGGGTCCGGCTGCTTAGCGGCCCGTGCTCTTCTCCTCCTGATCTCGCCAAACTGCCAAACTCCACATCATTCCTCCAGTCAATGGCCTGCTGTCCTGCCAGTGTCTGTCATGTGCTCTTCCACCGGCATGCTCGCCTGATGTCCTGTCGATGTCCAGCTGCTTGTGTCTTCTTCCGCTGATCCCCTCCTCTGAACGTCCAGAAGCTTGTGTATCTGCCCGCTAGGGTCTCAGTTTTTATAGGCCTAGGATGGGGGCGTGGTGGGCCAGGGTGGTTTTAGAAAATGCAACATTTGGGAGCAAAGGCAGGAGTGCCTGTCCTCACCTAGGTTCGTGGGCACAAGTTGGAGGGTGAAGCCCTAGCCAGGGACCGGCCTTGCTCAACCCAGCACTGTCTCCCGTTGGGTATCATTTAAAGGGACCATGCTCTTCCCTTCCCAGCACTCCTGTATCAAAATCAATAGCATTTCTGTACACTAGGGAAAATGTACTAGCCACAATGGAACAGGAACCCTAATGTGCCCAACAGTAAATCCCACAAAAGATGATTTTTAAGACTTTTAGATAAAAAAAATCCTATATTGAAAATTCAAATATGTTATTGAAGTACGTAAATGGAGCTAAATTTTTTCCTAATTATTGTAACTTCTATAATTAGTATTCACAAAGAAATAAGCCAATGATAACACTAGATTATAAGAAAGAAACTCTTCGTAATTAAAATGAAATAAACGTTTTTTAAAATCAAAAAAATAATGGAAGAGAAAGTTAAAAAAAAATCTCTAAGCTATGGAAAGAAGAAGTCATAAGAATGGAAAAGAAGATAGAAAAAGTAAAATTTCACAATTAGTTCAGGTGCCCTACCTTGAAGTGTCAAAAGGATCTGGAAAATAGCAGAGATAAATAGAGGGGAGAGACATCTTACAGAAAAAGAATAACGGAGATTCCCTTCACTGAAATTGTGTATTGTACCCAACAAAGGGTAACCACCTAACATACCCCCTCTGCACACACATGAAATTTCAAATACTAGCAATGAAGAGAAAAGTCCTAGGGACAGGAGACTGTGGAGGGATAAGTCACATACAAAGAAATAGAAATAAAAAGGAATTGTACATTTCAATGACAGTAATGGAAGCCACAAGACAGTTGAATGTAGAAGTCTGAGGGATGACAAATGGCTATTTACTTGCTTGAAGTCTGTCTGTACTAACTGATCTTTCAATTATGTGTGTGTAGTGCTTTGCTGAAAGATGGGAAAGAGGCTTTGGGAAAAAGTTTTAGAATATAAACTAAGAGATACTGTTTCTAGTACCAATACTAACCTAGTGGATGAATTTTTTTGACCGTCTAATTTCTCTGGCCCCATATTTACTTATATTTAGAATGAATGTTTGGACTAGACTGGCTGTATAAACAAGTTTTTTGGTTTGGGTAATTTTAAGATTTTTATGGCAATACCCTCTATTTAAAAGTATCTGATACCGACATATGTTAAGCCAAAAAGAATGGAGCAATGTTCTGTGATTAAAAAACAAAAATCAACATTGGCCAGATTCTACTGTTAGCAATATCCATAACCCCCCTAGCATAAGGTTGTTATATACAGTAGACTTCTATATTCTTCAAAAATAGCCTATCCTGATGGAGCTTGACATCTTCAAACTGACTATACCTACAATTTCCTTTTTCAGTGTCTGATTAATTCCCAAACATCAAAAGATTTTATGAGAAGCTTCCAAGTAATTACTTTACAGGACGTCCCACATACTGCGGGATTTCCTGAATGCCTTAATAATGGGTTTTATAATCAAAAAACATTTTCTGAATCCATTAACTTTTTCTTTCTCAATATTATATATATAGTAGGGAAAATAATATATGTGGATCTGATTTATACAAACTCATCAAGGCGTTTCAAGCTCATGAGAAGTTTTGACATAATTTTTAGACCGTTTAGTCTCTTAATTATTCTAAAAAAGCAAGCCAAATTTAATTAAGAATAATTAACTAGAATTAGATGTTTCTAGTACCAAAATGTTTTATGTCAATCAACAATTTATTCTAATAAGTTTTAGACAAATCCTAATTGTAGCCAAAATCAACTCATTCCTGTCAACGTTACTGATGATTTGCTATTCTTTTTCATTATAAGATAAAATCAGCCAACTCAATTATGAACTTGAGTGTCTTTAGGGACTTAATCCATATTTAATCTGTATTTGCACAAGGGGCATAATTCTAATTTATTGAACTCTTTTTCTAAGCTGCAGGTGCTCTCAAATTAGAAGCCAGAGGAAACTACTACTTCCTTCTTGTTAGTCAGTTTTTGGAATCAGAAAGCAAGAACTTTGACTTTCCAATAGTCTTTTTTTTTTTAAAACATATTCCCCACTCTCAACAGAATGTTCCACAAAATTTGTAAATCACTCTAGGGAAATTTCCAGAGTTTCAAGATGTGAACAGCTGTGAGCTACCTAAATGATCCATCTTGCCAAGAAATTGTTACTCCAGAGACGAAGAAATAAACAATTACCATTTTTTATTGAAAATATCTGCCACTGTTCAATGAGAAAGTATTTAAAATTCTAAAGCTAATGACTGTATATGTTAGGAAATTTCTTATTTATCTCTTTACATATTCTTTATTAACCATTTTCCTTCTTCACAAGCTACATACACACACACACACACAATCATTTAATTAGGGAGAAAATATTTAAAACCACTGCATTCCACAGTTTCTCTCATCTCCACTGGTTGTTAATAAACTGGCAGATGCACAGGAAGACTATTTAAAGACTATAGTTGGAGAAAAGTCTAATGCCACATCAAATATAATGATGAAGAACACAGGGTTTGGATTCAAAACAACTTAGATTTGAATTCAATAGGACTTCATATCATTAATCCTCTTGCTTTGTCTGTAAAATGATTGTGAGGGTAAATGAGATCATACATACAAGAGGGCTTAGTACAGTACTACATTGTAAAGATTCAATAAAATGGTACCATTTGGTATATACAATTTACTATTTAATATTTCAATGGTTTAGAATACAGTCTCTGAGCTGTAATAACAGTTATTCAAATAAGCTAGGCAATTACAAGTCAAAGTAGGAAAATTTGAGGTAAGTTTTGTCTACGAAGGTAATCCTATAAAATGAGAAATGAACATAAATATGATGTAGTTGTACTTTTAACAAGATCAATTAAGGGATAGGTAAAAATATGAATTAGATAACTTTTAATTTTTTAATAGTTTGTTTTTGACATAATTGTCTAAGAAGTGCTAACAGATTTTTAATATGAAAATTTTTCTAACATGGATTTTAAAAGGGCAAAAATCAGTAAATTGTTCTTTTTATTTATAAATTTATATAAAACTCATCTTAAAATATTTGCATATGTCTTATGTTTCTAAGAAGTTTTAAAAGTTTATAAAATGATCATCACTATTGCTTGTGTCATCCTCCCAAATATTCAGAACCTACATCATTATTCCTATGTGAATAATAGTGGAAATGTATGATCTGAATAGACATCAGAATTAAAAATAGAAAAGTGACTAATAGTTGTTAATGTTTTAATGTGAACTTGCTGAAAACTATTATGTTTTTCTATTTTGCTAATGTTCACTATTTTCTTTTTCTCAATGTGGAATTATCTAACTGAAGACCCAATAACCCATACAATTTGGCATATAGTTTATATAATTATCTTCCAAAATATGTGAAATAGTTTACCAAATTAGATATTTTTCAAATAATGAAAAATTGATGGTAACATGCTGTAAAGAAGGAAGACACATTCAATAACGCAACACCTAGAGTGTCAAGTTTCATTCTACCAATTTCCAGTTAACTACTAAGATTCCATCCCCTCACCTAAAAAGTGGAAATAAAATCTCCACAGAATTAAATAAAGAAAATGTCTAAAAAGTATAGCATATTTTTGGAAGCAATCCTGGTTTTCAACAGTGCTGCTTTCCTGTCCCAACTTTCCCTAAAATAAAGCAGAAACCTATCAGTGTTACTAGATATAAAATACTTGAAAATATTGTCATGAGTTGCATTTCAGTCAATGATGAAGCACACATATGACAGTGGGCCCATAAGTTTATAATGGAACTAAAAAATTCCTGTCCCCTAATGATTTCCTAGCTGTTGTAATGTCATAGCATGACAGATTACTCCTGTGTTTGTGGTGAAGCTGATTAAACCTACTGTGCTGCCAGTCGCATAAAGGAATAGTACACACAATTTTGTGCAGTACACAATACATGATAATGGTAATAAAATTAAATTACGGGTTATATATTTACTATACTATACATTTTACTGTTACTGTATTTCAATTTTATTTATTCAATTTGGAGTTTTTTTGAGACAGAATCTTGCTCTGTTTCCCAGGCTGTAGTGCAGTGGTACAATCATGACTCATGGCAACCTCGAACTCTTGGAATCAAGCAATCCTCCCACTTCAGCCTTCCGAGTAGCTGGGACTACAGATGTGCACCATCAATTTTAAAAAATTTTTTTGTAGAGGCAGAGCCCCACTATCGCCTCGAACTCCAGGCCTCAAGCAATCCTCCTGCCTCAGTCTTCCAAAGTGCTAGGATTATAGGGGTAAGTCACTAAATCCCAGCTTATTATTATTTTAGAGTGTCTTCCTTCTACTTATTAAAAAATAAGTTAAGGGTAAAAAATCCTCAGGCTGTTCAGAAGAAGGACAGTTCGGAAGAAGGAATTGTGTATCATCAGAGATGACAGCTCCATGTATATTATTGCCCCTGAAGACCTTCCAGTAGGACAGGATGTGGAGACAGAAGAAAGTGATACTGATGATCCTGACCCTGTGTAGGCCTAGGCTAACGCATGTGTTAGTGTCTCCATTCTTAACAAAAACTTTAAAAAGTAAAAACAAATAAATTTTAAAAACAGAAAAAAGCTTATGGAGAAAAAATATTTTGTGTAGCTGTACGTGTTTGTGTTTTGCTAAGTTTGTGTTTTGCTAAGTTGTGTTAAGCTAAGTGTTATTACAAAAGAGTTCAAAAAATTTAAATTAAAACTTTTAAAATCAAATTCAATTTTTTATAAATTAAAAAGTACATTGAGTAAAAGACATACAATAAACTAAGGTTAGCTTATTGTTTCAAAAAAAATATATATATATATTTTACCAATTTATTGTTGCCTGAGAGAACACTGTTTCATAAAGTCTACAGTAGTATGGAGCAATGTCCTAGGCCTTCACATTCACTCTCCACTCACTCAGAGCAGCTTCTAGTCCCGCAAGCTTCATTTGTGATAAGTGCCCTATACAGTATTCAGTATTCAGTACAGCAACATGCTGCACAGGTTTGTAGCCTAGAAACCTGGCTACAGCCTAGAAACCTAGAAACAGGCTATAGGTTACCCCATATAGCCTAGGTGTGTAGTAGGCTATACCATCTAGGTTTGTGTAAGTACACACTATGAGGTTCACACAATGATGAATTCCCCTAACAACCCGTTTCTCAAAATGTGTCCTGATTATTTAGTGACATATGACTGTAGAATAGTTGACATAATCCAAAATCAAATTCATTTTTATGCTTCCTTACAATTAATCCAAAAAAGAGAGTATTTTAATTGTAGCATTTTTATTTTCTGAATCTAAAAATGCCATGAGAAATGAATTTTAAGAGTATCATATATAAGGGACTATGATTAAAACTGAGGATATTAACTTCAAGTAATACTTTGTAGAAAGTCATAAAAAATTTCTAAAAAAAGTTTTTCTATTTTTCTCCTTACCCAAACCTCATCCAGACCCACCAGCATGTTCCTAAAACATGCTTTGTATTATATGACCCCTCGCACATGGAGTAAAATACGAATTTTTTACCCCAATCAACATGGCCCTACATTCTGTGTCCTCATGTACGCACTTGTGTCTCTCTTCTTGCTCACTGGTCTCCAAGCTCCAGGAGCAATCCAAGTATAGCACTTGAGCAAGTTTTGTCTACCTGCAACAGCCTCTTAGTAGACTCTGTTTTGATGCCTCTCCCACATAGTTAAAATATTGATGTATAATAGTCCCACATTTTATAGGGTACATGTGGTCTTCTGTTACATGCACAGAATGTGTAACAATCAAGTCAGGGTATTTAAAGTATCTACCACCTGAGTAGTTACCATTTTCCTATGTTGGGAACATTTCAAGTCCTCTCTTCTAGCCATTTAAAAAGATACGACACATTGTTCTTAACTCTTGTCACTCTACTTTGCCCTTGAACACTGGAACCTATTCCTTCTATTTAAGTGTACGTTTGTAATCCTTACCCAACCCTTTTTTTTTTTTTTTTAATCCCCCACCTACCCTTCCCAGATTCTGGTAACTATCATTCTAGTCTCTATCACCAGAAAATCAAATTTTTAACCTTTCACATATGAGAGAGAACAGGTAATATTTGACTTTTTATCCCTGGCTTATTTTACTTAACATAATGATTTCCAGTTCCATTCATGTTGCTACAAGTGACAAGATTTCATTGTTTTTATGGCCAAGTAGTATTCCATTGTGTAGGTGAAACAAACTTTCTTTATCTAGTCACCCATTGGTGGACACTTACGATGATTAAATATCTTGGCTATTATGAATTGTGCTGCAATAAACATAGGGTGCAGGTATCTCTTTGATATACTAATTTCCTTTCCTGTGAATACTGTGGGATTGCTGGATCATATGGTAGTTCTGTTTTTAAGTTTTTTGATAAATGTCCATATTGTTTTTTCTCATGGCTATGCTAATTTACATTCCCACCAACAATATATAAGCTTTTTTCTCCTCCACATTCTCACCGACATCTATTGTGTTTTGTCTTTTTCATAGTTACCATTCTAACTGGAGTAAGATGATATCCCATTGTGGTTTTGATTTTCATTTCCCTGATGATTAGTGATAATAAGAATTTAAAAAATATATCTGTTGACTATTTGTATGTCATCTATTGAAAAATGTCTATTCATTTGCCTACTTGCCAACAAGTTCTTTGTCTACTTGTTAATTGAATTATTATTTTTGCTATTGAGTTGTTTTTTTATTCCCTTGTCAGATGAAAAGGTAGCAAATATTTTCTCCCATTCAACAGGTTATTTCTTTGTTCTGTTGATTGTTTCATTTGCTATACAGAAGTTTTTTTTTTATTTAGCGTAGTTCATTTGTTTATTTTTGTTTTATTGCCTGTGCCTTCTTAGACATAAAATCTTTAACTAGATCAATGTGTCTCCTATATTTTTTCCTAGTAGTTTTACAGTTTTGAGACTTATATTTTGGTCTCTAATCCATTTTGAGTTGACTTTTGTATATGATGTGAGATAGGGGTCTAGTTTCATTCTTCTGCATATGGTTATCCAGTTTTCTGGATACTGGCACTATTTACTGAATTGGTTGTCCACTCCCAATGTAGGTGCTTGGTGCCTTGGTTGAAAACCAGATGGTGGTTTAATATGTAAATATATTTCTGGGTTCTCTATTTTTGTCCATTGAACTGGCTTTCGGAGGGGAAGACTTTTTCTTGAAGACACATCTATGGTATTGGTTGGATAGGACACTTTAGCTCTGATTTTGAGAATGTAGTCTCTGTGTAATATCTTCAGCTACAAATAACATCAGTGATGCTTGTGATTTCCTCAGTGGCTTAGGCTGCAGTTGTTATTGCAGGCTGTGGTGAGATTTTGCTGTGAACAGGGACTCTACTTGGGCCAGTCCTCAGGACCCCGTGGATGCAGTGGTGGGCCAAGTGTTCCTGTCCTTGGGTCTCTGGTTAGCATACATGGACATCAATGTTAGCAGATGCAAACAGGCTAATTTGGGGGCTTTCAAGCAACTTGCTCAGGTACTGGCAGAGATAATATTGGGCAAGGCAAGTAGGTGGACTTTTAGTCTCCTGGGAATCATGTGTGGCATGGGCAATGGCAGTAGCAGTAGTGAGACAACCCTTAGGCTTCAGAATAGTATGCATTGGTGTTGGCAGGGGCTACATCATACTAGGTGGGCCAGTTCTCATGCCCCCAGGTGGCAAATGCAAGTTGGTACTGGCTATGGCAATGTTAGCAGGGTGGGAGTCATTAAGCCAGAGCAGGATTATAGTGAATTAATGATTGATTTTGTTTCCAACAGATAATGGTAGAACAAATGCTTTCCATGCTTTAACATAGCGAGAGCCTTGTTTATCAGACGTGAGAGACATTTATCACTGTGTTGTTAGTTTTCAGTGATTTGATTTGTATTCTTGATCAGATATGTAGGAGTTAGTCTTCTTTGGCCTAGCCATCTCTAACTTTGAATCATGAAAACAGATGGAGTGATAACTACATAGAAAGACGAAAGAAGGTATGACATCTTATTTTATAATTTTAAAATTACATTGTGATTTAATACCTATTACATCATTGTTTTCCTCTGCACTTAAAATTTGATGAAATACATATTCTCCATCAACTATATGGGCTTTAATTTGTATAGTCTACGTTAAGTACCTGCCCCTTGTAACTATATTTATCAAGTACATTAGGATATTTTCTTAGAAATCTTCCCTAGTTGTTGAGATTTTTTTCATTAGAGAAAAAGCAATAGAATTTCATTTTTATTCTGGTCACAGAACTTTTTGTAATTTGAGAATGTCTAACACTAGATGGCAGGATGACACTATAGATTCCGCAAAACTATAAAAAGAAAGATGTGACACTTTCGCAAAGGTGTTAAGGGTTCCTAGGCAAATCCATCATATATTTCAATATATGCATTACATACAGTTCCAGAGTCGTTAATATTTAAAGTCTCACTGTACATTATTGACTGATATTAAATACGAATAAGCTTTTAAAGAAAATAAACAAAATATAAGTTGTTAATGTTTTTATAAAAACATCATATAAATATGATGATCGCTGAAGAAAATAGTTTGTTAATACTGAAAAGATATGAATACTATTTGGCATCTTTAGAACTTAATGATTAAATTATTTATGTAAAATATAGGGATTGGTCATTTAATAAAATACTACTTAAGTCAAAATACCTGAATACAAATATAAATAAACCTTTTATTTTCACAGTCAAGATTGATATTTAGCAAATAAGAGGCATTTAGGAATAAATCCATGTGAAATGCATATCCAGAATTAAAAAGGGCATCTTTTTTGATGTCAACTAAAACTATCCTAGAAATAGTAAGAACTATTTTAAACTCTTCTGGGAAAGAAGATTTGGGTTTCCCAAGTAAATTACTCACACAATCTTAGTATTTATGTGCTACTTGTCATTGCTCTATTGATAAGTATGGCTAGGTTCACCGTATACCATATAATATTTTTTAATTCAAACCAGAGCACTTTTGAGCCCAAAATTATGAATTGGGACTGCCCCAGAAAATGAGGACATATGATTACCCTATTGAAGGAATTTCCCCTCAGAAAGTTCATTATATACTCCCATTTAAAGTAAGCATTTATAATTTTGTTGTATTTAAAAATCCATTGAATTAGTCCATGACATAACTCACTAGCCAGTACTAGCACTTTATTCTAGCAATAGCCACCCCTCCAACACTCTTAAATATCTGTAAGAAAATACTAAGTTCCCCGGAAGATCTAAATCCATCAGGGTATAAGAATTTTTAAAATAGGCAAATGTTTCACCAATTATTTTTTATGTTACTTGGCTTTCTTGAGAAAATAACATTATTAAATACTAAAAGAAACTCTACATATAGGCTATAAAATAGTTTTATTTATTTGTATATTAACCTGGTATACATTTCTGCATATCTGACATGATATATATACTGTTCATTTCAAACGTAGTTTTCTGCATCTTCCAAATTCTTATTCATAGTACCTATTTTTAAAAGAATATTGTAATCTTCTTTAAAATGATAGCTATGTGCACAATTAAAGTGAAAAACAGCCCTTTGGTTTTAGTAATAGATAATAGCATATTCACTCTCATGTCCCAGACATTGTATCCAGATTCTTTTACTAAATGCAATTTATTTTTGTTTTGAAAAGCAGCTTGAAAAATGCTAACAGCAACTGCTAGGTAAAATAATAAAAGGTCGGGTCAACTTATTTCCTTGCTAGAAGTAGTTTTTTAATGCAAAGCTTGTAAACACATAGGCTTCTGATGTAAAGTTTATGTGTTTCTCCTCAAATTATTGGTGCATTTATCATAAGGCAAGTTATATATAATATTGCTGACTGCATAAATTATCACCAAGTATAAGTAATTACTTTCAGACAAGAACACAGAATTATTAACATAAAAAAATAACTTTTAAAACTTCATAATAATTATTTAAAAAGTCTTTCTTTTGACTTATTCTTGCAGTCTCACTAGGGAAAGTCTGTCCTTAATATATTTCCTGTAAAAGTGCTCTGTTTTATTTTGTTTGTTCTTGTGGCAGAACTATGCTCCAAGGCAGTATCCATACAAATTCAAAATAAGTGGTCAGCTCAGTCAGTAGAAAACTAAATTTGCCAAACCACATTTTGGACCGGTTTACCTAACGTATTCAATATAAACAGTAGCCCAGAAACTTGGAGTTAGCCTCCTCCTAATTTTGAGTCAACGTGCATTTCACATGGTAACCAGCACTCCCTATTGGAAGAAAATGGTGCGTGTGAGCACAAATAAAAGCACAAATACTGCATGTAGGATTCTACAATGAAAATGTGTGACTGTCCATCATTATACGTATATATTTCTACACTTATACACCATTCCTCACTTCTACAGAAAACCTTATTGCAGTGCTCTGGATCATTACATCTAGACTCTATGTTAGCAGCATCAGTTGCTAATTTCAAAGAATTTGGCCCTTGACTTCTCAGGTGCTAGTCAATCTGTTCATTAAAGTACTAGATAGCAGGGAATATTCTATTTTTACTTATCTCACTAAAACACAGTTAGCACATTACCTAACTCAAAATACAAATTGGTCAGTACTAATTAAATTATTGCAAGTGGTTTTAATGTCTTCTGAAAAAAGATTATAATACATAAATCCATATAATGCCGTGTTGGCTCACAATGGCTTCATTGATTATTGAAATGTTTTCTTTCAGTTCTGCTACAATTTTCCAAACATTTGCCTTCATGTTTCAGTAGGTATTAGAAAAGTTTTTATGATCTATCTTATCACTTGCTCCTTCATAACTTAGAATACCCTGAATGCTTTCCTGGAAGTCCTTGTACCATTTATTTTTTCTGAAGTTTATAAAATGGCAGCTCTTAAGGATTACTAGGATGCAGTTTTCCTGTTAGGTCTAAATAATAATTAGAGATGATATTAATTAAATTTATCAAGGAGTCTTCATGGACTACAACCATGGGCCCATATGTCCATCAACTTAAATATAAATAATACAACTTCCGTTAAGACACCCCATAAAGTATAGCACTTGATATAGAGTAGAAGAGAAAGAGCATTGGATTAAGGTCTTATAAGCTCAAAATATGAATTTTTTTCCTTCAGTAGACCTTACTAGTATTGGGCAAATGAAATCAATGAATCTAGCCGGATGCAGTGACTCACGTCTGTAATCCCAGCACTTTGGGAGGCTAAGGTGGGTGAATCACCTGAGGTCAGGAGTTTGAGACCAGTCTGGCCAACATGGTGAAACCCTGTCTCTACAAAAAAATACAAAAAGTTAGCTGGGTGTGGTGGCGGGCGCCTGTAATCCCAGCTACTCGGGAGGCTGAGGCAGGAGAATTGCTTGAACCCTGGAAGTGGAGGTTGCAGTGAGCTGAGATTGCATCCAGCCTGTGCAACAAGAGCAAAAACTCCATCAATAAAGAAAGAGAAGAAAGAGAAGAAAGAAGGAAGGAAGGAAGGAAGGAAGGAAGGAAGGAAGGAAGGAAGGAAGGAAAGAAAGAAAGAAAGAAAGAAAGAAAGAAAGAAAGAAAGAAAGAAAGAAAGAAAGAAAGAAAGGAAGGAAGGAAGGAAGGAAGGAAGGAAGGAAGGAAGGAAGGAAGGAAGGAAGGAAGAAAGAAAGAAAGAAAGAAAGAAAGAAAGAAAGAAAGAAAGAAAGAAAGAGAGAAAGAAAGAGAGAGAGAAAGAAAGAGGGAGGAAGGAAGGAAGGAATCTTTGGAAGGACAAAAATATTAATGCTTTTATAAACATATTGGGAAAAGTTTTAGTTTTCAATGATTTAATTAAATTCAAAAACTATATATTAATATCTTTATAGGATTCATATATTATACTTAGCAGGGAAGATGAGAAGACATGACCCATTATTACTTTCATATTAAATCTAGTATTTGTTTTGCGCTGAATTTCAAGATGGGAACACCAAGCCTAAAAAGCTTTGTCAAGATCACACCAGACAGTATCAGAACCAGTTCACCAGTGTAACTCAAGATCTTACAAGTCTTTTCTATTAACCATAATTACAGAGATTAAGGTATATCTTATTTTTATATGTCTGTAATTTTTTATCAATATTGATCTTACTTGTCTTAAACTCAAAGAGCGTATACAGATTTTCTTCCACTAATTCAGACAATAAAAATATGAACGTGAGTACCCTGCTTTAAAAACATGATATTCCTGAATCTATTTTGCCTTTACCTCCTTGGTTTGCCTACAAGGTGTATGGGCACCTCATTTTATCCTGGAATTACACTAACAATTTACTAAGAATTGAATGATCCTCACCATATCTTATCTATTTCTAAATGTTATGAAATCTGTCAATTCAAAGCTTTAGAGCTAAAAGCTATCTCTTCTAGTTTATAGATGAGAAAATGTATGCCCTGATAAATTAAGTGACTTTTAGGGCTGTTTATGTTACAGGGGTTATAATTATTGTTTCATATCATACATTTACCAAATTATAAAAATGACAAAAGCATTTCAAATTTACAACATTTTCCCCTGATCATATCCAATGATGTATTAAACATATTCAGGAAAAATTATGCTTTGAGATGAAATTTTGTCTAAGAAATAAAGTATGCTTTGTATTTATATTATTTTATAATATTATGTTTATAACATATCTACATTTTCTTTAAGATTGTATTGATTTACAAATATTGTGGTATAAATTATTTTTATATTATAAATAACATAATTATACCAAATATTTGTAAATGTGTGCAGTAATTTTAAAATTATGAATTATTCAAAAGGCTATTTTGACTAATATAATACTGATATATTATATATTATAAAAGAAACACTCTATACACACACATACACAAGTTGAATTTATAACACATACACTCATGTTCTTATGTTATGAAGAGGGTAAAGGAAAAAATAAAAGATTTAAATACTGCAGGATGAAGTTTCTTGATCTGAGTAACTGATTAGGAACTGCACTTAGGAACTGATGGAGGAATAGCACCCAATTAGCAGAGCTCCAAATTAATAAGAGCCGAATCACAAAACCAATTATGATGAATGCAGTTAATTTTTTTTCTGTGTTGTGCTATGAACACAGATTTGTTAGATTTTTTTTTTCCTGGATACTTTGTAAGCTATAATTCAACACATACACACACACACACACACGCACACACACACACACAGACGCCTAACTCTTTGATTCTTTGAGCAGAATACTATATTCAGATTTCCTTCAAATCACAAGTAGCTTGTTTGGCAAGTTCTAACAGAACTCAGTCAAGGTGAAAGCCAGCCAGCTTTTTACTGGTAACAATGCATTACACAGCCTATGATCTCTCCCTGTTCAGGCTGCTTCTTGCTCTTGTCTCACAATAAGAAAGGAGTGCTGCTTTCCTGGGGTATGCTATTTGAGAAAGAAAGTAACCTAACACTAACTGCAGGCGGGGTCAGAGTGATGTAACAGGAAGCTCTGATGTTTCCCTTCTGCTGCTGATCACTTACAATCTGACAACACTTACAATCTACTCAGAACAACCTCTCTCTCTCCAGCAGAGTGTCACCTCCTGCTTTAGGACCATCAAGCTCTGCTAACTGAATCTCATCCTGATTGCAGGATCACATTGCAAAGCTTTCACTCTTTCCCACCTTGCCTGTGGGTAAATCTCTTCTGCGGAATCTCAGAAAGTAAAGTTTCATCCTAAGAATATTTCACAAAGAATTTCCTTAAGAGCTGGACTGGGTAAGTGCACATTCAAAATAAATATATTTATTCTAAGTAGTATTCTCATATAGTTTGGCAATGTTTCTATTATAGAATTTAGTAGATAGCATTGAAATAATGGTGAAACATATTCTCATTTATTTCACATGCTAGAGAAAATACAGCCTATTACCCCAAAGTTAATACAAAATCTAATAATACTAGATAATATTGTTTACCATGGTATTCTAGAAAATAAATTTAGCAAGTATTAAAAATCTAAATGGATTAAAAGACATATTTCTGAACAAATACCTTAATCAGAGAACAATGCCTTTTAAAATTAGCTCTACTATTAGCTAAGCTTGAATCTTGACAGATGGAAAACATTTTTCCCCCAGGAAGGGTCTTTAAACTTTCTATGTTATCAGCTCTAAGAAAGAGGTGAAAGAATAGCTACTTAATGGGTCTCGGAGTCTCACTTACTCTGTTGTTGAACACAATGCAGAGTTTTGAAAAGTAATTACTTTGCATTTATTACATTTGCTTTTATTTGCCTTTCACCTTTATTTACACATATATCTGTAACTACTGAACTAATTTTTGTTGTTCATTGTTGCCAGATGTGTTTAAATCTGTTTTCTGCTAACCCTGAACTGTTTCCTCTTTATGTGGATCATGGTGTCGGCTACAAAGAAAAGACCTAGAGTTTAGGAAATGTAGATTGTTAAAACAATTCTTAATTTTGAAATCTTTAAGAGAATACTTCAACTTGACTGGTTCCCCTCTGCAAGCTTTTGGAGGAGGGTGTGATACCAAGATATCTGTGGATAAAGAAATGTGACAGCTTTCCTGAATATGTATATTAGATGATTAAATGAAGAAATTAAAGTACTTATTAAAAAAGAATTTCCAGGATGGAACTTACTGAAATGTTGAGATAAAACATCTGTTAATGCTCATTCCGATGGTACAGACTGTCCTGAACAATTTAAGAAACTAGTGTCTGCTTAACAAATTCTTTGTATAGATATAGCACAAATTTGTTGCTGGAGAAAGTTGGATGTCAAATTTTAAATGACATTGATAGATATAATTTTTAAGTTATACATTTTCTTACCTAAATGAAATTATACTTTCCAAGATGTCTTGCATTGGAAGCATCCTGTACTTAATCACTCATATCTGGCACATTAATAGTAGGCTACAAACATCCTGAGTAACTCCTCAGTAATTTACAACTCAATTTTTCCACAAATTCCTCAACATAATGAAGATTTAAATTAATTCTTAGATTTGTGATTCTTTAAAGGTATCATGGCTGATTTCTCTCTCTTTTCAATCTTTAATTGTACTGAGTTCCCTGACACATGTGTGGAAATGGGAAGAGTGTTTTTAGAATGTGACTTTCGCCATTATATAAATGGGGGAGAAAGTGGAAACAACACATTTACTAACCCAATGCGATGGCTTAGTAACAAAAATTAAAACAACATTATTTTTAATTCAGATTATTTTCTTAGGAGGTATTATATTACAATCATATTTTATAATGAGAAACTCTCCAAACTTCCTTAATTTTTGTTTAATTGCCAGCCCCAAACCCATAATTCTCTTGTATAATTTGATTAAATTTTTATGAGTTTACTAACAGTATGGGTTATAATCTTTGTTTTCCAAAAATACTTTTGAAAAACACTAGACGATGAACATTGAAGGTCATTCGCCAAAGGAAATCTTTGAGGACATAACTGGAAGTTTGAAATAAAAATTCAGATTATTGTGTTCAAAATGTGCTTTCTTTAATGATAAGAGAATGTCAGAGTATCAATGCATGCTTTTAGCTATAAAGAAATGAATTTACTTTGCTAGATGATGTTTCCTTGTAGCATCATAAAATCAATGCATTGAGCCTTCAGTCAATTCTAAATAAGTAAAATTAGACACAGAATTGAAATATTATGTGAATAACGTGAGCTAAAATACGTTTTACCTGAAATATTCTATTTCTTAAAGAGATAATGTTTTCGGTTATTGTTACAAGATTTTTTCTATCTTACATACCAAAGCATTATACTAAAAGTTAAAATATGTAGATTTTTATAATATATGAAACTGTTCATTCACTTTGAAAAACTGGAATAACAAAAACATTTTTAAAAATAATACTGGGTCTGTAACTTTGAAAATTGTTTCAAATGAATGGGCAAGATGTATATGCTTTTCTCACTGGTAACTCCGAACATGTATGAATTTTAAGTGAAGTCAATACTTAGCATATTTATAAGAACATTTACGTTCATCTGCACATATTATACTATTTTTTCATGCATAACAAATAAAATTTAATAAAAAAATATTGAAAATAATATAAAGGTAAAACGATTATGTTATTTGCTTTACAGATTAATGTGGACAAGTTATTTGATAAACACATAAAGACTAATTGAATTTCAGTTAATAGCATCACTACATATTTCTAACTAGATCATATTTGGAAACATTGTAAAAGTATTTTGTTACCAATTTTATCTACATGGCAGAAGTTTGATAGTAACTTAATTTTAAAAGATTATTCTAGATCTTTATAGAAAACAATAATAATCTTTAAAGGATCAAAAATGTATTCAGTAAACAAAATTTATTTCATACTCTACATATGACCTTGAATACAGCTTTAACAAATAATTCTGGTTTTGGAGATATCATGATTACAGTACCAACTTTTCAGAATACAAATATGTTCAAGAAAGGTTATTTAAAATCTTTTGCTTTATTGCGTATCTTATGCTTGGCATTCAGAGAAGCTATTAAACTGTAAACACAAGCTCTATCATTGCAATGGTGTTAATGAAAGACACTCTTATGAGAGTCAAGTGTGTAACGTATCTTAGTTTTGACTTACTCAGAATTTTGGAGAATACGCTTAAGATAGACAAATGGTACACAGCTATTTAAAACATTTATCTGTATCTGGTTTTCAAATCCATGGGTAAACTATACACATTCACAATTTCTCAGGTATGTTCTATTTTTCTGACAAAGTACATGTACCATACTGGATTACAAATTATTTCAAGACATCTTCTCATTTAATATACAAAAATATTATCATGCAAATAGGTGGAAAATAAAAACTTACCAGAAATACAAGATAAACTCCGCATTCTAACCAGATGGATCTATCCTTTTCCCATTTATTCACATGGACCATGTGAATTAGATTAAGTCAATTAATCTCTGCATTTTTCCTTATTTGAATAATCTTAAAATCAAATTAATTTAATTGTAGTAAGCTATATTACAAAAAAGAGAAGAAATGTATTCCATTTTTAAGGACACAATCAGGTCTTACTTCTTACAAAAATATAAAATAATATCACTGCCTGTGAACTGAGTTAGGGTCTCTGTTTCCTAGGTTACTAAAATTATTATCAGGTAATAAGTTGCAAATATTTTCCTAAAACACAATTCTTCCATT
The DNA here is from genome assembly GCF_047675955.1 of Chlorocebus sabaeus. Lineage (NCBI taxonomy): Eukaryota > Metazoa > Chordata > Mammalia > Primates > Cercopithecidae > Chlorocebus > Chlorocebus sabaeus. The sequence continues at coordinate 74,779,304 of NC_132913.1, read as the reverse complement.
TTTTCTTCAATTAGTTTGTTTACTTAAGAGACAGTATTATTCAAAACTAACACACCAAAATATTATTGTTTGCAAAGATGGCCCAACTAGTGTATTTACTTTTGAAATGTTAAAAAAGTTTTATTTTTTAATTTTTTCATGGTTCAAATTAAATGTGTTATACACTTTTTCCATTATTAAAAATTAAAAAGACAAAAACCCCAACCCAATTCAACCTAGCATAAGCCAAAATGAATACATAAATAACCCCTATGGTATTGAGGCTATAGTTTTATATTTTATTAACATTGCTGAATGAAGCCCAATTTTCAGACAAATCTTATTTCCCTTAACACAGAACATATCTTTTTGAATTAAAAAATGTTAATATGGCCACTGCACTCCAGCCTGGGAGACAGAGTGAGACTCCATCTCAAAAAAAAAAAAGTTAATATGCCATGAACTTTTGCATAAAACTGTAGTTATTTCTCTATTCAGACTTAGGCTAACTTAAGTTCATTTATGTTTCTCATAAAATTATAGTGAATTTTGAGCATATCATTTGGTATATTAAATTGCAATGATTTAGTTACGTAGCAACTAGATGGTTTATAAGTGCCCATCTCCTTACAGCCTAGTCACATGGAGGATCAATACATATTCATGAGCACACAGGTTTGGTTTTATTAACCAAAATGAAGATAAGTTTTTCTTGTATCCAACTACTGAATTCATAAATTTTACAAATGAGTGTTAATTTGAACGGTGTTCACTAATTAACCTGAGACCAATGATTATGCAGATATTTTGCATATGCACCTCGATTTTGCCTTTCTTCCAAGGATAATTTGAAGGAAAAATAGAAATTTTGGTAAGTATCAGAGAGCAATAAATGACATTATAATAGAAAAAGAGGGTTAAAACCATGGGAAAAGAATGTCATCAATACAAAACAGTGATTTTTATTTTGTACTTAGTAATGGAAACAATATTAGAGTAACATGTTTAATGTTTTATTAGTCAATGTGAATATGTCTTTAAAATATTACTTTTAATGATATATTGGTTTCTGTCTTTTCTACAAATATACAAATATACTTTATAAATTAAGAAAAAATTTCTGCATTTATTTTAGAAATTTAGGTATATGGTATTTATAGAAGTACACTGTGATGCACTTTGGATTTAGACCATCCACATATGAACCCAAAATTTACCACTTATCAGTTCCCCTTTCTCATCTATAAAGTGTAAGTGATAATCATACTGCTTTATAAGGTTTTATAAATAATCCGTGAATTAACACGTGGAAATTTTTTAGTACTTGGCATTTAGTACATATTTAATAAATTTTTATGTTCACCTTAAGTCTGTTGTGAATGAGACTGAGGACATAATTTGTTTCTATGCAAATTTCATTCCAAACAATCAATATCCATATGGATAGACAGAATGGAATCTATCTGTAAGACAGGAAGAGTGAACAAGTGTGATTTGTAATTACAGTGTTAGAGTGACCATCCTTTTGCCATCGTACAATACATGCCAGAACCTAATAAAATTGATATTGATAATTACTATCTCCATAGAACTTGAGCACTTACAAATACCTGCATATGAACAATTTAAAAAGGTATATTAAACAAAAATTGTTGTGTTTCTTTACACATGAAACTCAATGAAACCCAAAGCTGCACAATCCTCATTGACAAAACTCTGGTTTTATCCTAAATATATTATGAATCTAAATCCTAAATATTTCATTATACTATTGTGTATTATCTATTATTAGACCTCTCATTACCGAAGTTATGCAAAGTTGAATAGTGATATGATTCACCAAATCCAAATTGAATCTATTCTAACACAGGATAATAAAAGTAAACTTATTTATGCAAATTTATTTGCTACTTGTGTGACTATACTACAGTAGAGATAAATGTAGACATCTGTCAGAAAATTTTAGTTTTGATTATTATAGCAGCTCCACAATCTCAAAATGAGAACATTAAGAAGGATCCAATAAATTCAGTTTTTAGGATTCCAAGTTGTTTTTGATTATTATTATTTTTTAAAGTTCTTAGTGTAGGAACTTATTACTGCCACCTAATGGGAGACACTTGTATTTTCTTATTTATTATATTTCAAAAATAGAAAGAGTGCCTGTGCAATAGGAGGGCAAAAAAAAATTTAGGTTTTGGTTTAAAATAATTCATTTTAAGAATTTATCATTCAATATTTTATAAATTAAGACCCACATTGAGGATGTAATGAAACCAAAAACTTTTTTTCCATAAATAACAAACAAACAAACTACATTCAAAGGGACTCACGTTTTGCATACAGTTGCATGAGTTTCATAGGATCTCTTTTTTGATAGCTACGTTAAGAGTTCTTCAACTCTCAGTTTAAAAACCCATGTTTCAGGTAATTCACATGACAGTTACTCTTATAAAATAAGGTAAAAAATATATATGTATGTATATATATGTGTATGCATGTGTGTGTGTGTGTGTGTGTGTAATGTTTTTAAGCCACCTCAGATACTTTTATAGATCAGAGAGTAAAGGACAGAATTCAAAAGACAGACATGGACATCAGAAACAAATGACCAAAAGTTTTCCCAGCAAACAGAAGGCATGACTTTCAGGGCTTTAGGAAAAACTATACAGTAAGTACAATCTGCAGTTGGCAATTTTCCATCTCTTTTTTGGTATCCTTCTCGTTCCACTAAGTTTTCTCACTTAGCCTAACATTCACTTTTTTCCAAACCATATGCCCAATAGCTACATTCTGGCCTCAGGTGGTCAAGAGTAGCATATTTTCCTGTATGCCAAAATTGCTCTTTCTCTGAACAAATTAAAATCTGGTAATATTGCAGTATATTTCATTTGGGGGAAGAAAGCAGACTGATTTTTCATCCCAGAGTTTATTTCTGTCAAAGAATATTTATATTTTAACTCATATGACTATACATTTATTTCTATGAGGGGATATTAGGATTAAACAATATGGTCCATAAAAGTACCTCATAAGAAGTACTTATGAGGTGCCTGGCCCTATGCTAGGTGCCAAAGGCCAGCAAGACAGGTCTCCTGCTCTGGACAACACCACCACCACTTCCATGTTTTGTAAAGACAGTTCCAATCAAAGTGTAAAGTCTTAATCCATACTGCTGGCTGTCACTCTATTTTTCATCTTGTCACAAGATCAAGACTCAATATCTTAACTAGAGTGTTTTCTAAAATGACAAAACCTGATAAATCAGATCTTTTAATGTCTGATAAATCAGATAAATCAAATACATATAATAAATATGTATATATTTATTATCATAGCTAACCTTCAGTTATTGACAAAACATCAAAAAACCTGAAATAAACAACAACCAGATTCACTGTGTTTGCAATTTTATGTTTTCTTTGGTTAAGATATTCTGAAATATCTCCCTTTCAATTGCTTCTAATATAGTTTTTACCTTTCCTACTTTGAAAAAAAATATTTTTTATGTCTAATTCTATTGCAAATACCATGGTTAAAGAAAGTGATATTCCTAAGAATAAAGATTTGATGAATATTTGCCTTCATTAATTTGAATAGGAAGGCCTTCAAATGAGATATGAGCAAATATTAAGGCCTGCAACAACCTGGCAGGAGTGAAATTCATATAATGATTTTCCTAAATATTGTTTAATTTTTTAATTAATTGAATTTCTCACAATAGCTAACTTCCTTAATTATGCACTTTCCAAAAGGATTTCCTGTTCTATGTTCCATGTTATCAGTGTGAAAGTCATTTTGATCATAAAATTAATATATGTTTATATTTAATGAACCAAATTCCAGTCTACTTCCTTCAAAGTAAATATACACCAAAATTAACAAAGACTTTATATTTGAGTTTAGATATAATGCAAGCATTCCTCAAAAACATCCAGTAAATGTGTAACTTTTCATACTAATCCTGAAAGCTAAGTTCGTTCAGCAAGTTCTCAACTGTCCTGACTCCAGTACCGTAAAAGACTGCATATGTTCAAAACCTTAAATATGACATGTGGCTTCCTAAACTAGAGGCCTGGATAAGTTAAATAAATTTAGTTAATGGATTCCTAACTTAGAAAAGAGAGACTCCATCTCAATGTTTCATTAAATCTAACTATGGTGTAGGTCTTGAAATGACATGTGCTTTTTTAAAAGAAATAAAAGATGTTAGATGTTTACGCTCTGACAACATTCTACCCCCTTACTCAAAATAGTTTAGACTTGAAGGCTTGTCCTACATTCTGGTCTACATTTTCCTTACAGAAATAGTTGCGTGATGTTATCATCATGGAAGGGAAACAGTCTTTATAACAGACATGCTTTTTTATTCATCTGGACATTTTAGTTCAACCTAATATGTATAGGGACATCAGTTATAACAGTATATCCATTCCAGTTTAACAACTGTTTGCAATGAAATTAAATTTTTGGTAAGGAACAAAGATCATTGTGCATCATATAATTTCATTGATATAAGATTATAATAGTAATACAATGATCTCATAATAGTATGAAGGAGTATTTATTTTAATAATTTCTAGGTTTGTCTTTTGCTCTACATTACATAAGCATCACATTAGCATCTGAATATGAAAAGAGTGCTATCTTCCTTACTTATGGACCTATAGATCTTGTATTCCAGATTTAAATGTCTCTTCTTCCATTTATCAAGTCCTTCACCTCTAGACAAGTTTACTTATTGCCAGTACTTCTGATTTCAATTGGCACAGATTTAAAGAAGGATATACACATTTTCTAAAGGAGAATTAAGAATTACTTGTAGGTTTCTTTCAATTAGCATAAAATGTTCTTCTCTCAGATACCCATATACCTAAGTCCCTCACCACCCTGCATTCTTGCTCCAATGTGAACTCTTCTAAAGAGTTTACATCGATAATTATTTAAAATCAACCTACGTCTATACCACCACAGACCTCTTTTCTTCTTCATCTAGTTTAGTTTGTCCTTTTTTCTTGTAATACTAATCATCTTACACCAATCTACTATAATTTACATATTTACTGTTTTTTTGTTTTGTTTTGTTTTGTATTTATTTAGTTATTTGAATAGTCTTGCTCTCTTGCCCAGGCTGGAGTGCAGGGGTATGATCTTGGCTCACTGCAACCTCTGCCTCCCGGGTTTGAGGGATTCTCCTACCTCAGCATGACCACACCCAGCTAATTTTTGTATTTTTAGTAGAGGCAGGGTTTCACCATGTTGGCCAGGCTGGTCTCAAATTTCTGGCCTCAAGTGATCTGCCCACCTTGGCCTCCCAAAGTGCTGGGATTACAGGCGTGAGCCACCATACCCAACCTTGCTGTTATTTTTTATTTTCCATCCACCCACTAACATATAAGCTCCAGTGCAAGGATTTCTGCCTGATTTTCATTTCACTGATATATATGAAGCACCTAGATAAGTGCTGTATATTAGGTGCCCTAAAACTGTTTACTAAATGTTTAAATGAATAAATGAATAAATTAATGAATGTTTCTTTATGCTAGAGTCTAATTCACAGAAAACTGGATATTGGCTTCATGTGAGTTTATATATTATTCAAGAGATGCTGGAGTAAAAATACTGAAGGTGTTAGAATCACTGTATATTTCCAAAAAGAAAATATTCAAAAATTAATTTTCATTTTTTAATTCTTACTTCAACCTAATATGTATTCCTTCACTGACTTTGAAAGGCAAAAAGTTAGAAGATGCTTCCTGTAATATACTTAATGTTCAGATTTTACTAAATTCCAGGGAATGACCTTTCAAATTAGGGTAAATGAGAAGATCACTCAGTATTTTAACATAAAATGTTGAAGCCTTTCCCCAAATGGCCACACAATGGCTAAAACTGGCAGAATTCTTGTTGAAACTGGCTGATTTGCCAACTCTTGCCTCCCAACAAAAGCCTTATTCCGTTACTTATTGCCTTTCTGGACAATAGCACTAAAGAGCCTACACAAGGAGGGGAAAAAAATAAAAATAAAAAAACACACACGCACACACAAAAACTTAGCAATGAAATTGAAGGAAAGAAAAGTAATCTTTTCTGAAAACATCTATAGCATAATACAAATTCTGTTTAATTGCCAAAAAGTTTTACATCTGTTTGGTAAACAGTAAGTTACATGTTTGTTAGTCTGTAATTTATTAAGCTTTTCAGTGTTAATGTATAAATACAGATAACTCAAAAACAATGCCAACTGTCAATGACCTTACATCATTGTATGGTTACGAAAGTTTTCTAAACTTACAGTCAAAGGACTATTTTATAAATTGAAATACATATTTGTGATTAAATAAATCTAATTTGTTTGAAAGCCTCATTATGAATCTTTACACAAGTTATCTTCTGAATGGACACAACTCATATTATAAGAATACGCCTTTTATTTTCTCATTTAGATTCCCCATTTGTTTGAGATTCAGTGTTAACTTTATTGTTTTCTTTTAAAGCAGAATTCTAATTATTAATTTATCTAGAAATACCACTATTAAGGTTTTCTTTCTTCTGAGTTCAAATATGTATGTCATTCAGTAAAACAATAACTTTACTTTGAGAAAAATACTAATTACCAACATATATCCACAGTATTCAGAAAAAATATGTATACAAAATGTGTCAAAGTTGTAATTTTACTGTTCTTCTACATATTCTCTTATCACACTACTGACTGGATTTTAAACCATAAGCAACACACTGGTTTGGATTAAATAACTCTCTGTCTTAGATGAACTATCACACAAAACATTTTTTAAAATTGTCAAATTGCTTCTTCTTACAACCAACCTTTCCTGTTTCTTAACTCTTATCCCTAAACTTTCTGACTTTATTTGATATAGTCATTATCAAACAGCATATTTTTGATAAAGTTATTATTATAAAACATACAGATAAGCATGTCCTTTGAAAAGCTATATTTTGTTTTTAAAATTAGTCAGTTTGTTTCTGGTAAGTTTATATATGGCAAGATAATTCAGTATTCTACAACACATTTTCTTTATCCTAAGGAGCTTAAAATAGAAAAAAATAATAAAATAGGGCTGTCTTTAAAAAGACAAGACAGTGGAAATTTCTAATCTGAATAGGCTTGATGAAATAATGTAAAAGGCACTTAAGACAAACTCTACATAAATAAAAGCCTTGAAAGAAATTTGGATTTGTATACTTTGCCCTTAAAGTTTGAGTGCAAAGATGACTAATTTTTCACAGTGAGCAGTAATGTCACACTTTCTCAAGCTAGTACCAGTCCCTGCAATAACAAATGGTTATTCCCAATATTCTTGTTTAGAAAAAGGCTGTGCCAAAATACTTGTTCACTCTCACCTAGATTCAGTGGGGACACCAAATATCCTTGAGAGCCTTTTCTGACAAAATACTACTTGTAGATTGAATTAAGGTTATTTTGAAGTCTGAAAAATTGTTTGATCCTAAATTAGATGTAAAAACATTTCTATAAATTTTAAATAGTTTTGCTAATTATTACAATGTACTCTGTATTGCAGAGTGGATTTTAGGGTATGTGTAAAAATCAAACTTTTTTAGTAGTTTTTTTTGTTTGTTTGTTTGTTTGTTTAGCTCTCTGTATGTTGGATTGCCTTGACTGTGTTAAGTATGTCTATTCCAGAGATTGATGGTAACACCAGTGACATAACTGACTAGTCTACAGCATGAAATATAACCTTAAATCAATTTTATAATTCATGATGTTGTTTACAAACAAATGTTATTAAGATTTCTCTGATAAGTCCTGTTTTAATTAATTCCTATTGCTAACTAATTATTCACTTCAGATGTTTCTAAAGTAGATGTGCTTTCCAGGTTTATATGTATCTCAGTGTTTTTTGTTGTTGATTTTTGATTTTTGAGATGGAGTCTCGCTCTGTCGCCCAGGCGGGAGTGCAGTCTGCAAGCTCCGCCTCCCGGGTTCACGCCATTTTCCTGCTTCAGCCTCCTGAGTAGCTAGGACTACAGGCACCTGTCACCACGCCCAGCAAATTTTTTGTATTTTTAGTAGAGACTGGGTTTCACTGTATTAGCCAGGATGGTCTTGATCTCCTGACCTCGTGATCTGCCCGCCTTGGCATCCCAAAGTGCTTGGATTACAGGTGTGAGCCACGAAGCCCAGCCTATATGTATCTCAGTTTTAAATAATATGTATTTAAAATTGAATTTAATATTTTAAAATGTTGCACATCCTAAACTTTGCTCTTTTTGAGTAAATCCAGAGCAATGCATTTTGTTTCAGGTCTGGTGACAGTGGCTTTTACAAATGGCAGTGTGAAGTCTTGGGAGATTGACCCAAAAGCTGATGAAATTTGAAATGGAAGGAATAAGATTAAAGAGTGAAAAGCCAACCAGAACAGAGTGTAACGAAAAATTTCGCATCTAAAGAATAGAAATATATGACTGTAAAAACAATATTAACTTAGTAATTATTGCTCCCAAGTTAAAAGATCAGAGGGAGGTTTGAAATTTGAAAGCAAGAGAAACTTTAAAAGAAAAGGGGAGCAAACAGAATAAAGACAGGAAAAGAAAGAGAAGATAAAAGGAGAGGCTGTAAAGGAAGATAAATTAGTCCAATAAGACATTTGATTGGCTAGATTTGTAATTTGTTACATTATAAAAATCCAGTGCCGAATCACATAAATTAAGATGAGATGCTTTGTCTACATGGCCATGGACAATGGGCACTTCAATGGGTACCATTTTTAGTTGACATGCAAATATCTTCCAGATGCTTGGTCTAAAATTTTGGATGGTAAACCTTTAATGTGTCTCTTCAATTGGGGCATGGTGAGTGTTAAGCTTCAGGGTTATTCCTTCTGATAAGAGCTGAAAAGTATTTATTTAAAAAATTGTGAAAAGTAAATACCACCTCCTGGGTGGTAATAACTGACTTGCGTTTCAGGATTGAACCCAATTGGTCAAGATAATTACTCTGCTTTTAAGTGTAGGGGTCATAAAATCTGTCTCAGTCTCTCAGGACCTCAACAGGTTGGGCTACATTGGTCATATCACATTTAAAGCAGCAGTGCTGTTTGGTAAAGTGAAAATCTCTCTGCTTATTCTGAACCTACCAAATTAGTCTACCAAATTAGGGATGGCTCAACAGACAGATGGAGATGATGCTTAAGTGATGCATGTGTGCCCTGGGATAGTGTTCTCTTTTCTGTATTTTGGATGTTGTGTGAATAAGGCATAATAATCCAATAGAGTCAAACTTACAATAACAAAATAAGTCAGTAAATAGGACACATGTTTAAATCAAGTGATTTTCTTCACAAATAACTAAACAATAACTATAAATGTATACTGAGCTACCCATAAATAACAAAATGTATGTAATACTTCCTATTTTAATTCTGGGCTGAGAATGATTAGTTCTGTGACTTGGTGGCACATTTTTCTTGTCTGAATCATTCTAACTTACAAATCTTAGGAACTTGGTAATAATCCAAATTACAAATTTGTAGACCCTTTTCACCTTCATCAGATTCAGGGGTAAATACACACACACACACCCCCCTTGATTTAAGGGTTAGAAATTATTGCTGTTCCAAAATTCCTTTGTATATATAAGAATTAATTTGTAATCAAATGGAATTTGTACATTTAAATCACATAATAAACTTTCAAATGGGATCAGTACTGTCTAAGGCAGCTCCATCTCCCACTCAGATCCCTTGACCTTTCCCTAATAAATTGCATTTCATATATGTTGATCCATAGATTCATAACAAATACATCATTCTGTAGGAGGGAATTATGCTCTGCATACTTTTCTACAAAAACCTTTATGATTAAGAAATTTTCTTAATTTTCTTACGTAGAAATGTTAGATGTAGAATGTAGAATGTAGTTTCGTATGTAGAATGTTATGTATACCATACTGATATAGTTTGGATGTTTGTCCCTTCCAAATCTCATATGAAGGTTGAATGTTGAAATGTGATTCCCAGTGCTGGAGGTGGGGCCTGGTGGAAGGAGATTGAATCATGAATGACCTAACACCATCCCCTTGGTATTAAGTGAGTTCTCGCTATGTTAGTTCACACAAAGTCTGGTTGTTTAAAAGAGTATAGGACCTTTCTGCTCCCTCTCTTGCTCCCTCTGTCTCCACGAGATATGAGGATATGTCAGCTCCCCTTTTGTCATGAATGTAGACTTCCTGAGGCTCTGCCAGAAACAGACACTGGAGCCATGCTTATACAGCCTGCAGAACCATGAGCCAATTAAACCTATTTTCTTTAAAAATTACCCAGCCTCGGGTATTTCTTTATAGCAAAACAAGGACAGTCTAACTCATACACATATACTGTTTAAATAAATAAACTCCTGTATACTTAGACCCAAGATTGTCCATCATGTTCTTCCCTGATTGACTCACATGGACTTTACCCTAAGCTTGTACTAATCATTTCCTTGTTTTACTTTATGACTTTACCACATATGGTTTCTGGGCAAACTTTTACGTTATTTTTCTGTTTTTATTTTTACTTTAATGAAACTGGAATTATCTTGAATACATTCTTTGAAGACTTGCTTCTTCCTTTCGGCATTATGTTCTTGAGATAAATCATTGTTAATGGGTATAGCTGTGGCTCTTTCCTTTCACTATTACAGTGTTCCATTGTATGAATGTAACACAATGTATTTATCCTTTTTCCTGCTGAGGAACATCTGGATTTCTTCCACAGTTTTACTATTACAAACAATGAAGCTATGAACATTTTGTTAACATATCTCCTGGTACACATATGTCCATGTTTTTTTGAGGATATATTTTTCAGTGAGATTTCAGGATCCTAGCAATTTAAAATGCTTATGCCAATTTATACTCCCACCAAGAGTGTATGAGGTTTCCATTGCATCATATCTTTTCTAATGCTGTGTAGTACTGTCAAACTTTTTAATTGTTGCTAGTCGGTTGAGTGTAGCATAGTATCTCGTTGTGGTTTTAAACTGCATTTTCCTTATTATGAGTCACAATGAATTTGTAAGCTAAATGAATTAAAATTTTCCTCTGAAACATTTGTTTCTAATTGAATGGCAGTGACTTAATGTTGCAGGGTTATAATTAAGTCACTTTTTGCTTTTAACTATTTAAGAGAAGGATTAACTATCTGTCTTTGGTTAGATGGTCCAGGGAAAGGAAAAATATGTTTTATTGCTTTTAAAATTGGATATGTATGAATAACATTTCTCATCATGAACAAGAACACAGATAGAAAATGTCTTGAATCATAGCTCTAACTTTCTATTTCTCTTCATTCAAAAACTAATATCTATCAAAATCTCCTTTGAAAAATAAAGAGAGGAGGAAAATGAATAATTCTATTCACGGGTGATTATGTGTTCTTTTTTAAAAACTGGTTGCACATTTACAATAATTTATGAAGCTTGCATATCTCCTGAGAGTGATTGTGTCTCTTTCTACCTATTGTAAAAAATTATTTCTTACACGTTAAAACATCATAGAAAGCATTGAAGTGTGTGTTTTTCACATAATTCCTCATTTTTTAATTCACTTGATTGCCTTTATAGCCATCAGCTGAATTTAACCAGTATATTTCTTCAAGGTTCTGATTTTCTCTTCATAAATATACTTAGGTTTATATATTTTTTTCTTCAGCTAAGTTGTTATATTTCACCATGGCAACATCATATCAAGAAAGTCTAGGTATTATCCCTATTTGCTGTATTACTTTTCTGTGTTTTCCAGATTTAGTTGATTAGGATTTTATTGTCCAACCATTTCACCAGTTTTGCTACTTGAACAAAATTAGCTCTTTCTTTTGAGTTTTCTCTAGGTATTTTTATCTTTTACATTGGGGCTTAATAATGTTTTGTTTTTATCCTTTCTTCTTGAATTTTAACCTATTTTAGTACTTAGTTTGTACTAAACTGATAACTGATATTTTTCAGAAGAAAGAGGTAGTAAGTACATGTTCACACATACATTGTAATTTTATTAATATATGCAACATGTTTATTAACCAAAGTTAACTCATCAATAAATTTGCTGATAGCCAGAAGTGACCATTTACATGTCCCAAACTCCAAAAAGCTGGAAAGATTCTTTCATAGCATTTTCGACTGGGATGAAAAAAGAACCATGCAGAAAAAAAAAATAATGCTTCTGAGTATTTCTACTTCTAGTGGTATTTTCTAGCAAGTTGGGAAAATACTAAAAATAAACTTCAACCTTGAACCTGCTGAATTCCATATGTATGCCAATAAAGGTTGAGACTAATAAGAACTTTTATTTTTTCTGAAATAGCTTTTAGAAATTCAGATTCTAAATATAGTCAGTTGTCACTTAAGGATTGGGATATGTCCTGAGAAATATGTCATTAGGTGAGTTTGTCACTGTGTGAACATTACAGAGGGTACTTAAAGAAACCTAGGTAGGATAGCCTGCTACACACCTTCACCACACCTGCTGTGTGGTGAAGCTTATTGCTCCTAGACTGCAAATCTGTATTATTGTACTAAATATTGTAGGCAACTGTGACACGCTGGTAAGTCTTTGTGTACTTAAACACACCAAAATATAGAAAGTACAGTAAAAAATACCGTATGAAAATCTTATGGTACCACAGTCATATATGTGGACCGTCTTTGACTGAAACATCTTTATGCAATGTGTTAACTGTATATGCAGACTTTTTGATAATGTACAAATACACATCTAATTAATACGACCACATGATTCTAATTATAGTAGTCAATTTTTAGTGATATATAATATGTTATTAAAACACATGAAGGTGTAAACATTTACAAGGTAATTTTTCAAAATAATTGGAAGTGTTTTTTGGTTTACAAAAGATTCAATTGCAGAGATTACTTTTAATAATAAGCTTTCTGAATATTTTTGAGGGTTTACATAAACGTCTCTATTGACTTTAAATAAATTATTGGCAATAGATCTGATTATTGTTAGGTCTAGTAGAAAATTGATGCTCCATAAGCACAAGGTCATTAAAAGCCTTTCAAATGTCAATATGAGTTAATTGAGATAAATAATTCACAAAATGCAATTCTGACATTTTTCAAGTTCTTGAAATTCAAACAGTGTATAAACGCAAAGCAAGGTAAACTAGCTGTGTCTTGCTTTCAACATTAGTTTGAGCCTGAAAGGATGTATGTAACTTCAATATTTGTTTGACAGAGAATGAATTTAACTTGTTAGTAACATCCTATGTTTATAGAGAGTTAAAACTTATTACTGACAAGATCTGGCCTCTGGTTCCCTCTTTGACCAAGTTCTTGAATGCTCTTTGCCCTCATTCACTCCACTATGACTATATTGACTCTCTTTCTGTACTCTGAACTAGCCAAGTCATTCCTGCCTTAGAACCATTGGCTCAGTCATCCTTTCTTCTAAAAGCAACTGTTCTCCCGAACGTTAAGGGTAGTGTGCTCCCTTACTACAGGTCTACTGCTCAAATACCACCTCTTCACAGATGCTTTTTATGACTATTCTATCTGGTATACCACCATCATACATTTCTCCCTATTCTCCCTTAGCTTGCTTTACTGTCCTTCATGCCACTTATCAACACTGGACATTTTTATATTTATTTGTTTCTTTTTTTTTTCTCCTTATAATATAAGCTCTATGACAGCAGGGACTACCATATCCCCAGCCCGTAGACCAGAGCCATGCAAACATAGATTACACATCTTCCTAGGGCCAAGACCTTAAACAACAGGCACTATCTGCCTCCATGTTTGTGCCCACTGGAGTTCCCATTCTTAGGACATACGATGCCAAGAACAAAGTTACTGATTACTTTCAGGTTAGCATGGTGACAACCTCAATATACCTGGTATGTCTCCTCCCAACTTTCCATTGAAAAGTATCATTTGAAATATGTATGTTTATGGTTTTAACAAAGAAACACACTAGTATTTAACTTGAAGTTAAATTCTGAGAAATCCCACTATCCACTCATAATATTACCAAATTCACAGGAATGTTCTCTTGTCATCCAGGGTCCTACGATGATACACCAACCACTTGTGCTACCACCTGTCAAAACTTTGGATGGCCCTACTTTCAGGTATTGCATATATTACAAAAGAACATTCATGACCTAATGAAAGTACATGTAGGATTTCCAGTAAAGTTGAGGATAATAAGACCATGTTAACAATAGTAACAAATATTTCACAGAAAGGTATATGGTTAACTTTAGAATAAAAGAGAATCTTGAAAGGTAATCTAACAAAATACTGATAAAGATGGAATTATGGACATCTGTCACACTTACAAAATATTTCCTTGGGACCTTGACAGTGGACTTAGTCTCCATATTGCTGTTCTCTTGGCCAGATTACCGGGAGTGTCAAATTAATTTGAATGTGTCCTAGTAGATTTATTAATATTAGTTATTTTGTAAAATTAGCCACAGACATCATACATGTATATATACTATATAAAACATATTATAACCATAATTATATGGATATATACCAAAAATTATGTTTAACATGATAAAATAGGGCTAAATTGCTCATTTGAACTAAATTCCTTTTCTCTATAGAGTTCTTTATTTTCTATCCACATTGTTACTGTTATATTCCTATGAATGGATGTAAAACTTTCTTATATTTGGAACATAAGATGATATCTTATTTATAAGCAAAGGAAAAAACTTTAAATGACTCTAAATATTATTTTTAGAACTCCCTGGCCACTCTGAGGTCTTATTTTCAATCCTGGGCATTAACTACAGGCTTTGGAGGCATTGGTGCTTCCAGAAAGACTGCTGTTCCAGATGTGTTTGTCTTGTTATTTATGTTTGGCATTATAGTACCATGGCAAATGAAATATTAATTATGCAATTAATATTACACCTCATAGTTGCCTTTCCTACAAAATTAAATGTCCTGCATTAACTTGTTTTTAGACTGCAGAAATTTGACAATTCAATAGTGTATCATCATAATAAATGGTAATAACCTAAATTAAAACTAAAGGCTACTAAATTATTTTCTCTTAAATTTAAAACTGAGTGGCATCATTCCTCCTTCTGTACTTAAGCTGTGATTTTTAAATTCCCAGTTCATACTGCTGGGCCCAAAAATAGATCCTCTATAATTGTTCTTTCTCCCACAGCATGTCTTTGGGAACTCATCATTGTTGTGCCGTCCTTTCATGTGTCAGCTTCCTTTGCACATTACATTTCACATGACTCACTGTTCCTTAGAGCAAGGTTTGAATGCTCAAAATGCCTACTTATATCTGACAGCTGGATTTTTCTTCCTGATGGTTTTTATGTGAAGTAATACCAGATCAACTTTCAAAAGGCCCAAAGTTTGCTTAATAAAGAAACATAGGAAAGAGAGCACGATGGGAGAAAATTCACTTACCAGGGAAGAATTGGATTTGGCCTCCCACTATCTGTGTGTATCAGTCATGTCTTCATGTCCTTCAAGTGAACGCTGAGAGGAATACACTATATTTTTTCCAAGTGTGTTTTCCAACTTATAAATTATAACATATCTTTGAGAGTTTAAAGAAGATACATTGGAAGTAACGGAAAATGAAAGGTCCAAGTTTAAAGGTGCATTCTCTTCATTAGCCTGGTCTCACAGAACTTGTAGAGCATTGGAAAGATTTTCTGTGAGAAGTTAATGGCTGCCACTTGAGTTGCTTTTTGTTCTAATAGTGCAGTTTAAGGTGTAAATTCACTTCAATTCCAGCAAGACAGAGGTAGAAAAAAATTATCTTTATGGAAATTAAAAATTTAAATGAGAACTATGATTGCAGTTTGCCATCATATTAGTTTGAATTATATATGTTTCCATTTTAACATAATAAAAGAAGTACAGAACAGAGACTTAGGAGAGGGGGTTCCCAGTCTTAGCTCTTCTACCACTGCCGTGGAATATAAAGCAAATCACAAAACCCTCTTGAGCTCCTAATTTGTGTCTCTAAAATGAGAAGATTTTTCTATCAGATTTCTCAGGTCCATTTCGGCTCTAAGATTCTGAAATAGCTGCCTATAACTCTCTGACCTAAAGATAAGAGCTAAAAATAAAATATCATCTGAAGTTCTTTGTAACCAGCTATGTGATTTGTAATAGTTCAATTCCTCTAACTACAAGGGTTTTTTTTTTTTTTTTTTTTTTTGCATGGTTTTATTTATATAATCATACAGCTGACTGAAACTTGACAGATGGGTAAAAAGTGGGAAATAAACAAATATAAGGGGAAATGTCTCTGGCTAGTTTAAATTTTGGCAACAGAAGCATCTATTTCTAGTTATCGGTAAAGTTTAGTAATCTTGTGGAAAGTTCTTTCAGAGTCCAAAATAGTAAAGATATTAACTTATAAATTTCTAATCATTTAATAGGTCCATTTTTGCATTTAAATTTTAATCCAGCTAAAATTGAAGCAATATTTAACATATTATATAAACTAAAAAATATATTTGTAAATTATATGAAAATACTCCAGAAAAGTTATGCTTATAGTGTTTTGAAGTGTGCTTAATAAATCAATATTATGAATGATTATTTTACCATCTCTTTCAAATTTTAAAGCACACTGTCCTATTGCTCAGAGTTCAAATTAGGTATACTCCCATGTGTATGAGAGATACAATTAATGACTTGCAGGTCATAATTAAAGATTCAAAACATTCATTTTTATAACAGAATGTTTACAAAATACTGATTCTCATTTTGTTGTGTAATGAGCAGTGTTTCCAATTAAAGTAGTTAAAATTCAAACAAATGGTCAGCGTGACTTGTCATTTATGTTAACTTACATGTACCACAGCAAAATAAAGCTGGGACCTAAATATGGCACTGGCTTAAAAAAGTAAGTATTGGTAATCGTACTTGATCATGTGCCTTGAGGGTCTCATCTTAAGTGCCATGAAAGTCTACCAGTAACTCCTTCATCACTAAAAGATTTTCATATTATTATTCTTTCTGTAAAATGGTGGAATCCCTCATGAATATGCTTCCCTGCAATGTCCTTGTTAATTTGCCCTTAATCAGACTCTTCTTTAGTGAATAAAGTTGTTCTGCTTTACATTGATCCCTGAAACAGCCCTGGTGTTGATCTCTGTAAAAAATTTCACTCACACAGATAGTAGACTTCATTGAAGATTTACATGGTAGCAGATATGGGAGAGGTTCACATACCACCACCACACAAACAACTTCAAATCAATAGTATAAATAAATGACCATTTTTAGAATCACTTATTTCTCCCAATAGTCTATTCTGACCTCTCTCTATCTCTTTGACTTTATTCTGTCTTTACCCATTCTTTCCTTTTGTCACTCATTTTCCAGCTTCTGTTGCACGAGTAAAAGTAACACATTTTCTAATTTGGTTCATGGAGAAGAGACTTCCCCTGACATTTGAGCACCTGATAACATTTATGACCAAGAGTCTGCTCTACTCTAAGTGGATTTTTAATTTATCAGAAAGAACAGTTCCTCTCATAAGAGGATTTATGATGCCAATGTAATAGCAATTATTTAATATGTAAGTAGGTAAACATAAACTGCCATTGAAATTTAGTAGAAAGCATATTATATGCAGTGACGATAATACCTTCATGAAATTCTTTAGTTATCATTTTTTTCTTTTCAAATTTGTTTTACATTAAATTAGGATGAGTGTCTTATTTATCTTTTTTACTGCATTGCCCGCCATAATGGTTCTCAAATGCAACAACATTTTCATTTTTGGTAGAATTGAGTTTCCCCATTTACTATGTGTTATACTTTTCCCTAGACCAAGGATCTACGAAGTGAGTTATCCATACTCTTACCACATAGGCAGAAACAGCTTGTTTTACAGAGATCAATTTCCTGATCCTCAGACTCGATTTGATCTCCTTCCTAAAACTGATCTGCCAGTGAAAACTTCGAAGGTACAAGCTTCCAGCTAGTTATCCTTTTTCACTTCTCTCTTCACAATCTTCTTTATTCTCTTTTACCTACGTCTCCCTCCCCACACCAAAAAACACAAGTGTTGTATTACCCATTCTAAATCTTACTAGAGAGCATTTTTGCAAAGCATAACAATCTCCTAGGTCACAAACAAGGGGACGAGGATGGTGGGTACATTGATGTTTCCCAAGCCTCCTTTCAAAAGGACATGTCAGCTTCCCCCTTCTTCGTCTCATTAAATAATATAGGGCAAATAAAATTTTACTTGTGTTTAACATGGATTAAGAATTAAATTATATCTCAAAGTCTATAATAATGCATTTTGATCTTGAGTGTAAACTTTAAAGCCAGACTGCCTGATTCAATCCTTGAATTAATCAATTTTTAATCATGTGTTAAAGTTAATAAACTGACTGAGCTTCAGGTCCCTCATTGGTAAAGCTGGGTTAATCATAGTACCTACCTTACATGATTGTTGTAAGGTGACCGTAAAGTCTAGAAAATCAAATATTACTTTTTAAAAGTATTACAATCGAATATATATAAGTGAATCATTTATTATATATCATTTGTATTTCCAGATTTGGTGGACACTCTTTATAAATAGATAGCTACAAGTAGAGGTATAAATAGGTAATGTATAGATTAGTGCTTGAAACTTAGTAAGCTTTCCAGACGTGTTAGCTACTATTATTATCAACATGATAATTATTGCCATTATTTTTGATAAAAGTTATAGTGGTAATGCAATCTGGAAGAACTTTTTAAAAGCATTCATTTGCTGCCATTTGGACAGGATTTTTTTTTTAATAAAATTTTAATCTATATACAAATTTTGTTGCAAAAATTTTAGAGCAGGGTAAAGATTTTCATGAGAAAAGATTAGAAGAGATTTACTTCACACCAATGCACACATCTGCAAAAAAAAAAAAAAAAAAAAAAAAAAAAAAAAAAAAAAAAAGACAGACACTTGACACTTCACAAATTTTAAAGTGTTACCTGCTCATCTAATGATCTATTTCCATGTCACTTTATCTTCTTTCTTGCTTCTTGCTACCTTTATTCCCTTTTTTTCTATATAATGAGTTTTCCTGGCTCTCTTTCAGGGTATCACTAAAAATAATTTAAAATATAAAAATACATTTTAATAGAATAAAATTCTTTAAGATGAAGGGTGGATAGTGGACTGGGATATGATTTCAAGGAGAGAAAGAAATGATCTATCATTTCCAACCGCTGTGAAGAACTCATTCATTTATTTTAAATGAATGTGGTAGATATTGAATTGCTTTTATATTTATGTTTTACTGTGAATTTTTTAAAAATGATATAACAGTTATAGTTTAGAATGTCAACATTTAAAATGTGCCAATAGTTACATGCTTTGCAACTGATCTGTCAGTTGAAATGGGTGATGTTTTTTCAAAATTATTTTACACAAGGTGTCAACAGAAAAACTTGGAGCACACTGTTCTTTACTAGAGTGTTTCATTCATCATTGCATTTCCTCCACTATAAGGAATACACTTAAAATATGTTTATCAATAAATATGCATACAATTTTTTCTTATCATGAAAATATGGTGAGTTATAATGTCATGCTTTTCATTGTACAATGCATTTGTGACTAGAACAACTAACCTTATCTCATAAACTTCACTTACAGAAGGAAAAATTGGATCTAGAATAATGCAACCTGATATTATATGTATCAAATGGAAATGTACTACTAATAAGCAAATAAATATAAGACTTTCAAGCTATAGGTGGAAGATACCAAATGGGTTTCTCTTGTGTTTTGAAGGATAATAAATTATCAGGAAGTTAAGAAAGGTCCATTGAAACTGAGTAATTCTATGTATAATTCTATGTATAATAATTATATTTGTGACATGACTATTAGCAAATAGCTTGCTTTTTTGATAAAAAGTAACATTATACATTAACAAAAACATAAGTTGTTAACATTTATGTTGTCATAAAATGTGAGAAAAATCCATAATCTTTTTCCAAAATGAATCAACCTTTGAAACAAGCAATCAGTTAAACAGAGAGTATCTGAAGAGGTTTTACTGGAGTCCAAATACTGTTCTTTGAGACAGATTTAGGTCTACCATTAATAATCTGATCCCTCAGTCCAAATTTCAGGAAGAGTTCATTAGACCCCCAAACTAAGTCTAATAGTCAATGCAGTGTTGATTTCCCCTATGTAGAAAACCACTTTAAGAAAAATGACATTATAAAAACTTTATTGCGTTTAAATATTATTATTGTTATATTTGTTGTCCTTTTTGTCTCCCAGGCCTTCCTTAAGCTTCCCTGCAAAGTATGTTAGTTACATTTTATGGGATATATCAATTTTGACAAAATATTTCCTCTTCCCAAATTATGTAGACTCCAGTATGAATATGATGAAGTAAAATTGTTAATTAGGCCATACCAAATTCATTTATACCTGTCACGGTTTCAAATCTGCCAGTTCTCCTTAATTTTCAGCCAGCTCTTTGTAAACTGCACATCTTTATGCTTTTCCAAGATTATCCAATTTTTTTGTCGATATTAATCCATCAGTCACAATACTTATGAATGGCCAGATGCCTTTTGACTTGTCGCATTAAGGTACAGGGTCCTGCTAATATAATTAACAATATATTACTGCTATTTCTACTAGTTAATGAAAACAAATGAAATGCTAGTTGCATTTATTGATTTTTGTTAAAGTGAGCAAATTTCTATGTAAAGTATTTGAGAAATGCCTAGGAAGGGTGTGGCTTATAAGAAAAGCACAGTCATTTACTAAGATTTTACGGGAAGTTCCTCCTGTGGCTAAATGTACTTGCTCTCTCACATTGCTGTAGATATCTCACAAAGGAAAACCCAACACAAATATCTGCAGCTTTTAATATGCTGAATCTAAAACATTCCTGCCAATGAGAAGCAGACCTTGCATTTAAAGGAGGGTAAAGCTTGTTTCAATAAGCCTGGCGAATGGGTCTGCCAACCTTTAGTTAACTCGAGCAAGCCTTTTAAAGCATTCTTTTTTTTTTTTTTTTTTTTTTTTTTTTAGGCTGTTTTATATGACACCTATCTCCAGATAGAATTTGAAACTTCTTCCAAATGTTTTGTCTATATGGCATCAAATATGTATTAAGCCTTAAATAAGAGAAATTGGGTAACCAACACCTAACCAGCAATTCCCAATGTAAAGAACTACCTCATTGGGCATATCCATATTTTGAAATCAGATGTGGCTATTGTTAACCAGGCTTTAGGCATGAGAGCCCCTTATCTATAAAAAAAAATTATGGTCATGCTGAAGTTTTTTATTTTTTATATCTCACAGGGTGAACTTATTTATCACATTTACTGTATAATAATAAAGTCTAACTTCAAATCATTTGGGATTCTATTGCATGGAATAAGCTTAGTTATTTCTGAAAAAGTTCATTATTCTCTATTTACCCTAAATTTTTTCCCAAGCCTTCAGACATGTCAATAAATGATCCAGAAAACAATACCTTCACACATAGGACATAGGTTTCCCTGTCACTTCAAACACTGTCACACACACACAGTTGCAAAATACTTTAGAGTAAATTTTGCCGTCAAAGAGTAAGTTTTTTAAATCCTAGGAAACCTTAGAATTTATCTTTATAGCCAGATAATTAAAATATTCCTCAACAATATCCTATTAAGATCAATTTTGTGTTTTCTTTATGAGGAAAATATGATTTTGAATGCTTTTATAACATCTCAGATTCTACATATTTGATACCATATTTGGTGGGAAATTACAGTCATATGTACAGCTGGTGAAAAAAAAAGCATATATACAAGTAACTTTGAAGCATATGAGTTTCGCTTCAAAAGCATTTCAAGTAAAAATTTATGCAATGAAAATGAAGAGGAAGAAGTATGCTTGTTAACATAGATACATTAAATTAAAAACAATATAGACCATACATTCTGGTTTGCATTTTGAAGTGACTGTTGGGAAAGGTCTATTTCTTTGCAGTCAGAACAATTTTTCTATTATGTTCTATTATTATTGTTCAGACTTATATCTTTGAAGGTCAAATTTGTCTGAAATTTTTATTGTGAAATAAGGAAGAGCCATTTATTTCTCTTACAGTCCTATCTAAATATTGTAATGTGAATTGTAATTCATTTTCTCTATTGGAACTTTATTACTTTAATACCATATCTGAGCACAAGCTTTCAAAATCCCTATATTTAAACCTTCTAATAGACTATCTTCATAGCTTCTTAGGATTACAAAGATCCTTTTATCTTTTTAACACACCCCCCCTCATATTTTAGATTAAAAATTGAGAAGCAAGAAAATTAAAAGAAACAGAATAGTAATCTAGTGTTACAACCAGAATTATACCATTTCTCTTCAATAGATTTGTATTGACTATTCCATAAAATATCCACAAACTACCTAATCTTGTCTCTTAAAGTTATCAGCAACATGCTGATAAAGATATCAGATATAAAGATATCAGCATGTTGCTGATAACTTTAAGAGACAAGATTAGGTAGGGTCTTCTGGACATTAATGTGTTCTTCTGGACATGTTCTTATATGTCGAACTTCAAATTTAACAAAGCATTCTGTGATGTTTACTATAAGAGCCTCACTATTATTAGACAAATTTGAGAAATCTTCTGTTTCACAATGCCCCAAAGCAAATTGTCACGTACCAGTTAAGTCTGGGCTTCAGGAAACTGCCTCATTTTAGATTCATATCCAATCCATTGTCCATTGAATTAGTCAAGTCATTTTCTAACTTAAGAAACTGAGAAGATAGTAAATGGAAAAGAATTGAGAAAATATATATTCTATTGTACTAGATGAAGCTGGATTTGTTAGCAGGGCTATCAAGCTGGACTTGTTATCAGGGATATCAAACTGGCACATTAGTAAAGCAAACAAAAAAACATAAAGCACTCTGTTCATTAAATGCAACTTTTAAAACTCATTGATTTTTTAATCTGCCTGAACCCAGATATAAATATCTATTTTCTAGAAACACTAATTTTTTAATTGGAATTTTGGTAATAAAAACACTTGACCTGTGGATACAATTGTGTGTCAGTCCTTTATCTTATTTCCTGCTATCTACCTTTGATCTTTTGGTAATAGATTTTTTAATGCTGCATCAGTGAATTCCTGACAATGTCTACTTTCCTTTTATTCATACGGTGGAACCAGGATAAAATACTTGGTCTAAATATCCTTCCTTTCGTCCACTTCCTACTACACTCCTGCTGTCATCTGTATGCTTGAAATAATGTGCCAAGAAGCTTTGAATTTTGTTGAAGAAGGACAAAGAAAGTTGGATGGTTTTCTTTTGTTTGGGAGACCGAATTTGTGACAATGAGAATGTAAAGGCTCTAAGGGTGGCATGGTGTCTATGTTTACTGGACACTGAACTGGTTTGGAGCTTCTAGAGCGCTGAATATGAAAATGGTGTTTTCATGAGGGAATTAATAAAACTCTTGACAGGAATTGTGCTGCTATAGGCCCAGATGGCAGCACAGCATAGGGTAAACTTGAAGGCCATTTTTCACCAGTTGTGCACAGAATGTAGCAGGACTCTGGCACCCCAAGAGTTGATGACTTTGAGAGCATCAGGAGATAGTGTCAACATAAAATAGTACATGGTAGCCAGAGTAAAGGCACTCCAGTTGACTATAAAGGCAGAAGTCATGGACAAATTAAGTCAGAATGTTAGAGAAAGAATGATCTATGGTGGTCCTATGAAAGAGACTGGCTTGCAGACCATCCCTTTAGAGAGGTTAAGAAATGCCTTGAACTTTCCAGGATGCTGGAAGTCTCATGTTCTGAGGTGCAGATGTTCTGAGGTATAGGAATTTATGAGTTATTTTGATATCCCGAGGCTTCTGAGGCCTAACAAGGTTTCAATCACAAGAGTAATTATGGAAGAGATTATTTAGATATAATTCAGATAAACATTTACTTACCAACAGTAAGTTTCAAAGTGTTTGAAAATAGTGCATGAACTATAGGATTATGTAGCTGATTTCAGGTATCTTGTACTTTCCTATGAGTCACCTGGCAGTCAGAAGATATGTGATATTTTCTAATAAAGTTATTTTCAGATGGGAAAGATGAATATAGCTACTTCTACGTGGAAAGTCTTGCTACTGATCTATGTAACCCTAAGGATTAACCTATTCCTGGCACATACAGTTCCAGCTAAGAAAGGCAACATGTAAGTTCTTATAAATCAGCCATGATATAATAAGCCAGTATTCACAGATACCCGTTAGTGTGTTCAAAGGAAATTCTCAAATGGCGTTGAAATCTTTAACTCAATCTTTTCACAAAACTCACGCAAAGTATCCAATATTCAGATATGTTAAATCTATTGGAAAATAAAACTCTAGACGTGGATTATTTCTGTATTTGTGTGTAAATAAACCAAGACTAGATATTAAAAATTCACTTTCTTCCTCTGTTCTGAACCTAACCTTCCCCACACCTCTACTCTCAGAAGAGTACATCTCTTACATGCATATTTCAAAATTCTTTTTTTTTCACTCACAATGCATTTGAACATATATTTTTCTGAAATGTAAATTCATATTATAATATTTACCATTGATTTTGGACTTCCAAATAAGTTGCATGAGGCCGTATTGATATATTGTTTTTCCTGGCAGTAGTGGACAAGAATTTATAACTGGCTTTAATGCATTCTTTTAAAAAACTCAAAAAAAAAAAATTTCTTTTGAAAAAAATACAAAAGAAGAAGAAATATAATTATAACTATTAGACTATATAAAGTATACTTTTAATGAGGTTTATCATAATTTTTTCCTTATTCTTTGAAAAACAACAGTGGTTCAGTAAAAAGAGATTTTTCTAAGATGTTAATTATTAATATTATGTCATAATCTCATAAAAGAACTTTGACTTCTTCCAGATCTAGTTTATTAAATGATTACTTTAATCAAAATAATACGTGATATGAAAGACAGAAACCTCTCTTTTAAAGATACTCACTGGCTGGGAAAGCTATGATCGCTTAAGCACATGAAATACCAGCAGATTCGATTTATTCCAAGCACTACATGAAAATGATTGTTTTACTGTTCTTGCTCTGAAGGCTTTCTTGAAATGTTAGCATCTGTTTCATTTCCTAGATTCTGGAGTAATTTCTGTTAGGAACTTGTAGTTCAATGTGACAATAGCAACTAGGGGTTGAATTATTAGTAGGGCAAACAGAGGTTGTCAGTATCTGAACCAGCTTCTGCTTCCACAAAGATTAACATATGGCTCCAGAACTAACAGTTATTAATCACATCGTTTAAAACTGCTATTTATAATGGCATAATATGCTATTTATATTCATTATGCTATCATAGAATGTTTAGAGGCAGATTTATGCTTCTAGCTAAAATAATTTAAGGAAGTCTCTTTTAACACATTTTACTGTAACTTCACATTCAGTAAGCATTTTCTTCAGTTAATGTAAGTTGCTCTTCTGTAAATTAAAATATATTTCTTTGTTTTTATCTTTGAAAAAATGGCCTGCTCAAATATAAGGAAGTGTTTAAAATTAGATAATTTAAAAAATTTCACTTGTAAAATTTTGAAATTTTTTTGCCAGCTTTCACTTTAGAGTTAAGTTCTGTGAGCTGGCCCAAACTAACTGCATTAATTTGCAAGGGCTGCCGTAATGAAAGCTGTAGACTAGAAGACTTAGACAACTGAGATTTATTTTCTAACAGTTCTGGAAACTGGAAGTCCAAGATCAAGATGTTGGCAGGTGTGGATTCTCCTCAGGCCTCTCTTCTCTATTTGCAGACAGTCACCTTCTAATTGCATCTTCACAGGGGTGTTTGCATATCCCTGACATCTCTTCCTCTTCTTATGAAGACATCAGTCATATTAGATTAAGGATATGCACTTATTACTTATTAATCGTAATCACTTTTTAAATGTGTCATGCCCGAATATAACCACATTGAGGGTTAGAATTTAAATATGTAATTTGGGGACAGACACAATTTAGTCCATAATATCAGCTGGGCCTGGTGGCTCATGCCTGTAATCTCAGCATTTTGGGAGGACAAGGCGGGTGGATCACGAGGTCAGGAGATCGAGACCATCCTGGCCAACATGGTGAAACCCCGTCTCTACTAAAATAAAAAAAATTAAAAAAAAAAAATTGCCAGACGTGGTGGCAGGTGCCTGTAATCCCAGCTACTCGGGAGGCTGAGGCAGGGGAATAGCTCGAACCTGGGAGGTGGAGGTTGCAGTGAGCCGAGATCGCGCCACTGCACTCCAGCCTGGTGACAGAGCAAGACTCCATCTAAAAAAAAAAAAAAAAACAAAACAAAAACAAACACAAGAGTTTCTAAGAAATTACTATGAACAAGGTGAAATTTTCTAGAATATAGGAAAAGCTGAATAAAGAAAAGAACACATCTCTGAACCTTAATATTATGTATTATTGACAGAATACACAACTATAATTCAGCTTTGCAAAGGTTGGTAAATTACTTAAACAATTGTATTCTAGGTTATTTAAATAGCAATTTAACCAATCTTCCAATGTCTACTATGAACTGTCTTAAATGCTAAAACAGAAGGTAAAGTAAGAATGAATAAACCTTGATCTATACCCTTAGGAAGATTCAAAATAACAATAGAAGTGATATTTAAGACATGATTCGTTTCATTTACTCTCATGAAGACTATATAGGCTAATGAAGGAAAAAGACAAAATCAGGGCAATACAGTGTCATTAAGTAGATAAGGGAATGTACACAGAAAACTAAATAGTTTATATGGGCTTGTAGATCTGTAAAAATAGGTTAAATTTTACATGATTCTCGATTCCTTTCAGAATGCTATATTTTTATAAAATTATATGCCCAATTGAATATTTTTAAGCTTCAACTGCATCTCTAAATATTGGTGTGAAGAATAACTTTTGAAATTGATGCAGAGAATGATACACACAATTTTTTTCTTTTAATGACCAGAATTCCAGGATTAGTATGGATAATTCCAAATTTTTAGTTGGTGGGTGAAAGGTCAGAACAAAGGCTTCTGCAAGAGAACTCAGAGAACTGAAAACGTCAAAGCTTTTTACATTTAACCTCAAACTAAGCTGGGTACTAACTTGACTGCATGGAAGTACACTTGATTACAGTGGGAACTGGGCAAAGATGTTAAATAATGAAAATGTAGGCGATATTGATAAAGAAGTAAACACTTGACACTTTGTAAATGTGAAAAATCCTATACTGTGGGTTACTTTTTATTTTATAAACTGTTACATTAACAAGTAAATATCAAAACATTATCCTCTTTCCTGTGGTGGTTTTATAGTTCATAACTTTAAACACAAAATCTAAATTTAAATATAATTATTTCAATATAAAAATATTTCTGTAAGACAAAATATTGAAAAGTATTTAGACCTTGTGTCTTCCCCCACTCCCATGCCCTATTTAAATAGCTTTAATGTAGTTTACATTATTTTTAAGTCAATATTTTACCACAAATATTACTTATGCTACTACTGAATCTTTAATCATCTTTCAGGTTCTGTAGTTGTTCATTACAGGTCAAAGGCATGTTAAAATTGTTTTAAAATTTATTAAGAGTTATACTTAAATTGGAAAATAAATAAGCAGACATTATCTATAACATAGGCATATATTTCATCAAATATTTTAAATATATATTTGATTTGGATTGAAATCAATTGAAGTCTCATACAGTAATAAACCTCACCAGCATAAATGTCACAAGATGTTTATTCAGCAAGCTATTCCAAAAGTAGCTTTGCTGGGTTCCATTGATGCTTTTAGTATTTCTTTTCTTTCCTTTGTGTGTTTATGGGTTTGTTTTTTGTTTGTTTGTTTGTTGTTTTTTGTCGTAGTCGTAGTTGTTAACCATGCTACTCTGAGTATACCTTTGAAACATCAATTAGTTTTTTTAATCTATATATTAGTTTTCAAAAACGTCTTGGGAATACATTTTAAAAATCACTTGAGTATGGAAAATAAGTGGCCTTTATTTTCAGACAAAACGTTTTCAATCTTGTTCCAGTAAGAGAGCTTCACCCTCATTATTCATCAAGAATTGTATTTATCAAATATATATTTACTAAAAATCTCTTCTGAGAGAAAGAGTATACAGTCAGGGTTACTCAAAGGATATTTAGTACATTTACTTTTTCAGATAATTCAAAGTTTATTCCTAGGTGAAGTCAAATCAACAGATTGAAGGACCACATTATATTTAATTGCTATAGAATACTTTTTTATGCCTGATTATAGGTCTTTATTGATGAACGTAAGAAACAGCCCTTTGCAACTTGCCACATTTTCTATTATTGAAATTCACATGGGAAACACATACATTGAATTACAGAATGTTCTCTTTGAGAGAATCCTACATGATCTGTTTGCCGTTAGTTCAGAGTATATTAGCACTTCTTCCTAGAAATTCGTTACTTTCATACTACAGACCATGCACTTGGTAACTTGATCTACTAGAAGGATCAGACTCAAAATTTTAGACCGTCCCTCAGTCACAAGAGTTTTTAATAAAATACAAGGTCTTTTAATGTCTTATTTCTAGCTCTTCTTTACATTTCCCAATATTAGTATTTTTTTTTCTCTTTTTTCATGTATGTAATGTTATCTGTGTTTAATAAGTTTCATTTAGGTGAAAGAAACAGGGACACTCTTATACCTATTTGGATCTGTTACTAAGATAACAGGGAAATTAGGAGTACAGAAGATATTCTGTGTCATTCAGTATGAAGTGGTAACTCTGTATCATTCAAGATGAAAAATTTTAGATACTTACACACAGAAATTATAAGTGCTGAATGTCCTGCTTAAACATTACTTTATTATATTACCATTAGTAAATTTGTTTATTATGATTTTTAATTGACTGATAAAATTATACGCATTTATTATGCACAACATAAGGTTTCGCTGTATCTATAGATTGTGAAATGACTAAGTCTAGCCAATTAATAATATACACATTACCTAGTAGAGTTGTATTTTGTGCTACAAACAACATCCACTCTCTTAGCATTTTTCAATAATACTTTATACCTGTATTATTATTATTATTATTATCATTATTATTGGCTGAGCACAAGGGACTTTATTGATGGTACATGATGAGGTGGGATTCCCTAGGCCCCTCCATCTTCAGGGGGTCTTCATGGAAACTGTGAGGAGGGGAGATTCTCAGTGTGGTGGGGGACTGAGTGTGGCAGGGACTCCCCAGCAATGAGGGCCTCTCTCTTCCTCTCGCGCTCTTGCTGGGGCTGGTGGTCCAGGGTTCTTACTTTTTGGAGGCCATGTGGACCATGAGGTCCACCACCCTGTTGGTGTAGCCAAATTCATTATCATACCAGGAAATGAGCTTGACAAAGTGGTCATTGAGAGCAACGCCAGCCCCAGCATTGAAGGTGGAAGAGTGGATGTCGCTGTTGAAGTCGGAGGAGACAACCTGGTGCTCAGGATGTCCTTGAGGAGGCCCTCCAATGCCTGGTTCACCACCTTTTTGATGTCATCATATTTGGCAGGTTTTTCCAGACGGCTGGTCAAGTCCACCACTGACACATTGGCAGAATTCCCTGTCGCAAACATTGTTAGATACCACAAAAGTTTATATAATGTTTCTATATTATGAAGTACACTTCAGATGTATATTTTTTCTCTGATTCTTTTGTGTTTTGATATTTTTCAAGCATGCCACCTTTTAAATCTGTTTGTTTTATTTTGTTTGCTAATCATGGCCTGAAGGCAAATCTGCTTGCCCACAGACATTTTGTGAGTTGCCTTGGCTACACTCACTATCTGCTAAGCTTCTTTCAAAACCCCTTTTCATGTGAGAAGTTCAAAAGCAGGCATGTAAGCACAGCTTTTAGCAAAAGTCCTAACATTTAGGAAGCATTTGTCTAAGAATTTACTTAGTGTGGACTTTTCATATATTCTATATCCCTTTTATCCTATCAACTGAAGCTCTCACAGTTTTACCAGTAGGATGCATAGAAATATGATGCTCATAAAATTATATTACGTACTACATATCTTTCCTTTAAAACATTACGATGATACAGAAGCCTAAATGCCTGTTGCAGAAATAAATAAATGTATTTACTCTAACCTTGTACTAGAGTCCTCTGCTCTGTACAGAAATTAATAGTAAATAATAAAACCCCCTTCTATGGCTGGTTTTGTTTTTGCTCTTAGGATAACTAAGAAAGGATTTTTTTCTGTAATTTATATATAAATTCTCACATCTCAGAAAAGCTACCAGGAAAATTTTAATGAAATAAATTAGGTAATTTAATAACTGTACAGTGGAGTGAGATAATTGTATTCCAACCAGAGTTAAAAAATAGCTACACTAAGAAAAATAATTGTTGTAAATGCAGTTTTTTATCATTTTTATTCCATCCTCCTTTTCTCTGTGCTCTCTATAGTCACATTGTGCTGTATAATATTTTGTAGAAATATAGAAGTTGCTTTTTTCTAAAAATAAGTAGCAATTACACTTTAAAGAAAGCATGAATAAATTAATTCAGAGCACATAAAATGTTCACAACTACTCTTGGTTAGAGGTCTGAAGTCTTTCTTTCTTCTTCCCTTTCTTTCTTCCAACACTGTAACAGTCCTTGTGAGCTTTTTGTAAAGAAATCTTTTACATGTGAATGCAGTTAATTGACTCCCTTTACCAAATAATGATGGATAATAGCCTTGGTCTCCTTGGGAAAGTGTTTACAACATCAAGTCATTTTTTTTCTCCCTCCACTGGGTCAGCCTTTCAAATATATTTGCTTTGATTCAGGGAATAACCTCAGTAGGGTGTCAGGATTTCTCTCTGGATTAATAAAGGAAACGTTATTAAGATCTAAACATCTGTCAGAAGATATTTCTGAAATATTTATTTTCTGATATTTTCTTTCTAAAATACTAGGCTCAAATAACTGTATGCAAAAGAAATTTGGTACAAAATATGTGACTTTATAGAAATATAAGTTTAGTGCCATGATTGCATACACCATTGAAGACAGCAACTGTCCAAAGCATAATCTGCAGTGAAATTATTAAATGTCATCCTGTACCTCAGAAAAGTTTAACTTCTTTCACACATTCAACAAATGCTTGTTGAGCTACTGGTATGTGCCTAACATTTGGCTGGGTGTTGAGAAGTCATGGTGAATAAAAGATTAGTTGCAAGCCCTTGTGAAATTATAATAGGGGAGACAGGTATTAATCAAATATTCATACAAATTTAAAATGGCAAGTTGAGATAGTCCTATGAAGGAAGAAGATGACCTAATCTGGAGGATTAAGGATGGTTCCCCGGATGAAGTGGTATTTTACTCACTTGTTATCTGAAATTTGAGTCCTCATCGACTAGGGAAAGACTGGAGGTGGGGCAGGGAGAGTGAATTGGAGTGATGAGAAAAGCATATGCAAATGCCTTCTATGGAAAGGAATGGAGGGCAGAAGGCAAGGGAGAGAGCTGTGTCAGGTGAGGCTGTGGAAATGCAGGGACCACACTAAGCAGGGAGTTAGATGACTTGTTAAAGACTCTGGTCTTTTTCTTATTACACTGGCAAACCTATATTTTCAGTAGCTGACAAGAAAATATGTGGTTTAGCACTGAGCAACAAAAATCAGAGGGAAATGGGTTAAGAAGTGAGGGTGGAAACAAGAATAAAGAGTTCTTTTGAGATTTTGGTTTTGTAAAGTGAGAAAACAGGGTACAGTGGTGGATGTGGGAGAATCTATAGGGTAGAAAGAAGAGTTCTGTTTTTGAATAAGAGTGACATGAACATTTTAAAATATTAATGGGGGATCCATTTGAGTGGAAGAATTTGAATGTATTAAAAGACATCTCAGATATTCAATTTTTTTACCAAATTGGAGGAAATGAGGTACAAGTCAACAATGGCAATCTGTTTTACAGAAGAGAAGAGATACCTGCTCTACTTCACAAGTTGAAAAAGAAAGAAAAAAAAAAGAACACTGATTCTGATAGGCTTATAAGTGTCAAAATATGCAAGTGAGGGAGCTGTATTCTGTAAACTTCTGTTTTGTTTTGAAGCACTGGCTGTTGAGAGAGAAAGGAAAAATGAAGTGGGTGTTGAGGTTTTGTAGAAAGGACAGAAGGTTTGAAAGACTGTTTTAGACAATGGAGGAAAGTATTGACTAAACCAAGTAGAATTTCTTTGCAAGGAATAAACTGGTTTGAGCTAAGTTTAAAGTTTGCTGGTGGGTGGGTGTAACATCAGTTCCATGGCCCACAGGGGAAGAATGTTAAGGATGAAGAAGAGCTGAAGGTGGGATCAGGGGATCATGAGGTACTATGGCTCAAGACAGAGGTGCATGTGGGTCTTGATAATCTGTGCCTTTGTACTTTGGGATGAGCGCATGGTTAAGGTAGTCTCAAGAAGCTCAAAGTGTGTGTGTGTGTGTGTGCTGGTGTGAGTGAGGGGGGGCGGGGGGAAGTACGTGGGGCCACAGGGTTTAATGGGATTTAAATACTTTTTTCTGGTGCATTATCCTTCCAACTTTTACATAAAAGAGAATAATAAAAGATTCATTATTTTGTCTGGTGTGTGATAGAAGAAAGAATTGCATGAAATAAAAATCAACTTCAATTACTCATGAAAGCTTTAATAGTTGGAAAACTTGCTAACCAAACTTTCTTTTAAACAGAACCCTTTTTACTTCTTGAATTCAGATCTCCCTAGAAATACTGAAAGAAATGTACTGAAAGCACATGGAGAAAAATGATAGTTGAGGCAATCTTCAAAAAATTAAGATAAACTCTATCAAAAAATGGTAATAAGTTAATATCTCTATATAACTATAAATAAGACACTACTCTAAATACTATTACATTGATTCTTGTTCATGATTGTATGTGCTAACTATGTTGATGACATTATCTGCTACACCTGAGGAGTTTTTAGGTGAAACAGCCTCACATATTACTATCGTTGTTTAGTCAAACAGATAACTTATCCAACAGCAGCAATCTATAAGGTAGCAAATGACCCATGATATAATTTAGTGTTACAAGGACGAATTAAGCCAGTTTAAATCTCTTTCAAAATTTTAATTAGGAAAAAAATTATTTAGTGATGGATCATGAAATGGGATACCTAGATAAATGCTAAGATGTAGAATCGGTGTCAAAACATAGGATAAAGGATACAGAATCAGGGCCATTAAATATCATGAGGTATTGCGACAAGGACAGGAAGAAACAGATAGAAGGATAAGCCAGAGGAGTAGGGGGTGTAGTAAAGAATTACATCCTGAGTGGAAAGAATTAGCACCTTTCTAACAAGAGGCATTGAGGACAGAGATGCAGAGGAGGAACAGGGATCTGGAACAGTAATGGCACTGGTTTAATGAGAGTGAAGTTACTGAGAGAAGGTCTTCCTGTATCCTTCCAGTTTTAGAATTGAGTTTCAGTCTGTGTGAGATACTGCTCTAAATCTTTCCTGATTTTCAGAAACATTCTTACGTTTCCTATTTCCGCTAGTCAGGAGAGCTTGAGCGGGTGTCATTTCTTTTAAAATTCATAGTCTGTGTGGAATGTTCATGATTTTTCTCTTGAAGTGGCCCAAAGACAAGAGAAATGGTCCACAAGGTAGACGTGGAACCGAGTACCGAAAAGGGGACTCAAGAGCATGGGCAGCAGTCTTACTATGGCATCTGACTTGGGCAACCTTTGCAAATTCACTTATCTGTCTGACTCTTTTCTTTCCCCATCTATAAAGTTAAATATTTAAGCGAAATGATTACTGTCTCCCTCTAATTCTAACTCTTTCTGGTTTCACACGAAAAATCTCATGTTTATTGTATTAAGCCGAGCTTCACAAAATATATGCCTGTATCTGGAATTTAAATCATAGACTATTATCTGAGTTATTCAAGCTAAGGGCAGCCTCTGTTTGATATGCTATTTTAAAACTTTTTAAAAAAATAGCAGGTGGAAGATACAAGTGTGAAGAGTGAGGCTTGAATCAAGCCTCAAGGCTCTAAGGCTTAGTCTAATACAAAATGGAATATTTAAATACTGTAAATAGCTTTCAGGTTTTAAAGTCTAGGACATCTCAAAATATTTGTCCTTTGGTGACTAATTCCACATATATCAATAACTAATTAGTTTTTATTGATTGTTTTCTCTCAACTAGTACTATTATAGTTACTATGGATCATGAATATGTTTTGTTGATTGTTTTCTCTCAACTAGTACTATTATAGTTGCTATGGATCATAAATATGCTTTGTTCTCTGCAAACCTACAATTTGGTGAGGAAGACTAAATAAGCATAGTAAGCATTCAAGTTATTTGTATATAAGGATTTATCTCTCTACATTTTCAGGGAAGGAATTATCAAAGAAGGCTGGAATGCTTAGGGTTATCGAAATAGAAGTTCCAGGGAGAAGGGAAATCTAAGCTTATCCTTAAAGAAAAAGTAGGAGAAAAAGAGACAGAGGGAGAGAAAGATAATTCTAGATAGAAGAGGTAACATGGGCAAAGATAAAAGACAGGGAAAAAAAGAGTGAACATCACATGGGCATAGCACTTACATCTGAGGATTTCAACGAGACTGAAACATTCATTGTTTTGTTTAATATCATATGTAATTATATGTGATAATTATCAGCTGTTATATTTTAAACCTTGTAAGTGAATCACTCTTTTAGACTGTTGCTCTACCTATAACTGTTATATATTTTACCAGTTAATTTAATTATATCTTCCCTCCCATATGAGAAAAGCGAGAATAAGATAAGATTATGATAAAAGACATTGTAATTTATGTGTCAAAAAGACAAGCCTAGGGGAAGATAAGTCCCCTGCAAAAAATAGAAATGATTCTTTCATTTGGCAATTCTGACAGAAAAACTCTGCAAAGTAATTGTTAATGGCCTGACCTTGAAATAATCCTCTTTATTTAAACTATAACTTGTATGTTGACAGCACAAGGACTGACACACAAAAACTGTGATTTATATTTCAGTAGATGTAAAATACCAGAGAGGGAAATCCAGAATTGCTTTGGTCACATTTACATCTTAAGGGAAGTGAGAGTTATTTGGCATTTGCAAAGACTGGAAATTTGCTTCTAATTATGGAGCTGGACATTGATTGAGGCTGTGTTGTGTTAAGCTATGATGTAAACTGAGGCTTTCTCTGCATCTATGTAACTTGGGCAAATTATTTTACTCCTCTAACCTCAATATCTACATAAGTAAAATGTGGATAATAATATTATATTTCATTTTATATCCTATATGTGACGATTACTTGAAACATTGGAACAAGGAGAACTCAGAACATTTTCTGGAACACAACACTCAAAAAATGTTAGGCATTATTATAATGAAAATTTCATATTGGATATCATTACCTGTCATCTAACAGGAGGAAAGGAAAGCATCATATCTAAATTGGGACAGCAACATAACAAATATTTTATTTATGTACCTATTTTATTTGTAGGTTGGAATCTTTTGTCTACCATGTTTTATTAGGATATGAGTATGGGAAATTCATGTAATGAGAGTTGCCTAAGAAAGTTAATTTGCAAATTTTTGTCTAAGAAGGTTTCTGAATTTCTCAGTAGTAGGCAACCCTACTCCATTCTTAATTATAAAAATAACTTTATATTTAAAAAGTATAAATGCATGGCCACATTTTAAACCCATCACTCACTTCTTAATGTAGGCAGCAGCATGTCATACTGATTTTATTTAAAATTCACTTTGCATTAAGAGTTGTAATTATTAGCTGCCAAGCCTGGAAGAGACTGAAAACATAACCTTTCATTTTTCATAATATAATAGTGCCTAAACTCAAAGTATATATGTGAATCTTGGCTAAAAAATGACATCTGACTGGCATCCTATTCATGATATGCCATCTTCCATCACCCTAGCTGAAAACCATCTTCCATTACCCTAGCTGAAAACAAAATCCAAAAATGTTTCATAAATATATAAATAAACATGAAAATAGCGCTGTGTTGCAAACTGTAATATTTTGTTTCATGTATATTTGAAGTAAATTAACCAGAAAAGATTTTCTATATTTTAACTTTGGCTTTCAATACTTAATGTATTTGCATTAATATGTATGTCCTGGATGTAATAATAATGACATTTTTCCCCTCAGAATGATAGAATTAAAGAACAAAAAGGACCTTGAGAATCTAGTCTAGTCCCCTTATTTTACAAATTAAATAAAAATAATCCGAGGCCTCCAAAAGATAAATGGTGTGACTTTGCTCAAACTATGTAGAGTTTGCTTAGTAACAGAAACAAAGTTAACATATAGAGGTGGGAACATTAGCAAAGCTTAATGCACCATGCAGAAGAAGTCTTAGAATCACACCTGTTGCTGCTGGAACCAGCCTCAGTTCAGTCTCCTCTGTAATCCTGAGGTTTAGTTAAAATTAGAAGCTGGATTTGTTCATATTCAATG
Source organism: Chlorocebus sabaeus (assembly GCF_047675955.1). Lineage (NCBI taxonomy): Eukaryota > Metazoa > Chordata > Mammalia > Primates > Cercopithecidae > Chlorocebus > Chlorocebus sabaeus. The sequence continues at coordinate 74,742,818 of NC_132913.1, read as the reverse complement.
TAGTGCTATTTGAATTTTTTAGATGCAGTATGTTACCTAAATATGTACTTGTTGCTAAAGAAAGATTTAGTGTCAATGCTTTGTATATTTATCTTTCACTGCACAGCAGTCCTTACCTTATGCCCAAAGACTTTTCATTCTTTTATATTAAAATTGAAGTCTTTCTCTCATAATATGAAAGTCAATGTCAGCACAAATTTCTAAGATTAATAGGCAAAAATACACTACTAAAATTTTGAATATGCATTATTTCTGAATTAAAAGCAATAATTCATTTGAAATTTTTTACAATGTTCCCATTTTAACTACCACAATATTATTATTGCCTTCTAATTTTTTGCTTGTTTTCTTCAAACGTGGGAGAAAACACTTCATTTGAGTAGTTCAAGTGCTTTTCCTTATTTACTTTACAAATAGACAAAACAAATTATCTTAACCAGTCTTTATTCTCCATAAATATATGTGGGTTTTACTGTGATCAGACTTCATAAAGTATTAAAACAATGTTAATTATCATCACTATGGATGCATTTTTGTAATGGATAATTATTTATTTATTCATTAAAAAACTTAGTGAAGATAAATGAATACCAGACAATCCCTTGGGGAATCCCAATGATTAAAAAAGCAATGCCCTCAAATAGCTTTTACCTTTAGTGCGGAAGATAAAAAAGAAAAGAAAACAAAAACAGACCTAACTTTATCTAGTGTGATAATGTGTTGTTAGAAGGCTCGTACAAAAGGCGTATTCGGCCTATTTGTGCTGTAGGCATAAGGTGGAGCGAAACTAAAGAAATTATGACTTCAAATAAGATTTCTTGGGAATGATAGTTTAGGCCTAAAAAGATAGATAGTAGACTTCACAAACACTACTAGCATTACTGTACAAAATAGTTCTATTTTTTCCAAAATTCTGCTCTTCATACATCTAAAAGATTTTTCAGTTTGTTAATTTGTATGTATTTAATAATGTTGACTCAATCACTCCTATTCTAGTAGAAAATAAACCAAGTAAGACTGTCCTTCTGTCTTCTTTTTCTTTCTCTGTCTCTTTTTCTCTTTCTCATACGTACACAGCAAAAAGTGACCAAACCACATCTTTTTTTCAAACAATTATTGGATCTTTATTTTGAGTGCCAACCACAGCATTACCAGGAATGGTTAGTTACAAAGACCATAGATAAAAAATAAATAAATATACAGCTAGATTTCTCAATACTTCCTTTTCTTTTATTTTCTTTATGTATTTGCCTTTCCCTTTTTCTCACCAACTGGTGCTCTACGTCTTGCAGAGATAGAATTCACCTAAGATATGTTTTATGATGACGATATTTTATAGAAATTTAAGTTTGAAATGTGTATTGAATATTCTGTACATTTACACTAGTACGTTTACTTCCATTTTTTCAAAGAACATGTTTGCCTACAAATAATTTTTATAAAATAGAGTTAAAACAAAATATATGCAATATTATAGGCCAATACATTATTTGAGTTGCTCTTGAGCTTAAACAACAATTTTAGATGATGGGCTGATGTTTTTCACATACCACATATCAGGTTTGTGTTTCTGTTTAGTTGGTTGGCTTTGTTTCGTTTTGTCTTGGTTGGGAATGGCGGTTGGGTGGTCTGGTGTCAAGTTTTGACAAGTCATTCTGAGTGAGGTGATAAAGCCCAGCTGCTTCAGAGCCCCATATTGGTACTATTTTATACTAGCAGACACAACATTGACTTGTCCCAAATGGTTAAAACACATGAACATGTAAATGCGTGTGTGCGTGCACACACACACACACACCCCTCTACATACAGACAACACAGGTATACACACACAGGACTTAAATAGTCCAATGGAAGTACTTCATAAGGACAAAATTTCTCAAGTGTTTTCCCTAGTTACTGCATGCTAAGTATCTCAGGAACACAGCAGCCATTCCTCCAAACTACCAAACTTTCTGCTGAGCTTAATTGCTGGCTGCAAACTTTTCTTTCTTTCTGTTTCAGCCATTTGCATTTTATCTCCTTGCACAAATTTATCTCCAACTAATAACCTAGTGCTAGTTCCAGGTAATGAATCCCACACCTTTAGTTTCACTGGTTTTCCTCTTCCTCTAGGAATTGATTAAACAAATACAAATCAAGAGTTATAATGCAAATACGCAAGTCACTTTAGAGTCTGTGTTTGTGACAAGACATAAATGTCTTCACCTCCTTAACAATATTGTCCTCTGGATGATGAGAAAAGATGAGAGACTTTAACACTGGTGTTTATTACCACTCTCAAACGGGAGGGTTCATATGTATTTAAAAGATACTCCGTAACAGAGCAGAGTGTTATGCATACAGAGACAATTAGTATTGGTGAGAAAACAAGCGATTTTGGAGACAGTGCCCATCCTTATTCATGCTAAAATATGTTAAAATCCTACCATGTGTTCATGAGCTCACAAAGCCTCCTTTACAGAAAGCTGGGAAAGTTGGCATTGTTAAATGTTCACATACAATTTTACTCAAAATTATAAGTCTTCTAACTGAGGCCAATTAAAGCAAACCAAGGCATTCCGTTTCTGCTGCAGGGGAGAGACCACCACTTACTTAGCAGTTATCGCTTCCTAGTCCTTGTGATACAGAATTGTGTGGGTTATTACGTTTAACCCCCACAATATACTTATGAGACATGTATTACTCCATCTTAGAGCTGCAGAAGGTAAAACTTACAGGTTAGGTTTCTACCTACTTTCCAGTTAGTAAACCCTGCAGTTCCACAGCTGGTATCCAAACCCTAGTATCCAAACCCGGAGTCGTTCCGTGTGAAACCTGTGCTCTCTGCCTGTGTCTCTCTTTCTATTGCTCTTTTTTCCCCTCTGGTTCAAGTCCCTACTGCTATTATTTTTCATTGTTGTTAGCTGCTGTCTAAAGCAGCATACTATTCAGATACCCATACTGACTCCTGCTCCAGAAAGCCTCATTCATGTGAGTTCTCTAGCCATAGCCTCCACCAGTGTCCATCAGATGGTGTTTCTTTTTTACTTACTTTCGTCATTTTTTTTTTCTTTTGAGATTGCCATTGTTATTGCAGCTCAGAAGGAATTTAAGTGAGGAAACTCCTCACTGCAAAGACAGACACGCACGGTAAACTACAAGCCAGGTTGCAGTTTGAGAAAAATACTCCAGCAATGCATGGGATTCATTTTGAAATGACCAAGGTAGACCTCAGGATGTTATGGTTATGTGTTTTCTACAAAAAAATAAAAGCATTTATGAGATACCTAGGGAACCATTTCATATGACTAATTTTTTAGATGATTTTAACTTTTATAAAAAACTTTATTTTCTGTAGTGACATTTTTCCCTTTGTTAGGAAAACAAAATCTTTGGTGGACAGATTTTTCACTAGATGTTTTGATTTAATAGAGTAACTTTTTAAGATACTATTGCTTCCTTAGGTTCTTCAGGGTATTTCATATTTTGATAAAAATGCACTATCTTAAGATTCGGTGAGGGAGGGACAGTCACGTTAGGAAAATGTTTCACTGTTGTTGTTAAGGTCTATTAAACTCTGTCAAGCGTGACAGAGCATTTTTTTTTTTTTTTTTTAACACATCCTGGTCCAGTTAAGGCTGCAAATCAGAAAAAGTGCTTGGCACAACAATTTAGCAGGAAAGAAAGCTATTTTAAAAGTCTTTTGGGAACATGTTTGTGAAACAGGAAAAAACATACAATTGAGTTGATAATAGCACTTGGTAAAGGTTAGGCTCACTGAAATGGATTTGCCATCTTTTTTCACAGGGAACGTGTTGTTCTTAAGCGGCAGTTCTCACTTAAGCACAGCTTAATTCAGCAAGGAGCTCCTTCCTGTGCAACTTCTTTTGCACTGGAAGATCTATTTTTAAATTATAACCCAGACTTAGTCACAGGAGTAAATGATTAAAAATAAGCTGTGTTTGGTATGTGTAAAATTACAGCAGTTCATAGAGTGCTTCATGGTACTTTGTCTAGCAAATGTCTGAAGTCACATTTCCAGGTTTCCACTCATTAATTTCCCCAAAGACCTCAAGCTTCTCACAGGCCTGTCCTTTTACCTCTAGTTATACAGCTGCGCTCACTTCTGTACCCATGCCTTTGTATTTTTAGTTCCTTGTCCCCAGCTAACTCTACCCTTTATCCAGTTCACCTTTGTTACTCACTCTGAATTTCTTAAACACGAATGTTTTGAAATAAAATGTCACCTTTCTTACAAATGTGTCCTATGATGATGGGTGTGAAACTTCTATTTCAAGGCCCTCCTTTGCTGATCTACAGAACTGTGCAGCAAAACCCTCCTGGACAATTTTTTTCTTCAAGATGTGTGAACTGCACTCAGATATTTCCCGACCATCCCTTTTATTCTATGGTATTCCCTATAGTAGTGATCGGAACCCACTCAGATACCCACAACGAATTTCAGGAATCCATTTACGTTACTTGCACTTGCTAAGCTCTCACATCCTTATACATGAACCTTTTAAAATAACTCTGATTTTTAAATATTTTTCTGCATCATATCAGTTTAAGTCTTCTGTAACAAATTGCTATAGACTTGGTGGGTAAAACAACAAACATTTATTTCTTACATTTCTGGAGCCTGGAAGTCTGAAATCAGGGTGCCAGCAGGGTTGAATTCTTGGTGAGAGTCCTCTTCCGGGTTGTATCTTCACATCGTCTCTCCCTGGTGCATGCATGCAGGCAGAGAGAGATTACCTATCTCTTTCTTTCTCTCTTTACAAAGGTGTTAATCCCATCGCTTCGTCTAAACCCAATTACCTCCCAAAAGTCCCACCTCCAAATACCATCATATTTCATATTTCCAAAATGAAAAGCTTGTCATATGGCTCTACTGCATAATTTTCCTACAATTATTATTCATTTTATGCAACAGCATTAGTAAATATATGGCATACATGCCATTCCTTCTCAGGATGCTGCCATGGCAGACATTGTTAATGAATCAGGAGACTCTTTCTGATTCACTGGACTAGACTAATTTTAACATTTCTCAGTGTAGCAGTTCTGGCTGCCACTACCAGTAAATCAGAGTAGATATTCAAAACGAAACTATCTATCCTAGAGCATTAAATCAAAACTCCTCAATACAACAGAAAGTACTATTAATTTGCTTTTCTGTCTTATTGGAAAGCCTTATCTCTCATTTCTCACGTATCCTGCATCTCTCAAGCACCTGGTATGTCCACACTCCACACATTCTCTACGTAGATGTCTCTCTCTCTGTCTCTCACACACGCACAACACACACACACACACACACACACACACACATATACTTCCTCCATGTAAATTGCATTATTCCAGCTGATCAACTAGACACATACAATTTTATTGGGTACGTATAATACTTTATTACTCATATTTGTACATATCATTCTACCCCTACAAAGTTTTAAGTATCTCTGCAAACAGAAAGTTTAGCATTTCTGGATCCCTAGAACTTAATATAACTTTTGGGGAATATGAGGTTCTAAATAAATGTTTGAATGAATGAATATATTAATATAGTAAAAGGTACTAAGATGGAGTTATATCTAATATTTGTAAGAAATTGAGACACACTAGAGAAACAAATTGTAGTATATCAACATTTTATTTGCTTTTAATAAAAATAACAATTTTTTAAAGTGTGCGTTTACTTGAGACACATATGTTGATTTTTCTCCTTCCTTCCTTCCTTCCTTCTTCCTTCCTTCCTTCCTTCCTTCCCTCCTTCCTTCCTTCCTTCCTTCCTTCCTTCCTTCCTCCCTCCCTCCCTCCCTCCCTCCCTCCCTTCCTCCCTCCCTTCCTTCCTTCCTTCCATCCCCTCTTCCTTTCTTCCTTCCTTCTTTAGTCGATTTCTTTTTTCCATGTTTAGTTTTCTTTCACCATGTAATAGCTCCATAGAAGGAGTATAGTTAGAATGCAAAATTTCTAACCTAGGTTAAGTTCCAAGAATAAACTGAAGTTCAACATTTTTTCCTGCTAATATTTCTCTTGTATTTTTTATGTTTCTATTTGTAATAACACAGTTAAAATGTCACAAATCACAAATATAATAAAATATCTACATTTTTGTATGTAAATTGTCAGTACTCCACTCCTATAAGAAATTAAAATCTGTAAAGTGAAATCACTGACAGGAGAAAAAGATAAACAATTATAGATCCTATATAAAATTAAGGGAAATTTTCTAAGTATGTATATAGATCTTTTCTCTCAACTATGTACAATGGTCATTTTTATAAACTCAAATTTACTTATCAAAGGAAAGACAATATTTTGTGCATGAATTAAAAATTGGTTGTTGAAAATAAATTTCAAGAAAAATGTATGTGTTTCAAATCAGAGCAGTTCTATATATATAAAATAGAATCAATTTGTTGTTGAACATGAAATAATGTATCCACCTGAAGGAGCAATTCAGAATTTACATGCATGATATGCTGTGTTAGCTAGGCAGGTTCTTTGCTCAATGTGTTTTGTTTTACAATGTGAATATCATCGCTCTCTTAACTAAAGAAGGCAGGAGAGGTAAGAGAGAAGACTAAATGATCAGTGTTAAGTCTTTCCTTAGATACACATGCCCTTTTGGCACTTATTTTTTTAAAAACAGCTTTACTAAGCTATAAATCACATACCCATACGCTTTATGAGTACACTCACTTAAAGTGTACAATTCACTATGTTCACTACTTGGGCAATAGGATCATTAGAAGCCCAATCCTAAGCATTGCAGAATACACCCATGTAACAAGCCTGCACATATACTCTCTGAGCCTAAACTATAAACGAAAAAAGAATACAATTCAATGGTTTTTATTTATTCTCAATATAGCACCATCATTTTAGAACACATTCATTACTCTGAAAAAAATCCCTGTACCCATTAGCAATCACTCTCCATTGCCATGCTCCCTGAGTCCTAGGTAACCCCTAATACCTCCTCCATCTTTATAGATTTGCCTATTCTGGATATTTCATATAAATGGGAATCATATAATATGTTTCTTTTTTTACTGTCTTTTTTCACTTCACATGATGTTTACAAGGTTTATTCATGCTGTAGATAGCATGCATTAAGTACTCCTTTCTTTTTATTGCCAAATAATATTCCATTGTAGGGAATATATCATATTTTGTTTATCCATTCACAAACTGATGAATGTTTGAGTTGTTTCCACTTTTAATTATTATAAATGATGCTAAGAATATTCATGTGCAAGCGTTTGTTTGGATATCTGTCTTTATTTCTCTTGAGTTTATACCTAAAAGTGGAATCGCTGGGTCATATAGTAACTCTATGTTTAACATTTAGAAAAACTACTAAGGTGTTTATCAATGGTTTACACTATTTTATATCCCTATGAGCAACATATGATGGTTACAATTTCCCATATTCTTTTTTACATTTGTTATTGTCTGTCTTTTTTATTATAGCTATCCTAGTGGGTATGAAGTGGTATTTTATTATGGTTTGAAATTGCACTTTCCTAATGACTAAGAATATTGAACATCTTTTCATGACCTGATAGAGTATTTGTGAGATCCTTTGCCCATTAATTTTTTTAAAAAATTGACACATAATAACTTCATGAGCTTACTGAGTATTCGTTAGATCCTTTACCCATCATTTTTTTAAAAAAAGACACATAATAATTGTACCTATTTATGGGGTGATATTTCAATAATACAACGTGTAGTGATCAAGTTAGAGTCATTAGCATATCAATTACCTCAAACTTGTATTGTTTTTTGTGTTCAAGGCATTTAAAAATCTTTCCTTCTAGCTATTTGAAAATATAAACTTTTTAAACTGTATTTACTCCACAGTCTGTAGAACACCAGAACTTATTCCTCCTATCTAGCTGTAATTTTGTATTCTTTTACCATCCTCTCCACATCACTCTCTCCCTGTTACCCACTCCAGACCCCAGTAATAAGCATTCTACCCTACTTCTATGAGATCAACTTTTTTAGCTTCTGCATATGAGTGAGAATATACAGTATTCATCTTTCTTTTCTGGGCTTATTTCACATAACATAATGCCCTTCCAGCTCATCTATGATGCCACAAGATTTCATTCTTTTTTATGGCTGAATAGTATTCTGTTTTGTGTCTATATCATATTTTCTTTATCAATTCATCTATTGATGGACACTTAGGTTGACTCAATATCTTCTCTGCCCATTTTTTAATTGGGTTGTTTTTCTTTTTATTATTGAGCCGTAAGCTTTATTTCTATATTCTAGATATAAGTCGCTTTCACATATGTGATTTGCAATTTTTTTCTCCCGTTCTGTGTGTTGTCTCTTCGTTTTCTTGATAGTTTGAACACAAAGTTTATAATTGAGATGTCATCTAATTTACCTGTTTTTTGTCACTTTTGCTTTCAATGTCATATCTATAAAGCCATTGCCTAACCAGAGGTGACAAATATTTACTGATATGTTTTCATCTAAGAGTTGCATTTACTTTGTAAGCTGGATATGAGTATCTTGCCATAGGTACATATTAGTTGTGGATTATCCAAGAGCATATACTGCTGACTATTTCATATATAGAAAAAAAATTACTCCATAGATGTATTTGGATAAAAAAGTCAGATTTGAACTCCTATTGGCTGGGCATGGAATATGCTTCAGGTATAAACAATGATGCTCTTCTTTTGTGAAAAAGAAAACAATCTGTAAATATCTAGATTACAAGATGAAAAGGTGCTTGAAGTCTTCTCATTTTACAGGTCAGGAAACGAAGACCCAGCAAAGTGACTAACCTAAGAATATTCAGGGCATTCAATCACAGTCAGAATGCAAAATGGAGCCTTCTTATTCCACCCATAGTGATTATTCCACTACACTGCTCCAAATAAATCAGTTAGGCATACAATGTAATTTAATGGCTAATTTGTGAAGATTTCTAGAATTGTATCTGCCTTCAAATATGGCCAAATTAAAGGGCTCTAATGTTATTGGATTCTCCACCAATCCTCAGCTCTCAGCTGATTGCCTTCACTTGACCGCATTTTTTAACATTTTCTCTGTATAATAGGAAGATGCATGAGAATAGTCTGATATTCATACCCTACTTGCTTTGCAACCCCAGCAGAAAGAAAAAGCTTCCCTAATAACAATACAAAAGTCCCAGGGAGAACTCCAGTGGTGTTGCTTGGACCACACATGTCCATGACCAAGCTAAATTTAATCAGGAGATTGTGCTAGTCTGACCAGATTTCAATCAGTTCCTACTTCAGTGGTCAAGAGGGAGGTCTCACTTGAACCAGAGAGAATGGATTCTCTATAGGGAAAAAGGTTCATTTTATTAAGGGAAATAAAGAAGATGTGCTAAACAGACAGTATCAACAGAGTTCCTCTACCTCCTAAAAGTTGGAATGTGCTAGTAGATGCCATATAAATTTTATTTTGAGAATGATTGCAAAGCTCAATGTAACAAGAATATCATAACTTTGCTTATGGACTGGTATGCAACTTAAAATTATAGCAGAATTGTATAGTTTCTGATTTTATTGTTACAGGGAAAAACAAAACAAAACATGATTTCACATAGCATTTGACTCCTGACTTTGTGGAAGGAAAATAGGTATAAAGCTCTTATTCCAAAGAGCTAGAAAAATGTGTTTTGTTTTAGTGCTCTTTGAGCAATTAATTCTTTCCATATTAGATCTCCTGGAGGGGGAGTGTTCCATCAAGTACAAAGCATTTTTTTCAGGCTCCCTTCCACCTTTTACTAATTGGCCTGAGATTTGGCTGCTTGCCTCTTTCAAATAAAAAGAGGGTGACCAAAATCACCGGAAAATGGCTAATTATGCCCACAATGGGAAAATTAGTCCCGTGAGTAAGTACTTTATAGTGTAAAGTGAAGTCCCAAACTTAATCACAAAATTATCTCTCTTTAATAGTTATTCAACTGTTCAATCTGGAATGTTCATTAAATAAGCAAGTAAGCATAGAGTCAATGTTTTCTTTTGTTGTTCCAGTACAGTGTTAGGAAAGTCTATTATAGCCAATTTAAAATAAGTGAAACAACTCAAAAAGTCAAATACTGCATGCTCTGACTTATAAGCGGGAGCTAAACAATGTATACACAAAGACACAGAGTGTGAAATAATAAACATTGGTGGTTTAGAAGGGTGGGAGGGTTGTAGCGGGGGTGAGGGATATGAAATTATTTAATGGGTACAATGTATATTATTCAGGTGATTGTTACACTAAAAGCCCAGACTTCACAACTACGCAATATATTCATTCAATACAAGTGCACTTATATCCCTTCAATTTATACAAATAAAAGAGAAAAAATTAAAGTAAAATTTGGGAGGTTCTATGTCTTATTTTTAATTGGCTTAGCATTATATTCTTTAAGAAGTCAATATTTGATTACAATGTTATAAAAAATTTGCTAGAGCTTTGGGTTATATATAGGCTCAGCGTTAGTAATTGTGCAGTCATATTAACTAGATTGACATCCTATCTGGGAATATACTTATAATTCACTTTATTTGATATTTTCATAACTACTTAAATGACAGAATAAGGAAATAACCATATTATTTCTGCAGAAGATAAAAAAAACTCAAGATGCATGTGACCACCACCTCGAAATATAGTGTTAGTTTTCCACATACAGTGCTATTGAAATTATAGCAAATAAATGAAAATATGTATAATACGCTTACTTATATTTACAAAAATTTTAATGTGGTATAATAATAAGTAATATTTAGTGAGGTCTAACAAGTTTATATTATCTAATTTTATTTTTAAAATAGCTTTCTTGTTTAGGAGTTATTTTGCAGACAAGAAAACTATTCTTAAAGAAGTTGTTTAATTTGCTAATGTGTGACTGAGTTGGATTTTAAAAACAAGAAGTCTAACTCATATTTATAACCACCACAACTACTGTTTCTACTTGTAACTGGCATTAGACATCATCCCTTCATTATGTGAATTATTAAATATCAGTTGGATACTACTTTAAAAATTTTAGTATCGCTCTGGATAAAGAAAAACTGTGTCATTAACCAGTGAGACTATATTAACAGCATAGCTTCCTTATCTATGAATTTTAATGTGGATTTTAATAGTTATAATTAACTTTAGGTATCTCTTCAAAAATAAAATACTTTCTAGAAGTTTTCATGAGAGTTTTTAATGACTTTTAAAAATTGGCAATTTCTATACCAGGTCATCCATAGGAATTTAATGGCTTAAGTGTAATAATTTTCTTTTTTTTTAATTACTTTGTTGAGTTTAGGTATTATTGGATCATTTTTTAATGTGTCTTATAATTTCGATTACTCTGTATATTTAAAAGTCTTGGCTTAGTGACTTTCTCTTAAATGCAAAGAAGATAAAAACTCAATGTAGCCAAAATTCAGAAAATGTTAATTTCTAGTCCTACGAACATTAAGCCTGTTCCAATGATGATGGTGATAAGTTTAGCTTAGGGTACGTGAACTTACCAGATTCCATTCTGAGACATCTGGAAAGGGGACTAATGAAGAAGTGTGCTTGCTTTTCTAATTTGGACTTTTTGCAATGGAGATGAGAGAACTAGACTTTTCTCGAATGGCCTTTCAAAAGTAAGAATAGCTCTGAAAAGAGGCAATATATGAAGAGGTGAGAGCAAGATAAGTGATTTATTTTCTTTTATTTACTTCTTTCTTTGGTCTAGATATCTTTTCCCTGAATTCTCAAGTAATGGGAGAAAAATTATCTAGCCAAATGGCTCACTTTTTCCCCTGAGCTATTAGGTAAGAGGAGACATACACAAAGTCTTCCTGAGCCACAGGGAAAACAAAAACAAAAACAAAACAGTGTCAGGAGAGATTTGGTTTTAAGGATATTTTGGCTTTAGGTTACTTGGAGTAAAATCTGTTTCTATATAACAATCATTTTTTTCTTTTCATATAAATTTTGAACTCTTACCCAAGAATTAATCCTTTAATCCTTTACCCAAGAATTAACCCAAAAATTAATGCTTTATTTGATGAGTAGGAAACACCTGGGAAGGCATGGAATTTGCCCAGGTTCAATGAATGACAGAGGTAGGAGTGAGGAAGACATTAACTTCCTGTTTTAAATCTTGATAAAATCATCCCTCGCTAGAACCTCGTGAATGAGTTCTACGGAGAGTGTTTGAAATCAATGAAGTAAGCCTCAAAAGCAGTAGAATACTGTTCTCCAACTTGATAAATACTTTTATCAAGGGCAGAAATCTTAACTTATATCTCACTTCCTTCACCCTACCAAACTAAGTAAAAATAGATGCTCAAGAAATAGGGTAGGATAACACACTTAATTTCTAGAAGAAATTTTCTTCATTTTAAAATGCATTTTTAAAGTGCTAAAAAATGAGACAGTACATGTGTTTTTATTTTGGTACCTTGCCAGAATGGCAAGTGTGAGTTGTCAAGCCACTTATTAATGTAAGCTTTTAAAAAAAATTGAATATGACATTGCTAAGAAGAGGAATGAAAGAAGAATTTGTTGGGAAAAAGTATAAAAGTGTTTGATGAGTACAAGTGACATGTAATGAGAAAACTGGTGGTTAAGCAAAATAACTGAATAAGCAAAATAGAAACATGTCTTTTACTTTATGCAAATAAACAACTCCATTGTCTGAGTCAGTATGATACAGGGCAAAGGGTAGAAATTTAAGGTCAGAAAACCTGAGTTCTGGGCTTGGAGTCAGACCTAAGCATCTTTGTGACTTTGGCCAAGTCACAGTTTGCATGCTAGATTTGCCTGGTTTGTTCAGTCAGCATTATTATTGCCATGACTAACAGAATTTGTGTATTTATGATTAAGCAAGTGTTTTATATCTAATCATGTAATTTAACACTTGAAATAATCCTACAAGGTGAGCTATGATAAAAGTTATGGGCAACATTGATTTAGCCAGGCATTGATTGGCATTATCTCATTTACCAGTCACAGTAACCTTCGAAAAACAGCCACTACTTTTATGCAAATTTTCAGGTCAGAGAATCAGTTTAGGGAGTTTAAGTGTATAAGAACTGGCATTAAAGATCTATTTCTTTGACTTTAGTGTATGTCTTCTAATAAGTATGCAACAGAAAACAGGAAACTCAATTAACGATCAAGTTTTATACTCATTTTCTAGTTGAGTAAACCAAGCAGAAAATAGTTGAATTAATTTTCTTAAAATTACACAGCAATTTAGAAGCACCTTAGAAGAACCACTTCTAGCTAATGGGATTGTCTTGCAGGAGGATGAATGTATTGTAAGGTTAAGAGGAATGACTGGCTAGTTGGGAAGCAGAGTTACTACTTCGGTTTGATGGAAAAAAGAATGTAATTTTTGTCAGGTAAGGATTTTTATTAGTTTTCTATCCTAGCTGTAACAAATGACCATAAATTTAGTAACTTTAAACAACACTTACTTACTATCTATCTCACAGTTCTATTGGTCAGTTCTGTTGGCTCGGTTGGTTTCTTTGTTTCAAGTGTTACATGGTCAAAATAAAAGTAATGGCAGGGTTGCATTCCCTTTTGTAGACTCTGGGGGAGAACCTGCTTCCAGACTCATTCAGGTTGTTGGTAGAATTCAATTCCTTGTGGTTGTAGGACTGAAGTCCCCATCTCTTTGCTGGCTTGAGGCCACTTTCTAGTCCTTGCATGTGGACTCCACAGCAGAGCCAGCAACAAGGAATCAACTCTTTCTTATGTTTCCATTTTTTCTGCTTCCCTTTGTGCTGCTCTCTCTGACCCTTCACCCTTTCTTTTCTTCTTTTAAGAGCTCAAGTTATTATCTGAAACTAACCTGGATAATTCGAGATAACCTAGGTCAATCATTCTATTTTAAGATCCATAACCTAAATCATAGCTGTAATCAAAGATTCTGGTGAATAGGGCACAAAAATGTTTGTATGCCTATCATTCTGCCTGCCATATGATTCTTCTATCTATGCCAGGGAACCTCAACCCTAGCTATATATTAAAATCACCTGTGAAACTTGAAAAGATGCTTGTTCCTGGGCCCCAAGCAAGATGACCTGAATCAGAAATTTTTGGAGTAGAATCGAGTCATTGGTCTTTTTTTATGACTCAGAAAATTATAATAGGCTTGAAAGGGTTAGGAATAACTAAAAACATCAGGTTTCTTCAACATGATTGAATTTATTTTATAAGTAATCTACTTTAAAAACACTTTCTGTATACCCTCTTTATGCAATCGCTTTGTTAGGGTGTGTAGCCACGGAGATGAATATGCTGCCTGCCCTATTCTTACTGTGCTCACAATCTCATGGCAGAGAAACATAAAGAAATAATTATAAGGTTACATGGTATGTTTTAAAATAGATATTTGAATAATTTGCTCTGGGAGTTCTGTGACATTAATAATGCCTGGGAACACTACTGAACATTTTGCTTGATTTATACTTTATAGTTCATTTTAAAATAGTCTCACCACTACCTAGAAACAGTGAAATACAAGTGTGTTCAGGTTTTGGCATGTCCCAGTGAGGATGAAATATTTATATTGTGCTTTCCCAAGTATAACAGGCCAAGAATTTACTTGGGTGCCTACTAAACATGCAGATTCCTAAATTCTTCTCCAAAAGGTTCTGTTCCAGAGGGTCCTTGGTGGGCCCTGGCCATTTTAACATTTTCAGCAAGTTTTGGAGGTGATTCTGATGCAGGTGGCCCACAACCTCACACTTTGAGGATGTGGTGTGTACTACATCAGTGATTTGGCACCTGCTCACTCAATTTCTTAAAAAATAATGCATGACTCAAATGACATCCTAAAGAGGACATATAGCTTAAGTTTCTTATATCAGTAACATGTCTTCAGGAAAGTGAAGCTTCTTTATGTTTTGTTTTACTAGCTGCTTTACATATTAAAAGTGTGAGTGGTATTCCAAGCTAGGTTGAAGTGGGCACTAAAACCTTACACTGGAATTTCTTTTACATACTTTATTTGAGGCCAGGTGCAGGAGCTCATGTCTGTAATCCCAACAATTCGGGAAACCAAATTGGGAGGATTACTTGAGACTAGAAATTCAAGACACCAGTAAGCTATGATCGTACCACTACATTTCAGCTGGGCCAGAGTGACATCCTGTCTAAAAAGGCTCTATTGGAAGTAAAGATAGTAACTTGCAACAACAATTCTAGCACAAAGACTTAGCTTTTCCAAAAATAAGCAGTGAGAAAAATAAGTTAACCAGGCTCTTGCACTTTGACATTTCTTAGATTGTGTAGAATGATTGAAATAAGTTTCCCTCTGCCATGCAAGTGTGGAACACTGGGATTGGAGTAAAGTGTTTATTCCTTGTTTTGATTCAAGAGGTATGTAGCTTGTCTAATATGCCATAAGTAAGGGAAAGCATGTAATATAACATACAGCACACAGCTCAACTTTGCTCACACAAAGGTTCAGGTTGGTGAACCTTATGGCAAATTGAATATGTATAGAAAGTACATCTGTTAGCCAACTTTATAGTGAATGGATACATAAATGAAAAACAGAGTATGGTTTAGAGCCTGAAAAATCGAAGGTATTTCAAAAATACTGAAATAGAAGATTAAGTTATTATTTTGCTTAATCTTGGAGTGAACATACACTCAATATTAGTGCTAGGCGACTCAATTAAAATAAGAATTATTATAAAGAAACATAAATTAATGGAAAGTATGTATAGGAACAATACAAATTTTAGAAAATGAGAAATAGGCTTGCAAGGCACTGGTATGCATGTTCAGGATTTTTTTGTGTGTTCTTATAAATATTGATTAAGTCGCATTGGTTTCTAATGCCTATGTACAATAAAACATGCTTTTGCACTATTATATGTCAAGAAAATTGCCCTCTTTAAATTTAAGTATTTGGGAAAATTTTCTTGGAGGGAATTTGGGAAAATTGCCTTTGTAGATGTATGATATATTAAGAAATAAAACCAGAATGGTAAGTTACATAAATTCTTGAGTGACTAGGCAGTAATATTTCAAAAGTTATTTCAGATTTTAAGACATTTTTATTTTTCAGAGTTCTTTTTGTAATGAAATATATCACTTTTATTTTAATGTTGAAGATGTTGAGGGCCAAAGCATGGAAAACATTTTGAAATAAAGGGCTTTTAAAATTCTTTTTGTATGATAAAGAAAATTATTTCATTTCTAGTAATAAAACACTTTGTTTAATTTTGAAAAAGGAAAATAAAATAGTACTTATAGGAACTATGAAACTAGCAGCTCTTGAAGAGAAAATGCCTGTACAAACTAGCAGTGCCAATATGATTACAAATGTACTTAACGGTATAAATTAGAGCTTTCACAACTCTGAAATACTTTTCGTACTAAACAAACCTTAGAACACGTGGAAAAATCCTCTGGCAGGCTTAATCACTTAACTTGACTTCTTTTCATTATTTGCCTGGTCTCTCCTTAAAATTAAATGGAAACTATTATATTTCATGATATAACATACAGTTCAATTATCAGTAAATAATTTAACAAGATCTGAAAGAGATGAAAAATGATTTGCCTAACAGCTTTGGTCAACTAGCATCAATTGTATTTTCGTGAAGATATATTTAGAAAAAGCTAACTATATAGAGAGAAGTACTTGCTGAATCAGCCAATTAAAGGCAGTATGCAGAGAACCAATGAGCTGAAACCAAGGATTACAGTTAAACATACTTCTCCTGAGAACAATGCCATCATTTCATCTCCCAGTATGAGAGTCTATCTAAGTTGACTTTCAGCTATATTTGCAATGGCATTATGCACATGCCTTGCCATGATTCGTCTATTATGGAATTTGAGACCTCTTGGTGAAAGAGATGATTCTTCCATAACTGCCACCTACCACATGTATCTGCTGGCAAGGAAACTTTGATAGGTCCTTTGCAAAGTAGTTGACTCAAGTGACTTGCACTACCAAATGAACTGGTCATTACTAGATCTCATGGAGTGTACAGGTGTCCACTATGTGTTTGAATGGCTGCTACCTAAAATTGCTGCTCCATCTTTGACAAACCAAGGGGCCATATACCTGCCCCCTTGATTAGGAATACACAAGTTTACACAGTGAAAAATACAACCTTATTCCTAGTAGCACAATTGCCAGATCATCAGGGAATAGGGTAAAGAAGGAAAGCTATAAAATTGGAATTATTTGCATTAATAAATATTTTGTGAGTTGAATACTTTTTGTTTATTGATACCAGGATGATTTAGTTACCACTAAGAGCTATTTCACTAAGATACTTTTTGGGACTCTGATTTTGAAGTCTATTAGATAAGCAACAAAAATAATGGTCATGTTGGGTGAAATGTTTTTCAAATACGTGGGGTTTAGAAAACCTTCAGACATGATTTTTGAAGCACTTTGCCCCTCAATATTTGGATTACACATGCATATTAAAGGAAATTTAATCCTGACTCATGTGTAGATCATTAAAAAATTATTTTGTAAAACATATCTGATTTGTAATAGAATAATATTTATTTACATTGTTACTAGCATATTTAAATATATATACTTTTATACAGAAAAATATGAACTACTAATATCTCAAGTATGTACTACAATGCCTTAAATGTGGCTTAACTTTTATGTCTTCCAAATGCAGTACAGAAAACTACTGTTTATTTAATATCTAAGCAACCACAAAATTCAAAACTGAATAGTTTTCAGGATTTTATTTTGTAAGAAAATAGACATGTAGATATAAGAAACACCCCCACAATTTTCATTGTCAGTACATATTCAAACACTATCTAAAACTTTCTAAGAAGATAAATTACAATTAGTACTTATTATCAGTGTTCTTGATTGTGACTTTAGGATCCTAAAGTACTTTACTGGTTCATGTTTTAATTCATTTACTCATTCACATATATGGTAAACATTTATTAACTGTCAGTCACAAAGGATGCAAAGATAAATCAGATATGAAACCAAATCCGCAAGGGAAATAGATCACACTTCCAGGTGAAATGTGCATGTAAGAGTATTATATAATAATGAATTGTAAATTGCTTTAATTTTTTGTTCTTTAACAGAAATCCTAGTAAATTATCATTAATATGATAAGTAGAGTTCTAGGAGTTATTGTGTCTGTTTACTATTTTCAAGTCTTCAACAAAAATGTGTACAAAAATAAAAACCAAAACAAAACAACCCTCCTTTCTTTCACCTTGCTATTAATACTTGATAATAATTAAAGCTCCACTGAGAAGATTAAAACACAAAATTTATTTTTAAAGGCAGTATAATTTAGAATGATTGTGGAATTATACGACTATAGGTACAATAAATAAAGAAATATTTATCTAATGCCTGAGGAAAATATTTTAGTAATTCTATGAAAAAAATGTAAATATCTAAAGTCAACAATTTTTCAAGTGAAAACGACATAATCACTCTTTAAAAATTATTTACTCATAGAAAATATGTACATTCTAGACCAAGTGTGTTCTCATAACATAGATCTTTAATTCATATTGAAACATCACATGCTGTGATTCTGATAATGCTATATAATAACTCAAATATATTGTAAGCAAAGAGGTTTTTAAAAGTTGGAATCGATCAATAAAAGTGTGATCTTAGTAGCAGTATTTTCTTTGAAGTTTTTAATGTATCATAGAAATAATTTTGGTCATTAGTATAATATTAAATTATTACATTCATCAATATTTCAGGTCTTGACCCCTGAATTTAAGAAATTCTTAAAGACAATGTCAAATATGATCCAAAAGAAAATGTGATTTGAGTCTGGAGACAATTGTGCATGTAAGTACTGGGAAATCAAATTTTCTCATGGTAAAATGTAACATAAACTAAAATATTAACTTATTAATTACTGAATTAAAGAAACTTTGATTCATTGTTTTCTGTCTATAACACTATTTTTATTAAAATCAATACAGTGATTCATGATATTTTGGTTATATTTTTCTCAAGATCATCTAATAATAAAAACCCAGACTACCTGATAGAAGGGAAAACAATATTTGAAAGATTGCTACCACTAAAAAGAAAACTACTACAACTTGACAAGACTGCTACAAACTTCAATTTGTCAACTACGACTTGACAAGGTTGCTATAAAACAAGATTGCTACAACTTCTAGGTGAGTCATTGGCGAGGGCTAGCAATGGCACAAATTGTGTGTGACAATTAATGGTGTGCTCTCATTGAATGTCATAATAAAAATAATAAGCAAAACATGTGAACATGTAAAAAAGTTTTTGTAATTCTTTTTCCCAATTAGCCCTTTAATAAAAATCATTACTAGTTTCCTAACAAAATTAAATCTAAGCTCACAGTTCAGTGGCAAATATCTGTTGATTGGAAATTTTTTCTCTCCTTTAAAAATAGTGTTTGCATGTTCAGTGTATTAGTCCGTTTTCATGCTGCTGATAAACACATACCCAAGACTGGGCAATTTACAAAAGAAAGAGGTTTAATGCACTTACAGTTCCACGTGGCTGGGAAGGCCTCACAATCATGGCAGAAGGTGAAAGGCACATCACATCATGGCAGCAGACAAGAGAAGAGAGCATGTGCAGGGAAACTCCCATTTTTAAATCCATCAGATCTTGTGAGCCTTATTCACTATCAGGAGAACAGCAGTGGAAAGACCCATCCCCATGATTCATTTATCTCCCACTGGGTCCCTCCCACAACACGCGGGAATTATGTGAGCTACAAGATGAGATTTAGGGGGGGACACAGAGCCAAACCATATCATTTAGTTAAATGAATATTATATTATATGGCTACATCCTGACAATATGTCAGAGTAGGTTGCTCCTGGACTTCACAGGGTGTAAGCATTTGGAAATACACTCCAGCATTTCTTGTCTCTTAGAATTAGGAAGCCAGTGGGTAGCATTTTAGAGGCCATTTTTCACTAGCTCGGAATTGTATTTAGTATTACAAATATTCAAACAAACATTTTATTTGATACACTTAATTCCCTGAAACCTTATTTCAATAATGTAGATGACTTAGGGAATCTTTTATTTCCTAATTTTTTAAAAAATTGATTTTCAGTAGTGAAGAATAATTTCTATTAAATTATAAGGACATTTTTATGATGTACAGATGTTGATTCTCAAGAAATTGTTTCAGAACAATTTCCTTCCTTAAATTACTAAGCAGTCAGAAAATTGAAAATGAGATGAATACTTATAGAAAATAAAGGTAAGCTTTATAATAAAATGTGCTATAAAAAATGTTTATGTTCATGAAAACTCTTTATTTTAATGCCTTTATAATTTGATCCCAATTTTGGTAAAGGCAAAAAATGCAAGTTGTTTTCTAATTTCTTTCTCTCTCTCTCTATCATCTGTAAGAAGTTTTTCTGTTTGTAAGCCTAATTAAATTAAATTAAAATGTTATAAGCTCCTTAACATTTTATACCATAATGCTTTTAAACATTTGCAATTTTAATCTATTTTAATCTGCTGGGCAGGGTGGCTCACACCTGTAATCCTGGCCAACATGGTGAAACCCCATCTCTACTATAAATACAAAAATTAGCTGGGTGTGGTGGCCCGCACCTGTAACCCATCTACTTGGGAGACTGAGGAGGGAGGATCGCTTGAACCTGGGAAGTTCAGGCTCCAGTGAGCTGAGATCGTGGCACTGCACTCTAGCCTTGTTGACAGAGTGAGACCATGTCTTAAAAAAAATGATTAATCGGCTGGGCGTGGTGGCTCAAGCCTGTAATCCCAGCACTTTGGGAGGCCAAGACGGGAGGATCACGAGGTCAGAAGATCGAGACCATCCTGGCTAACACGGTGAAACCCCGTCTCTACTAAAAAAAATACAAAAAAACTAGCCGGGCGAGGTGGCGGGCGCCTGTAGTCCCAGCTACTCAGGAGGCTGAGGCAGGAGAATGGCGTGAACCCGGGAGGCGGAGCTTGCAGTGAGCCGAGATCCGGTCACGGCACTCCAGCCTGGGCGACAGAGCGAGACTTCGTCTCAAAAAAAAAAAAAAAAAAAAAAAAAAAAAAAAAAAATTATTAATCAAATCTTTAAAGTAAAATTATTGAATTATCGTGTAGTTTTAAAATAAATTTTCTGTTGAGAACCATCTGCATTTATTTCATAAATATTGATGAATTATACTTCTTTTATCTTCTGTTGCAGTTTATGTTATATAGCATATTTCATTTTGGCTTAATGATGGAGAAAAAGTGTACCCTGTATTTTCTGGTTCTCTTGCCGTTTTTTATGGTAAGCATAAAAATATATACGATTATGTCTGTTTTCGTTTCCAGTATACCTATAATTGATAAAGAATATTAAAGAAGTTACTAGATACAGAAATTAATTACATTTTTATATCCAATTGATACAGCAATAATATGTTTTCATTCGCTGTATGCTTTTAGTCCTATAACGGGCATAGAATGAGAAGGAAGTGGAGGGGATCAGAATGAGAAAGATGAATACACACAAATGCGTAAGACACCAGAGGAAAGTAATCAGAGATTGAAAAAGAAATGGAATGACTCTATAGTACATGTTGTACATAGTAGAGAAAATAGTTTCAACCAGAATTGTAGATTCAGAGTTAGATCTATTAAAAAAGTGATTTTTCCATTGATGTTTCTCCCATTCTGCCAGTTGATTGACATACCTTGATTGCAAGGCAATTTAGAACCATGCACTTTGTTTTAAATTAATTTCCTCATTCATTCATTCAAATTAGCAGACATTGATGTTAAACTTGGGGCAGGTGTGTACATAAGTGTACACACTCATCTGCCCCTGTACATGTATACACTGGGGATATGGGGCCCAAAGTCAAAGGTAGGCAAATAAGACAACAACTAGATTGCTCTGCTGGAGGGAGAAGTCATATACTTCATACATTAATTTTATTTTTAATTATAGTAATGAATCACCCATATTTTTCTCTACCTCAAAATAAAATATTGACCATGCTCTTATCTCATTATAAACATGAGAAACCAAGAGACCTACTCTTATCTACTCCTGTGGCAGCAGGAATTTTCTAGAGGTGTTTCCAAGCAAACACCACAAAGATGGAAACAATACAGAGAATATAGAAAACCTAAATGAGAAAACAAACAAACAAACAAAAAAACAAGAGTATATCCCTGTCAGCATTTGTATTTGAAAACATTTTCAAGTCTAGGAGAATTCCAAATTCTGCACTTCTTAGATGATATCTTTAAGTTGACTTCAGCTCCCACCCTCCACTGAACATTACTTTCCTGCAGGTAATTCTGTCAACTGATTATTGTAATTAAGAAATTATGACTCTTCCTCTTGAATTCATGTAAGATAGTGTATAAATCAGAGTCTGTATTCCAAGTAGGGATAAAAATGATACGGATTTATGCACTTTTACGGACTTTTATGTGGTTTTCAAATATGTTAATTTTCTTGATGTTCCACATTTCCATTTATTACTTGTGTAACACTACCACGGCATAAATCTTTATTTGGAAATTAAAACAATAAAGGAATGAAAGAGTTAATGTTAAATGGTGGTCACACAATGGTAAAACTTGAGCTTGAGTGGAATGTCATTTTGACTTTACTAAATTCAACTTCCTGCTAGAAAAAAGAAATACTACAATGAGGGGACAAAGGAAGGATAGGAAGATAACAGCTTATGGAATATAATTAATAGAAATTATGCAAAAATTACTGCTAAAAGTGTTAAAAAGAGGTTTATTTGGGCTTCATATTATAAATCAGAAAAAAAGTCATGTGGAAACTAAAGTAGAATTGAAGCTTAAAATAGTGCTACTATATTGGAAGAAAATAAATACATAACTTGTCCAAAAACATTACTGATGTGCATACAAGAAAAATTTCTATTTACCAACATCATAAATGACATTACCATTATTTTGATTATCAAAATATCATAACAATGGCAATACATTGTAAGTATTTCCACGTGCCAGATATATCTCCTCTGTTATCTTGATGCTATTTTATACTATTTTACAATAAGGAAGCAGAGGCTTACGGAGAGGGGACAGACAATATCTTGCCTTCATTCACAGAGCCAGGAAAACATTGGGGTCAGATTGGAAGACATCTCTCTCTACATTCCAGAACACATATTAAGGAATGTCCTGGAGCTGGCTATCACAGGCTTCTGAGAACCAACTGTGCTTTCCCACTCTGCCAATGGTGACTTCTTGTTGGTGTTTTGAAATTGGACATGGTGGGGATATTTATACCATGGAAATAGCAAACACTACAAATTGGGGATTTTTCCCCAGAGAGCCAGTTTATCTTCCAGTACATCCCTGCACTTGCTGTTTTCCACTGTGACAGACTGCCTTTGACAAACACATTTTCATAATCCTTTTCATGAAGTTGATGTTGTTGTTTTTTTAATCCCTTAGATTTTTGTTACAGCAGAATTAGAAGAGAGTCCTGAGGACTCAATTCAGTTGGGAGTTACTAGAAATAAAATCATGACAGCTCAATATGAATGTTACCAAAAGATTATGCAAGACCCCATTCAACAAGCAGAAGGTAAGCATGGCTACTTAATTGTAAATGCATTTGACATATTTTTAAAAGAAAACTACCCCCCTTGTATCATCATAAGTTCCTTAGGTCCATTGTTAAAAATAGATTAATTGCTACCTTTTTGTATATGTGCAGTTTTAATTAGGTTTGAAGAACATTTTATGACATCATGTTATATTGCCTTTTAAAAACAATAAAAATATGTGACAGTGATCTGCTTAGTATGATTCTTTTTATGGTGCAAAGATGTTTAAATCAAGTAAGTATTAATATTAACACAAAAACACAAATCTTAATGACAGTTGACTTTTTCAGTTTATGTAATTGTGTTTTTTTTTTTTTTTTTTTAACTACCTGCTTGACAGGAGGTTGCATAATAATATAATGAATACAAAAGTGTTGTTTTGCATAATACACACACTTTGCATAGTAGATTTGGTGGCAAAGTTAACGAAATCTAAGTGCTTCTGTTTTCATTAAGATATTCTTTTGCTTTTTTGGGTAACATTTATTGAGAGCCTACTAAGCACCAGATGTTTGCCTAGATTCTGAAGATAAAAGATGAGTAGCACAAGCAGAGTTGCCAGATAAAGCAAAACAAAAACAAGTCCTATATTTTACCTGGTAACCTTAAAGAAAGGGTTATTTATTTTCAAAATATCAAATGTAAAACTCACAGTAAAATAAAATTTAAAAGACTCTTTAGATATTTTTAACGTTGAAACCCTTCCAAGCCTTCTTACTATCTATTATGTAAAAGTAGATTTTAAATTTAATTGTTGAACAATAGGAATATCTTTGTAAAGTTTCATAATAAAAGTATTCTGTGGTAAAAGAAGTTTGGAATCATTGCATAATACATCTTCTTGAAGTTTCATGATATACTTTGCAATTTTAAATACCGTAGAAAGTCTTGCAATAAAGAGCTATTTTTATTTCAACTTTAGGTCTCTAAAATCCATTTGACCAGAGAAACTTTTTTCATGGAATACCCACTTACATCTCACTCCAATGCCATAAAACACAATTTCAAAAATTCTGCACCTTGCACTCTATCACATTACCAATGCTGTAGTGAATTAGATAGATTCTTTTGGAGCTGTGATATGGACATATCTGAGATGCTTTCTAAAACTACGTCAAGAATTTTTTTCCAATAGGCCATAAAATGTATTTTATCTAGAAATATATGAATTCAAACTATTTAAATAATTGTCCAAAAAATGACAGGGCAGAAAACATTATCTAGGGAAACATTAAAATTTTGTTCAATTTACTTGAACTTACAGGCCATCAGAATTTTGTTCTATTTTCATGAGGGCTAGATAAATTCCAATATTGCTTTGCAAATCTGTTAAAAACAATAAACATCTCACTCAGCAATCAAGGCTCTATCTCTACCTGACAAGTTAGAAAATTATTTTTGGGCCAGGTGTGGTGGCTCACACCTGTAATCTCAGCACTTTGGGAGGCCGAGGTGGGCGGATCAAGAGGTCAAGAGATTGAGACCATCCTGGCCAACATGGTGGAACCTCGTCTCTACTAAAAATACAAAAATTAGCTGGGTGTAGTAGCGCGTGCCTGTAGTCCCAGCCACTTGGGAGGCTGAGGCAGGAGAATCACTTGAACCCGGGAGGTGGAGGTTGCAGTGATCCGAGATCACACCACTGCATTCCAGCTGGCGACAGAATGAGACTCCGTCCCCCCCCCAAAAAAAGAAAAGAAAATTACACTCTTGATTATAGACTGTTACAACATTTGAACATTGGCCGTTTAATTTACCTATGCCTTTAAAAAAACTATATATCTTAATGTAAGAAGTTCCTTCTTTAATTTTGGAGAAAAATGTGAGATTATTAAACATTCAACTTTATTTGAAAAGAAAAGGAATGAAGAGCCAGAATTTGGTGAAGGGGCCTAAATAAGTATCTTTCAGTGTTACAACGGTGTAATAGGAAATATTGGAATATTGATTTGCTTGCTTCAGAAAATACTAACAGCTTGCCCTGAGAATATAGTTTCTAAAATGAAACATGTTTCTAATTTCCCATTGTTTTCTTATGTTAAGCATAGGGACACTAATTAATCACTACAGTATGGCTAAGGACAACTAGCAAAGACCATTTGATTTATTAAACAAATAGCTATCTTTGACAATTAAAATCAAATCTAAACTTTATATATTTAGATATTTTTAAATTGAATTTAGAATTTAATTCACAAATTATTATAATATTACTTTGTGGGAAGTCAAATAATTTCTATATATAGATTTTTATATAATATCTGCATTTTCAGTAGATAGCCTTTACTCCACATCAGTGTGAAACCACTTTTAAGACTATGTCTTCATGTATAAGTAGAGGGATTTAATTATCCCTAATTTTTATTTCCCCACTAAGGCGTTTATTGCAACAGAACCTGGGATGGATGGCTCTGCTGGAACAATGTTGCAGCAGGAACTGAATCAATGCAGCTCTGCCCTGATTACTTTCAGGACTTTGATCCATCAGGTAAAAGCAGAAATGTGTCTACATGTCTCCTTGACATCTATTTAATAAGCCCGAGGTTTATTAAATTACTGTTTTCCCTTTTTTTTTCTTTTTAATTTTAAAGAAAAAGTTACAAAGATCTGTGACCAAGATGGAAACTGGTTTAGACATCCAGCAAGCAACAGAACATGGACAAATTACACCCAGTGTAATGTTAACACCCATGAGAAAGTGAAGGTATGTCAAAATTCTGAATTGAAATTTAACTTACACTATCTATTTAAACAGCTTGTTTGTCCAATACTGTATTGAAGAAAATAAAGTCATTATTCCATTCCCTTATAAAGTCTTTTCATAATGTAATTTGAGAAGAATAATGAAGAAATATATCCATGGAAAAAAATTATTATTGATTTTGTCATTACACTGAAAAAGCAATCCTGTTAGGTAAGAGTGTAATTTACAAGTCAATGTTTCAGTATTGGGGTTTCAAATTTTCCAAAGAAAACATACCTTAAAAGTGTAAGAAAAGGAAAATCTTTCATTTGCAGTGGAATTTCTAGAATGACCTCTGAAACTGCACACAAGTAAACAGGATAAGCCCAGCAGGGTTTAAAGTGTCCTGGCTCTCCCTCAGCAGAAGGCTCTCATTCTGACTGGCTCTTAGGTCATTCGCGTTAACGATCCCATCCTTAAACACTACACATGGGAGTCAAGGTTAATTACACTTTGGCACTATAATACAGTTTCGATAGAAAACGCTTGCATGTATTTGCATGTGTTTGTAATAGAGGCAGTTTATTTCAGTGATTACAACTGTGAGTCCTAAAACCTGATCTCTTCTTTCTGCTTCTTACCAGCTGTTTGACCTTAAAAAAGCCATTTTACATCTCTCTGCTTCAGCCCCCTCATACATGAAATGAGGGTAAGAATAGATTCCGTCCTCATTATTTTAATAGGGATTGATTTAACATAAGGGAAATACTTAAAAGATTAGCATATAGTAAGCTCTTGATAACTACCAGCTATCGTTATGTTTATAAATAGTATATTCCCAGCTTATTCAGATGAGAATTGGAAGAAAATTATACAAATACATAATAAAGTGGTAGGTTACAAATAAATGGAATACTGACAAATTAAAAAAAAAGTGAAAACCATGAGAAAGAACACATTTGTACAGATCATAGAATCTTCTAAGTTAACAAATTGAGATTTGCCTCTGAGCTTCAAATTTGCCAAGGAAAAAGAAACTCAGTTGGAAAAGAAACCTTTATCTGGCATTTAAGTCTGAACAAAACAAATCATCATGTAGCATTTGTTTGAAGGTGCACAAAATATAAAATACTAGTTTCATATAGTATATAATCTAGAGCAATAAAAGTATTGCCTTATAGATTTAATATTTGACTTCTAATTTTTTAAAAAAATATTTAAAAATAAAAAGGCATACAACTTACAAATTTTGATAATTTCACTGGATGGGTATTCTTCATTCCAGACGCATTCAAGTATTTATTGGTTTGCAAACTCATCATTGTAAGGCTATGAGATCACATATTTCTAAAAATTTAGTTTATTAAATTGAATTTGAACTTATGCATGTGTAGGATTATGGATACTTATAGTATTGATATGAACCAAATTTTTTTGTTTATACAAATTACAGACTGCACTAAATTTGTTTTACCTGACCATAATTGGACATGGATTATCTATTGCATCACTGCTTATCTCGCTTGGCATATTCTTTTATTTCAAGTAAGTAAATTTAAAATATTTTAAGAAAATTACTAGGTGTGTTGGGTGAATGCCCCATCATGTGCATATTTGTGTCATGTCTGACAAAGTATACAAATATAGATAATTTATAATGTTTGAAATAAGTTGAATGTTTAAAATAAGTTGAAATTAAGTTAATCTCAGCTTCGTAAAATATGTAGAGGAGATGGATGAAATATCTCAACCTGAATTTTACAAAATTAGTAGGCATATAAAAGTGAAGACATATAATAAGGAGTCCAAACTAATATATAAACCTAACTGTACTTGCTTTGGGAACTGTTAAATATTATAGGCCTTCTTAATTGTATGTTTAGCCTTTGGCCAATTTTAATAACAGAATAAGTGTCCATTTTAGAAACTGGAATTTTGTGCAAATAATAACAATGGCATTTAACATATGTCATCAAAAATATAATCTAAATACACTTTGTTTAGGGTTTTTCCTGGTTTGGAGGGTCATCATTAAAAAGGTGTGACTGTACTTTCAATTTTACCTGTAATTCACTCCTTTTTGAGGAGGAAGAGTCAGCTCCAATTTTTTGAACAAAGCAATCAACAATCAATTTTAAATTTCTAGAAAGTTAAATTCTAAGTCATGCATGCATTATTTTATGCCTTCACATGATTTTCATAATTTTGATCATCAGTAATAATTATAGAATTCAGTGTGACAAGAGTAAGTAGCTATGTTTCATTGTATCTTCATCAGCATTGTCGTCATCTTCTGCTCCTTCCGCTCTTGTGGCTGCTACCGCCGCTGCTGCTCCTTCTCTTTTCTCTTTCTTCTTCTCCTTCTCCTTCTTCTTGTTCTTCTTTTTCTTCCTCCTCCTCCTCTTCTTCTTATTCCTCCTCCTACTCTTCCTCCTTCCTCCAACTTCCTTCTTCTACTAATTTTAAACAAAGAAGAGATATATATACATATATAAACCTATAATTTTAATATCCTATTAAGCAATTTCTTATATTTTTCTAGTTTTATTTCATATTGTTTCTACAGTTTTAATTATAGCATTTAAATATTTGAACTATTTTTATAACAGCATTATATAATTAGCACTTTATATGTTACTAAGCAGTTTTTAAACAACTATTTGAGCAGCTAAATAATTTTTCATTTAGTGAGTGTACAAAAGTTGTTATATAAATTCTCTATTTCTGAGTATTAACATTGCTTTCATTTTTTCCAATTAAAAAACACTGCAATGGACATTTTCAACTATAACTTTTCCCATAGTTTGTACTGTTTTCTCAGGCTACATTCCCAGAGTCTTGGGATTTCTTGGTCAAAGGGTATATATCTTTTTATGGCTCTTGAAACACATCGTCTCAAAAATATCTCAAAATGAACATGTTCAAAACAAATTCATAGTATCTACCTCCTTCTAACCCAAGTTGGTTTTCTTTCAGAGTGACCCATCTTTACAAATGACACTACCAGAAATCCAATTACATTGGCCAGAAATTTAAGAGTGATCCATGATACATTTCTCTCATTTTTCTTCTCTGTCACTCTTTCCTTATACCTGGTGAACTTAACCTTTTGAAACCCTTCTAATCTATTCCATTTGCTGATCACTACTGCCATCACCAGCAGTCTTGTTTTATTTAGCTTTAGTAAATTCACTTTCTCTCTTCATTTAATTCTAAACAAGGCAGCCAGAATAATAGTTTCAAATATTTAGATCAAATATTAATCTGATTTTACCATTCTTTGCTTTAAAATTTTTAGATTTTCCATTGTAATTCATATAAAACCAAAATCATTAACTTGCCCTGCCTGTTATCTTTGCCTCCTCCCTAGTCTAATTAAGTGTATTTATCTTTCAGATCTAAATTTTAGCATCGCTTCCTCAGTGAAATCTTCCTGAATTACTCATTGTAATATTTCCAGAATTGCAATTAATGATAGTAGACATAGGGTAAAATTTTTATTAACATTTGGAAGACCACTATCTCTGCAAATTAAAAAAACTAATACAGCTGAGAGTCTTCAGATTAAATGGTCTCTTTTTATGTTGCATGTTATAAGTCAAAATATCCAAGCACATTAAATTTTTGAAGAAGATAAAGGTAGGCAGTATAACAATTACATTTGCCTGTCAAAACCAGTGGCTACAGGGAGGACAATGGTTTCTAGAATTCTAAGTCATACAGTCCCAAACAAGTTAGAATTTAGTAAAGATAAGTAAAGTCCTGCACCAATTTCCTAAAGTCAAATGCAAAATTAATTATGTTCCTTCATGTGAAAGAGTCTAAGATTTAATGGAAAATGCTTGCTGTGAACTAATTAGATAAGAGTAGAGCTGCCAAGTGAAAACAATACTGCAAGCCAAATGAACCAACAAATGTACAGTATTCAATTTTAAATCTCTAATCAGACCACTTATTCACCTGGTTCACTATATGAGAGCAAAGCAAGATATCATAAAAATTAACTTATCAAGTGAAGAAATTGAAGAAAATATCAACTGATCAGGGCATCAAGGTACCATACCAGGAGCGTTAAGCCAGAAAAAGACAAAATATATAAGGCACAATGTATGACTTCAAGAATCCAAATTACTATAATTAAGAATACAGTTGGTACAATAACAAACAGAAAAAAAAAGCTCAACTAAAAAATAAAAAAAATGAATATAACTAAACAAAATGTAATGAACCTTGCCATCTGCCTTCCTGTCACTCAGGGTTTTCAGACAGAAATTAGCTGTTAACCTATCAGGAAAGTTGAAGTAGATGGCTTTTCTATCCTGGGTTCATAGCTGGACCTGAGTATCTTTAATGCTCTTTCCAAGCCCAAGAATCTACAAATGAAACAGTAATTTAGTAAAGAGGATTAGAATGAAAGAGTTATCTTTTTAATCAAAATATACAATCTCCATATCAGGGAAGTTGGTATCTGTCAAAGTATTTTGCAAGCTTAAAGTAATCTACACACGTAAACTGTATTTCTTATTGATAAAGAATTGGAATAAAGTCATGTTCAATATTTTTATATCTGTCTTTATGTATGTTTTATTTAAGAACAAATACTATTCAACTGACACTCACAACTAATTTTAAATTTTAATTGAAGGGTTAAAACTTAAAATCAGAGAATGTTTATTTCATCTATGTAGAAGTGCTTTTTTAAAAATGATATTGTGTATATATTTACTAAATTATTAACTTTAAGGATGCAACCTGTAGGCACATTCCTCTTTCCGAAAGAGAGGCCAGAAATTTGGTTCTCCCAAATACTGTTCTCATGTTTTACATATAAATAGGCCAATTTTTTAGAAAAATAATATTTTTTAAAAATAAAGATTACTGTGTGCAATAAATACATGCATTTGTTATTTGCTAAAATGCCCATGCTTTTAAACAAGATGTATAACATGCTACATAGGCAAAACTTTGTTAAAGGAAATGAGTGTCTTGCCAATATAAGAAATTTGACCTCTACATAAAAGAAAAAATACGTTTTTCGAATAATTACCTTGCTTCTACTTGAAGTTTTTACTGAAAGTACAATTAACTGTTTATTCCATATAGTGAACTGAAAGGAAAAAAAAAGAATTTTTCAATGGTGAGTTAGTATGAGGGGTATGAACTTGAATTGAGGCATAACTTAATTTTAATGGATAGTATAAGATAATGATTAAGACATGGGATGTATTCCAAACTTGTCATGTCTATTTGCTAATAGTATGGACTTAGCCTGATTTTGCTTTAAATAAGCCCCAGGGATATGTGTGTGTGTGTGTGTGTGTGTGTGTGTGTGTGTGTGTTTATAATGGGTCATGATGTTATTTAAAATACTGGGCAAAGTAGACTCATATAGGACCTGACATTTAGGAGCCCCTCAATAAGTAGTAAGAGTTACTAATTTTTTCATTAGACTGTATCAATCATACAGGCACTCAGAATACATTTATGTAGTCATCTGAAATACTCATATGTAACAGTAATACAAAGTAAAATAAACAAAACAAAACAAAACAATGAGTGTTATTCTGGAGATACAAAGACCTGGGGGACACTGAGAAAGGAAAGAACCATTCTAACTCATAGAATCTGAAGATTCTTGAGGTGATACTCTAATTGAAGCAAATGCTTCAATGATGGGTAAAACTTCAATATATAGAAATTATAAGCCATAAGCAGTGAAGAGATTGTCTAGTCTTACACCTAATTTTACTTATTTTCTAATTAATTAAGTAACATTTTCAAGATTTCTCCTGATCTGTGTTCTATCTAGTTCACTTAATTATTTTAATTGACTCTACAAATCTTTAAAAATGAATTTGAAAAGAAAGAAGCAAAACTGCAAATTTTCCTTTATTATTATAATTCTCAGGCCTTAGGTAAAACATGAGAAACCGTCTTCAAGTAAAACTCATGTATAGCATTTTAAATATTTTCTGTATGTCTAGATGTCATTACAGGAGACTGTGTTCTTTCTTTCTTTCTTGTTTTAGAGATAGGCTCTCACTGTGTCACCAGGCTGGAGTGCAGTGGCACGATCATAGCTCACTACAGCTTCAAACACCTGAGCTCAAGCAATCCTCCCCCACCCAGCCTCCCAAGTAGCAAGGACTACAGGCACATATCACCACACCCAGATAATTTTTTAACTATTTTTTTCTTTAGAGATGGGGTTTAATTATATTACCCAGGCTGGTCTCAAACTCCTGACCTCAAGTGATCCTCCTGTCTCAGCCTCCCAAATTGTCGGGGTTACAAGCATGAACCACTGTGCCCAGCCTGAGAGTGTTCTTTAGACAGGCAGAATTGGTCTCAAATTCCACTTTGTCACTTACTTGCTGGGTACCATGGAACATGTTTTTTCATTTCTGTAATCCTCAGTTGTGTGTGTTAAAAATGCAGATCATATTAGTATCTACATCATAGATTTGCTATAAGGACTGAGATAATGGTAGGGTTATCAGTGAGATGTAGTGTTAATCAGAGTGTCTGATTCAAAAAATGTTATCTATGATTGGCATTGTTCTCACTTCTTATTAGTCCATTACAAGGTTTGAATATAAATATTTAGCTCTGGTAGGTATGTTATATCAGTAAGATCTTTAAAAACAAAATTAAATAGTTCAGGTTCTAGTTTTAAATGGACCATGTTTATAAAGAAAATATTCATGTAAAAAAATAAGTAAACATTGAACATTTTTGTAACCAAATTAATAATATAATTATGATAGGAAAAACTATGGTTAAGTAAATCAGTCAAAAGTAATAAGATTTTTTTATGACCAGAAGATAACATGTAGCTTACTCCATTTTTGAATCAATATTAAGGAATTTTTAGTCTTTGAATTTAGATACGTTTAACATTTATTCCACAAAATTATCTACCGGACATGTCACTAGAATTAATGAAAATAATTTTATAAAGTTAGCTTTATGAGAGCAGGAGTCACCTCTGCTTTGTTTCTTTATACATCTCAGGGCTTAGCATAGGATCTTGCACATAGCAGGCGCTCAATAAATTTTTAAGGAATGAAGACATGAACTGACTTTGAAGCTAACATATAGGACAGACTTGCCCATGTCTTATCTGTGACCTTCAACATGTCCCTTAAGATTGTCTGGCCTTATTCGTCTCCATCAACAAAGAAAGGCATTAGACTAAGACTCTAAAATTCAAATCAGTAGAAGCATCTGTGTAAAACAAGATGAAAGACTCTGCAGCTAGATCCAAGGAAGAACAGGGCCACCTCAGAAAATACTGAATTTGAATGGTTCATGAATCATGTTCTTGTGAAGTCAGGGGCAATAGAAATTATTAGCTTTCGTCCAACTAACCCGAAAACAATTCCTAGAGGAGCTGATGTTTCACAGAAAATCATTCATTGTGTATAAAAATATCTATTAGCAGATCCTTTCTGTTTCTTAACCCAGTTCCTGATACTGTAGTTATTCTTGCTTACTCAGTATGGGAAATTTTTTTCCCCTTCTTTGGTAATTGAGGGTCACTGACCCACCCTAATAAAAACCAAGAACCATACAAAAAGTTGATTTAGGATACTGTTTGTTATTTTTTATTTAGAGAGAGACAAGTCTGCCACTCATCCATTCTTTAAATTAGAAACAGAGAACACAAAACAGTATTCACCAGATATACTTCAGTTTTATATTAGAGTCAATTAAAGGAACAAGTCAGAGCAGGAGATAAAAAGAAAGGGAACAGAGAGGGAGGGGAAAAGAGAAAGAGACATAACTTTAAGGCTTGCCAAGCCCTGAGAGGCAATGACTCTTACTCGTAATGATTCTTGGAAAAACAAAGTGGAACTCTTTAGATAAAAATAAATAAATAAATAAACTTTACTGGAATTAGTTACAAATTATATTTTAATTACTGTTTAAAATCAGAGAGCAGAGCAAATCTCACTCTTACAACCTAGACAAAAGGCTTCATCTTTTTTCCACAGAAAAGAGAGCATATGACATCTATCCAACTTTTATAGAAAAAAAGAGAAAATGCTGTTTTATTTTATTTTATTTATTTTTTTAAAGAACATCTTTGCTAACATTCAGACACTGACCCTAAACAATTTAAAAGCCAAGTTGCATATTTGGAACTATGTAAACAATGATATCTTCTGTAGGTACTTGCATAGGTCCCAAATAAAATTCAGAAAAATAACCTCTATCCAATTGGTAGATCAAAGCATTCAAATTTAACTTATTAAAATAACCTGTTATTGCTTGTATTTCTGCTTCTCAGTACAAATGACCAAAATTCTCATTTTTTTCTTAGATCACATCTGAATATATTTAAACAGTATTGTGAACTGTTATCTCATTTCCAGTTTCTTCATATTTTTTTTCAATTAGAGCAAGTATAGTTTTTCTTTAAGCTATAACTTTTCTCTGAAAATTGTGCAAGATTAATCTTTTGTTGTTGTTGTTGTTGTTGTTGTTGCTGTTGTTGTTGTTGTTGAAATGGAGTCTTGCTCTGTCACCCAGGCTGGAGTGCAGTGGTGCCATCTTGGCTCACTGCAACCTCCACTTCCCTGGTTCAAGCGATTCTCCTGCCTCAGCCTCCCACATGATTAATCTTTAAAGCATATTTAAACACAGCTATTAATGAATTTCTACGTGGAAACCTATAGAGTTTGCTCTACT
This sequence comes from Chlorocebus sabaeus, assembly GCF_047675955.1. Lineage (NCBI taxonomy): Eukaryota > Metazoa > Chordata > Mammalia > Primates > Cercopithecidae > Chlorocebus > Chlorocebus sabaeus. The sequence continues at coordinate 74,707,858 of NC_132913.1, read as the reverse complement.
AATTACCCTGATGTTGTACGTGTTTTGACATATTGGAACTTTGACTTTTCATTGATTTAAAACCTGGCAATACTGCACTGTCAGAGGTTTGACAAGGACTGAGTTGAAAAGTAGTCATCTAGTGTTCCCTGAACAGCACACCCTTCACTGCCTACCCAGCATAATCCTTGCTCTCTTAACTCACGGTACGTTCATTTAGTCATTGTAAATTTGTTATACACTATGGTCCTGAGATATAGCCTATTCTGTGGTCTGTATCCCAGGCTTCCTTCAGCTTAACATTAGATATTATTTATTTAACTTTTTTTTTTTTTTTTTGAGACGGAGTCTCTCTCTGTCGCCCAGGCTGGAGTGCAGTGGCGCGATCTCCGCTCACTGCAAGCTCCGCCTCCCGGGTTCACGTCATTCTCCTGCCTCAGTCTCCTGAGTAGCTGGGACTATAGGCGCCCACCACCACGCCCGGCTATTTTTTTTTTTTTTGTATTTTTAGTAGAGACGGGGTTTCATCGTGTTAGCCAGGATGGTCTCGATTTCCTGAATTCGTGATCCACCCGCCTCGGTCTCCCAAAATGCTGGGACTACAGGCGTAAGAACTATAGGTTTTCTTAAATGTTTTATTGGGTCATACTCACTGAGTCTATCTTCAGATTAACGAATTTTAATCAATTAGTGAACATAAAAATCCATCCCTCTCAAACTGAATGTTGTGAGAGGTGAAAACATTCTTATTCCATAATGTGAGATCGTGCCAAAATGTTTCAAATATGTCCATTTTAGCTGCATCTCATTTCCAGTTGTTCCAAAAGTGAATTGAAAATAATTGCATTTCTACATAGAGTATACGGTTTGAATGTGGACAGAATAGTGCAAGAAATAATGGACATGCTTTAACATTAACCTGTTCTGCTATAAGGTCACTGCTATTACTGGCTTATGGAGAAGAGTCCCAGGTATGGAAATATAAATACAGTAACTGAATTAGATAATTTGGACTTCAGATATAAAAAATATAAAGCTACAAATCCACATTAAATATGCATATTTTTATTCCTACGGATATATTTGATAAATATGCAACTTCAGAATAGTGAATTTCATCATATGTGCTATTTAATTTAAGCATACCTAAATTTTCATGGCAATAGAATGACAATACATTTTGAAAATTATATCATTATTTGAATAGATTAAAACTTTGTTATTTGAAATAGAAAACAGAAATAAATAGCATTTTTTCCCAAAAGTCAGAATATATTTTACAATTGGGTTTTTCATTATTATAGACAGTTTATTTTTCTAGATCATACCCACAGACATATATGAGAAGAAAATCAAAGCACACTCTCAAAACTGTAGTATATTTTTAGTATTTAGGAAAAAGAAAAAAACAGAGTGACTGGATATTATGCTGCTAACATTTGCTGATGAAACATTAAGATGTCAAAAACCAAGAAGGTCTTACATGAAAGAGATGGGGATAATTTTTAAAAAGAATAAAGTAAACAATTTTTCATTAATTATTAAAAAAACTATATAACATAAAAGAGTATGAACTTCAGAATCAAAAAGCCATTCAGTAAGTTATGTTCTTTGAATTTAATTTACTCATTCTGTAGAATGGAAGAAAAGCCATCGTGGACTTTTACCTTGTACTCTGTCACATGGCCTGTTCTTGCCCCTCGGAAACTTTAAGCTCAGGGCTTCGACAAACAGGGATGTCTTCCTATCTGGGATTACATTGTTTAATTTATGTGCCTATTTACCGTCTGCTATAATAGGAATCACAGGAGGTCAGGGTTTTGCTTTGTATTATTCACAACTGTTTCCCCAGTTCTAGTAACAGTGCCCAAAATATTACTATCCAATAGTAAGTGACTAGCAGGATAATAAAGTAGTCAGAAGCCTTATTGCTTTCTTGAGAACTTCAAAATTCAAACTCAATAGATCACTTAATAAGAGTGTAACCTTGAGAAACTTACCTCCATTTTATTAAAAGATGATAATACTTCAAGCAGTTGTTAAATATGATAAGGACTTTCAAGTGCTTATCTCTGTGCTGGGGATATTCTAAGGGTTTCAAAAATCGTGGCTGCTATCATTATAAATTTTGCCTCTGAAAAGGTTTTTGTTTGGTTGGTTGGTTTTGGAGCCCAAGAATCACAGGGATTCAGAAAGTCTTTCTTCTCTTGGTTTCCTGCTCACTAGAACACCAGGAAAAGCAGCCTTACCAAAGCAGTTCACAAACGGTAGAAAATCAGTTGTCCATACAAAATGAACATGGCTGTTCCTTATGCAGCCTGATACTCCTATGTTTCATTAAGTCAGCAGCCCTGAAATGCAAGGGCATGGGATGAGGGAGCATAATGGAGGAAGAGCAATCATTTCTCCTCTAGGACCTTCATGGAACACCTTGGTTGGAATACTCACACTCTTTCTAATCTGGCCTAATCTAATTTGGATCACCAGCAGCCTCCAAAAGAGAGCTACTGAAAGAGGTTATAGACTTCTCATATGTAAACATGTGATTCCATCAACTTGAGGGTTCCATTGAATAGACAAAAGATAGTCACACTACTGATTCTTTTAATGTATTTGTTGTTTTCTGCCTATTGTTTGTAGCAATGTTCAGACTGACGGTTTCCTTTTGGATACATTGTTAGTGTTTTTTTGGGGGGAAAGATCTGAGAAATTGGAAATTAAATTAGATAAGGTAGAATAAGAAAGCAATACTTTGTAGACTGTGCTATTCTTATATTGCTTGTACCTTCCCCTTTCATGATTCATTTTGCTCATAATTAGTATTGAGAAAAGTAGTTTGGAAGTTTTTAGCTCATGTGAAAAGCAAATGGAAAACAGAGGCAAGGTTATTGTCCATATACTGGCAGAACTTTGAAGATGGAGTACTATAATATTTGGGATCTGCATGACAGTGAACCTGGCAATTTGGTAACAACTATAGAAAGAATGAAATTTCTTGGGAAGATAATTTAGGTTGCTTTATGTATTGCCCTTTATCATATGGAAATTCTGTCTAATGCTAATTCCTGTTTGGTAAGAAAAAATGATTATTTTTCTGTTTGATTGAGTTACTTAAAATATACATATTTTAATATAAAGGAAGTTTTACATTACTGAGGTAAACCTGCATGCTATTCTATTATTTGTACCTAAAACCCATTAGAGCATTTGATTAAAATCAGCAATATGATAATTACGTTAAAAAACAACAGCTAACTTAACATGGAGTGTTTATCATGGGTTAGATGTTACGCTAAGAGTTTAAGTGATTTACCTCCTCTAACTTTCAAGTCAATCCTATGAAGTACAATTTTTATCCCTAAATTACAGATTAGAAAATTAAAGATTCAAGATCTTAAATAACTTACCCAAAGTCATACCGTCAATAGATGGCAGAGTTCAGATTCACTGTCTGAACTACACATAGTGACTTGACGCTACTTGCTTCTAAAATTGTTCCAAAAGTGAATTGAAAGACACAGTTTCATTACATATAAAGTATAATGATTTTGTTGACACAATAAAATCAACTGCCTCTGTAACTCTGCTTGCCAAAATTGCATATTGAAATAGCATTTTAAAATAATTATATGTAAAAAATACGAAATAGAAACAATCCGGACCCACAAACCACATTTTCTGTTCTGTGGTTATGCTGGGATAGAAAGGGAGATTATAAAATTTAAAGAAAGCGAAGGATTTTTGTAAACGTTCTCTAAGCCTCTAAGATAATTGCTTTTACTATTTTGAATAAAATAAAAATATTTAAGAATTTAAAGTAGGTAAAGTTTGTTACAGGTTAGTATTTGAAAAAAATATACAAATATTTTAGGGCTTCATTTGAACAAATCATGTGTTTACCAATGACATGTTTTTGGTTTTCACTTACAAGTTGATTCTATTTGTACCAATCTACTTACATGTGTTAAGGAATATGTTTAGAAAAAAACAACATGCATTGTCAGAAAAATCTGAGCCATTTTTACACTAGACATTGATAGAAACCATATGTTACTCAGCATCTGCATTTGTTCAAGTTGCACAGTGCCTGGAGGTAGAAATGGAAGAAACTGAAGCAAAAGGTTAGTATTTTAGACAGTAGGACATATTTATACAACACTAAATGAAATGATGTGGCAATGGTCCAGTTTACTACAATTTGGGCAGCTAAACTGGATATCAGAGTTTCCAAAGCAGAAGTCTTTGGTTTGAGTTATATAGGGTGGATTATCTAGTCTGACCATGTTATTGGGTAATTGTGTAAAACACTCTGAATAAACTTTAATGTCTTTGTAATGAAATTATTTAATGCATCTTCTTAAGAACTTGTTTTGTCTTGATATTAAATATTCAATAAATTTCAAGGGAATTTCATTCTATTATTTTAAAACTTTACCCATAATGATATTGTTTGGGTCTTAAAAAGGGAAATATGGTATATCCTTTTATCCCATACTAAGAGAATAAGAAGTCATTTGTGTGTGTGTGTGTGTGTGTGTGTGTGTGTTTGACTCACAATAATGACATTTTTGGAAGAGAGTATATACCGGCAGCTCATTTTTAAGTACTTACTTTTCAAGACAAATTTAGGCAGGAGCAGGTTCCAAAAACAAAAAAAAAAAAAAAAAAAAAGGGAATTCTGACAGGAACAGAAATACAGAACATCATAGAGGATGTTTAACTTTATACAAATAGGATTAAACTTTAACTGTATACAAGAGGATTAAATTTTTTCATCAACTAACTACAGTTAGCATTTCATTTTACTCCCAATCTTTTCACATGTGAATATTATTAATATAAACAGTTAAAATATAAATGTATTTATTATGTTCCTAGCTCCTATCTTTCAGCTCTTCTATCATGTCTTATTTATTTTATTTCACTTTTTAATTGACATATAATAATTGTACATATTTATGGGGTACACAGTGATGTTTAGAAATCTATAATATATAGGGATTAGATCAGGATAATTAGCATATCCATCATCCCAAATATTTATAATTTCTTTGTGTTGGGAAAATTCAATATCCTTCTTCTAGTTGTCTTTAATTATTTTTCTAATTTTTACTATCATGCAATATGCCCACATAATCCTTCTAGCTATTTAAAACTACATCTTAACTATAGTCATCCTACAGTGATACAGAACACTAGAATTTATTCCTCTTATCTAGCTGTAATTTTGTATCCTTTAACAAATCTCTCCCTATCTCCACCTTCCCCCTACCCTTTCCAGCCTCTAGTTCTACTTTTTTCTTCTATGCAATCAACTTTTTTAAAGCTTCCACAAATGAGTGAAAGCATGCAGGCTTTCTTTCTGTTCCTGGTTTATTTCATTTAATGTACTGTCCTCCAGTTCCATCCGTAACACAGTGAATGAGAGAAGTCCATTTTTTTTTTTTTAATGGCAAAATAGTTCTGTTTTTGAAAGTCTCCTTCAATGTTTGCTTTCCTTTATTTCAACTTACTTCTTACGAATATATCTTACTTGCTGTTTAAGCAAACCTTCTCAATCTTTTTGTTATAGTTTGAAAACTATGAAATTTTATTTATAGATATGTCTTAGCCAATGGACTTAGATATATGTGTGCTCCGCAGAAAAATGACAAAATCACCCAGTTAAGAAAAATGCTTTACTTTTTTTCCCTTGATGGTAGCTGAGTTACTTATATTGTATTACTAAAAACATGTATATTTGCATGGATAAGCAGTTCCTTTCTAAACAATACTTGGCACTCAATAGACATAGCTAAGCTCAAAGCAGGCATTTTAAAATAAGACCATATGAACAAATGTTGTATGTCTATAACTTTCATCATGGAACACTGATGAATTACAGAAATAAACCACACATAATATAACTGATTTGAAAAGAACATTATTTACTAGACTTTTTCTGATATTCATTAACTCTCTTCATGCTCAATGAACAGAAAGTAATTATGTCATTGCTGTGGCATTTTATCAAAAATAGGATTGTCTTTCTCTCAGTGTTGAATTTTCCTAAGTAATAGCAGGAATCATGCCACTCTTTTTTTCAAAACTTTCAAAGATTCTTTTTTTCTATAGAATATAATCAATAATCTGTAGATAAGGCCTGATTACTGCCTCCGTCACTACTCCTATACACTACAAAGTCAGGCCAAAGTAAACCACTCTTTAATATGAAAATACTAGCTGGTTCCAGTTGTTTCTATTTTGATGGATTCCAGCTGGATTTCACATATTTGTTGGCATATGAATGTCTTACACACACTCAGCAGTCGTTCCGAGAGCTATCTTGCCCATGCATCCTTTCATAGAAGTCTTGTAGAAGGCATATATTGACAATTTAAAAATATTGATTTGGATCAAATATTCCTCCAGGCTCTTTAATTACTAGAGCTATATATGGAATCACTGACCTGTAGCTGGAAGAAAGGCAATTTCAGAGGCAATATACTCTAAACTGCATTTTTAAATATAGAAAACCTTGGCATCCCATCCTAATTCTAATATCCTGGGCACACAGTCTATTTAAGATAAAGAGATGTAGTGATAAAATTAGGTAAAGGTCTCCTTAAAGTTTCCAAAATAGAAGCCTTTGGCTTGAATTATATGGTGGATTATATAGGTTGATCATATTGATGGCATTTAAAACACACACACACACACACACACACACACACACACACATCATGAAATTGTATGCCTCTAGTGAAATAATTCCTCAGGTCTTCCTTCATATGAGTTCACACTTGACATTAAATATTCAGGTACAAGTGGATCCCATGCTATTATTTTGAAACTTTAATCATAATGAGCCTTTCAGTAAATGCATTATAAAGGAGGTAGTGCTTGAACATAGGCAGGCAGTCATATGTGCACAATCTTCTTAGAGTAGAGGTGGATTCAATCTAAGAGTGACATCACTTATCATTAGTGGCACTTTTTGTTGAAATCTACTTCTATGTGAACTCCACACAGTGAACTCTCTTTTGTTTTATAAAAGAGGAACTCTAGTAAAAGGTGGTATTACTTTTACCTTACATATGGCTGCACCAATTAGAAAAATTCAGTAAAGCTGAGCAAATCTCATTGGTTGCTAAGTTTACATTTTTATCAATTCATCTATTCTGAATACTTTGCTATTTTTTTCCAGATTAGTCTGTGTAATGACCATCATCACAACAAAACACACAGTTATATTTAAACAGAACAATATATATGGTATAATGAAAAAAGAGTTATCCACATGAGAATCTGACAGCAAATACAAAGTGTTCAAATTAATCAGTTGCATAAGTTTTGATCAATTATCTAACTTTACTGAATCCCAATGTTTGCAAAATGAGTTAAACTATTAATTATGTTCAGAAATTAATAGAGAAAGTTATGTAGAGGCCTTGTACAGGCAAATTTTCTAGCCCTATGTATATTTACCTCTACTGGAGCAACTCATTTGTCTCTAGGTTTTAAGCACTTACAGGTTTTCCCTAATTAAGATTTTATAATGAGTGGATCTTAGGGAGAAAAAATAATTCTTTCAAAAGTGGAACAGCTGCTATGAATTGGGAATGTATCTCATTTGAATAATGATTAATAAATAAATATTTTATGATGTGAACACATTTGTTTTTCTTGCTTTTTAGGAGCCTAAGTTGCCAAAGGATTACCTTACACAAAAATCTGTTCTTCTCATTTGTTTGTAACTCTGTTGTAACAATCATTCACCTTACTGCAGTGGCCAACAACCAGGCCTTAGTAGCCACAAATCCTGTAAGTAAACCAAGATTGTGCCCTTGGTTCAAGGGCCTAATGGGAAAGGGGGAACATGGCTGATAAATGCATAATGTGTATAATTAAGTACACATATATGTATATTTTCAAGTCTGACATATATGTATATTTTCAAGTCTTTCTATCTTGGGGAATATTGAGAAATATTTACTTTTCTACATTAGAATAGAGCTACATCTACTCCACAGAGTATTCCCCCAGAGTATTCTCAATATTCCCCAAGATATAATGAGTGAACATCAAAAAGTGTAATATATTTATTTGCTTCAGCTATTTATACATATACACATATCTTCACTTCATTTTATAGCTGTAGAATCCTCCTGCTATGATACATAATAGTTTATCACTACATAATATTTATTCAATCCAAATGAAAAACTCAAAGGAATGAACTCTGCATAGTTCGAAAAAATAGTACATGCACATGGAAAACTTATATTTTTTGTATCGGGTTGACTTTAAAAAGTCAATAAAACCAGGAAAAGAATGAACTGTACGTATCCTACTTGAGATTAAACTTCATAGCATAACGTTTTAAAAGGAACTACAGTGTTCGATCTCAATAAACATTTATAAATTGTTGCCTTACAGGCCATATTTTTAAAACATAGTTTAAAACTTACTTATCTAAATGTATATATTTTGTGTAAGCCATATGCATATGTAAAATGTTTAAATTAAAATATCTGTATACATAAACATACATTCAAATTGTAAAAATTATCTGCTTTTATAATGTTTATGGAATATTTACTATATTTTGTATATGTGTATGTGTCTATATAAGGTGTTTTTTAAAAGAAAAAATTAGTGACTGAAATCAGGAAGGGAAAGAATTGTTAACAAGTGGGTCAATAAACAGTCTCGTGTGTGTTTTATGTGTGTTTTTAGAGTAACTTTCAAAATTCTAAAATTCCCTGCATCGTTTGCACATGTGCATCCGGACTGCTTAATCTTGTATATGTTCCACTCTAAAGTCATTGGATTAGAAAACACACTGGGGTATAATTAGCAACATATAAATCTGGCTAATGTCCTGCCATTTTAGAGTGAATTTCTGTAAGACAAGGAGATTCAGAGTTTTGTCTTGAAGCTGCAGAGCATGAGATTCTAAATCTCGTATTTGTACACAAAGATGTGTTTAATAAACACATTATAAATTGTCATATATTTTTGTTTTGTCTGTATTACTAATGCCCTGCATAGAAATATTTTTCTGCAGTATGTTCTTAATTCTTTTTTATTGTAATGGTTTATCGATTAACTTTTTGAATGAAATCAACAATTAGAAGCCCAATTAAATATAAATATTTAAAAATTCTTTAGATAAAAAGTTGAAGCTGAGATTTGTAATTTCTTTCCATATAGTAGACTATCTCATTTTCACCTTTGAGTGAACTTTAATATAATGCTGTGTTTTACATAAAGGTACATTATTTAAAATTTAATGTTATGTATTCTGCAGAGACATTTAATGAATAAATAGGTTTTACAAATATCCTTTAGTTAGGAGGCATTGTATATAATGAAAACAAAATTGGAATGTTCAGGTTGTAGATATGATTGATGTATAAATATTAGCAAATCATTTAACTTCTCTGGTACTAAGTTTTTTAATCTATAAAATATATGCCTAATGATAATGTACACCTCATAGGACTACTATAAGAATTAAATAAAACAATATTTGTAAAAGTATTCTAGGCTAACTCCTGGGCAAATGCCATTACTACTATTCTGTGATAACCCAATATTAACAATCCAGTGCATTTTCTTTTCAATTTTATTTTTGGTTAAAAAAACTATTTCAAAAATAATGATAATTGCCACTAAACATTTATTGATTTTCAGACTAGAAACTGGAGCCAATAGGAGTAACAGGTCATGTATTTTTGGGAAAGCTTTAACTGTATTCTCCTCTTTAAGGGAGTAAACTGTCACTCTTACTCTTTTGTGTTTTCTTTGCTGTAATTTGAATGTCTCTCTTCCTTGCCTCTTTTAAAGTAGAGAAGCAAAAATGGAGACCTCAGGAAAAACAGAAGGGAAACAATAATCTGGTCCTCTTTTTTACTTACACAAAGCCCTCAAACCCCATATTTGGATAGGATAACCTATGGATATATTAGATGATTATTTAATAAGCATTTGTATGAGGAGCATGTAACATGCAAAACTTTTCAAGTATTTGGGCACTTTTAATGAATTGGTTGTAAAATTACTATTATTTTCAGCAGAATGCAACAGTCAAGGGATTCATGATGATGTAAATAAGTGTAAAGTTATTTATGTGTGACACTTTTATACTTATAATTACATAATAACAAAAACACATTCAGAAAATACACATTCACTAAATAAAGTAGATTTAGAATTTAGACTTTTTTCTGGAAGATATACCATTATAAATCTTTGGAGTCTGTGGCTAAAAACTTTAAAGGCATCATTAGATGAATAGGAAGACTGGCATTCCACAAATCCTAATCATTAATGTATGGGATTTTGTGTGAAGGGGAGAAAGTTCCATGTTTCCTGAGCTAAAACTATTGTTTTACATGTCAATTCATAAACAAGTAAATATTGTTTTTTTCTTCTCACAGGTTAGTTGCAAAGTGTCCCAGTTCATTCATCTTTACCTGATGGGCTGTAATTACTTTTGGATGCTCTGTGAAGGCATTTACCTACACACACTCATCGTGGTGGCTGTGTTTGCAGAGAAGCAACACTTAATGTGGTATTATTTTCTTGGTTGGGGTAAGTGTCATTATACATACTTGTTGATTCAATGGATTAAAAAAGCCTTTGGAGGATGCCAGGTTCCTTTGTAATACGAATATACCAATGAGTAATCATTTTTAAAGTATCAGGTGATTAACTTTTGCCTATTATTGCAAATTGCAACATTTTAAGCAAAGAATCACTGACTCATCCATTGTTTTCAGTAGTCACAAGTCAATATATAATAGTGTCTTTTTTTCTGTTGAATATGCCAATGAATAGGGTATCTTGACTGACTATGTAGTGTCTAAAACAATAGAAGTAGAATGATAAATTAAAGATTTAGTCTTTTTACTATTCTGAATATTCATTTTTGCCACGAGTAAAATGAGAGCATTGGATTTAAACATCTTTGAAGTTCCATTCTAAAAATATTTGTTTAAAATATTGTCATTTTATGATAAGAGTAGAGGGATTAGTAATTGAATAAAGGCATGCAACAGATTTATTTTTTTCCACACAATCTTCTGATGTGGTATTAGTCACAAAGAAAACAGTGATATACTTCTGACATATTAAAAATAACTGGAATAATACAAAATATGAAGTGCAGAAATGAATTTAACAGGACTAGTTTCCAGAAACAAAACTGAGGTTGTACTTATCTATTATCATATATCTACCCTATCATCTATCTATCTATCTATCTATCTATCTATCTATCTATCTCTATCTCTATCATCTATCTATCTATCTATCTATCTATCTATCTATCTATCTCTATCATCTATCTAAGCTATCATCTATATCTAGAAAGAAAAACATATACAGAGGTGTAATATACACACACACGCACACACACAATTTTAGTGTATTCTGATTAACTTTATAAAGCATTGCTTAATTTCATATTTGGAAGAGCTGATTTAGAATGTTCAAAGCCTGCCAAATTTTTGGTACATAAATTAATCTCTTTTTTTCTCCTCTTCTTCAAATAATTGCTTACTAGTAGTAATCTCTCTCATAGTGGAAGTTCTTGTGATTCTCACCTTTTTTCCACATCTGATAATGTACCAAATATTGGCCAATTCCATCTCACAGAAAGAACATGAATGCTGAATTTCTTCTAATCCTTGTGGCTTAGGAAACACATCTTAAGAGTTAAGTTCTGAAGTCCACTGATTCAAAATGACCTATGAATTATAGTAGAAGAAAACATACACACATATACACACAAACATAAAAATGTAAATATCTAATACTTTATAATGTGTATTGTTGACTACACAAATAATGTTTATTCAACAAATATACAGTGGCTAGTTTTTTTGCTTCTAGAGTATCTTTGAATTTTTGTATTTAATTATATATTTTTGAAATACCATCTGTAGAAAAAAATCCAATTTATTTTCTTTTTCTTTGGTATTACAGGATTTCCACTGATTCCTGCTTGTATACATGCCATTGCTAGAAGCTTATATTACAATGACAAGTAAGAAAATCTCTTTTTATTATTTCTACTGGAATAATGTAAAATAAAAATTTTCAACATAATGTTTTTATGTTTTCTCTAGTTGCTGGATCAGTTCTGATACCCATCTCCTCTATATTATCCATGGCCCAATTTGTGCTGCGTTACTGGTATGTAACAAATTCTCCTTTCCTTATCATTGCTCACATTTCAACTTTATTTCTGAACCATCTGGCCTATGATATCCTTCAGGGTCCCAGTGGACACAGATGGATATGCATGTTCACAGTGCTTAAATGAGTAGGGTTTAGTGAAGGTATCATATTTGATGTATAGGCAGGAAAGGCAAAGTAACTAATTAGTAAGGGATGGTGAGCCATTGGGGATCAACAGTGGAATGCTGTTATCACAGGTAGACCTGAAGAGAGAAGTGTTAGTGTAGTGAAATGAGCACTGGGAGGAGTCACCCAGTAAGAGATCTGATTTTGATTGGAGAAAAACAACCACTGCCAAAACCACAGCCTGGCAGAATAGAGGCAGCAGAAACAAAGACTCGAATTTATCTTTATTCTCATACTCTTATCTTTTTTTCCCCCCATTAGCCAGATGCAGCAAATGTCTCAGGGCAAGGAAGTCTGGGTGAAGCTGTTCACAGACATCAGCCTCCTGTGGCACAGAGAGGAATAGAGGATGAATTAGCAGGGGGTGGGAGGTGACAAACAAGAGAAAACAAAATACTTATGTAAATTTTACATTATAATTATTATCACTTAATGTCAGTGCACCAATTAGACATTTTAGTGTGATTGCAGAAAAACAGAAGTCACATTCGATGCTTTTATTACACTATTATTATTTTTTATTATTTTAATTGAAAAAAAGTCTTGCTCTGTTGCCCAGACTAGAGTGCAGTGGAATGATCATAGCTCACTGCAGCCCCTAACTCCTGGGTTTAAGGGATCCTCCCACCTCAGGCTCCTGAGAAGCTAAGACTAGGTATACATACTATGCTTGGATAATTTTTTTAAAACATTTTTATAGAGATGGGATCTCACTATGTTCCCCAGGCTGGTCTCAAACTCCTGGGCTCCAGGGATCCTTCTGTCTTGGCCTCCACAACTGCTGGGATTACAAGTGTATTACATTATTTGAATGAGAAAGTAAATTAATACAAACTAGCAATCTAGTATGCTTTGTCTCAGAGAGTATTAGAGATCATAATGCAATTACAGTCCTTCAGAGTGGTATTTTAGTTACAGCTGCTATTCATTTTTTTGTTGTTGTTATACTTTAAGTTCTGGGATACATGTGCAGAACATGCAGGTTTGTTACATAGATATCCATGTGCCATGGTGGTTTGCTGCACCCATAAACCTGTCATCTGGGTTTTAAGCCCCACATGCTTATTTTTCCTAATCTTATCCGTTCCCTTACTCCTGACCCCCCGACAGCCCCCAGTGTATGATGTTCCCCTCCCTGTGTCCATGTTTTCTCATTGTTCAACTCCCACTTATGAGTGAGAACATGCGATGATTGGTTTTCTGTTCCTGTGTTAGTTTGCTGAGAATGATGGTTTCTAGCTTCATCCATGTCCTTACACAGGACATGAATTCATTCTTTTTATGGCTGCATGGTATTTCATGGTGTATATATGCCACATTTTCTTTATCCAGTCTATCATTGATGAGCATTTGGTTTGGTTCCAAGTCTTTGCTATTGTGAATAGTGCTGCAAGAAAACATATGTGTACATGTATCTTTATAGTAGAATGATTTATAATCCTTTGGGTATATACCCAGTAATGGGATTGCTGGGGCAAATGATATTTCTGGTTCTAAATCCTCGAGGAATCACCAAACTGTCTTCCACAATGGTTAAACTAATTTACACTCCCACCAACATTGTAAAAGTGTTCCTATTTCTCCACATCCTCTCCAGCATCTGTTGCTTCCTGACATTTTAATGATCACCATTCTAACTGGCGTGAGATGGTATCTCATTGTGGTTTTGATTGGCATTTCTCTAATGACCAGTGATGATGAGCTTTTTTTCATGTGTTTGTTGGCTGCATAAATGTCTTCTTTTGAGAAGTTCCTGTTCATATCATTTGCCCACTTTTTGATGGGGTTGTTTATTTCTTGTAAATTTGTTTAAGTTTTTTGTAGATTCTGGATATTAGCCCTTTGTCAGATGGATAGATTGCAAAAAATTTCTCCTGTTCTGTAGGTAGCCTGTTCACTCTGGTGATAGTCTGTTTTACTTGTGCAGAAGTTCTTTAGTTTAATTAGTTCCCATTTGTCAATTTTGGCTTTTGTTGACATTGATTTTAGTGTTTTAGTTGTGAAGTCTTTGCCCATGCCTATGTCCTGAATGGTATTGCCTCACTTTTCTTCTAGGGTTTTTATGGTTTTAGGTCTTACTTTTACATCTTTCATGCATCTTGAGTTAATTTTTGAATAAGGTGTAAGGAAGGGGTCCAGTTTCAGTTTTCTGCATATGGCTAGCCAGTTTTCCCAACACCATTTATTTAATAGGGATTCCTTTCCCCATTGCTGTTTTTGTCAGGTTTGTCAAAGATCAGATAGTTGTAGAAGTGTGGTGTTATTTCTGAGGCCTCTGTTCTGTTGCATTGGTTTATATACCTGTTTTGGTACCAGTACCATGCTGTTTTGGTTACTGTAGCCTTGTAGTATGGCTTGAAGTCAGGTAGCATGATGTCTCCAGCTTTGTTATTTTTGTTTAGGATTGCTTATTCTTGGCTATACAGACTCTTTTTTTTTTTTTGGTTCCATATGAAACATGAAGTAGTTTTTTTCTAATTCTGTGAAGAAAGTCAATAGTAGCTTGATGGGGATAGCATTGAATCTATAAATTACTTTGGGCAGTATGGTCATTTTTATGATATTGATTCTATGCATGAGCATGGAATGTTTTTTCATTTGTTTGTGTCCTGTCCTATTTCATTGAGCAGTGGTTTATAGTTCTCCTTGAAGAGGTACTTCACTTCCCTTATAAGTTGTATTCCTAGATATTTTATTCTCTTTGTAGCATTTGTGAATGAGAGTTCACTCATGATTTAGCTCTCTGTTTGTCTATTACTATTGTATAGAAATGCTTGTGAGTTTTGCACATTGATTTCGTATCCTGAGACTTTGCTAAAGTTGCTTATCAGCTTAAGGAGTTTTTTGGCTGAGTCGATGGGGTTTTCTAAATATATAGTTATGTCATCTGCAAACAGAGACAATTTGACTTCCTCCCCTCCTATTCGAATACCCTTTATTTACAACTGCGATTAAGTTATCTATATGTGTGCTTGTGTGTGTATGTGATATTTTTCATGTAAAATTCAAAGCTTCCTCATTCTTATACTCTTTTAAAATACAGATATTCTATTATTTAACTATATTTGCTAGCTGCGGTTTAGTATGTGGCTGTGTTGGATCACTGTTCAAACCATTCTCAAAATGTATCATCGTTAAGCCATTCTTGTAGAATTTATTATGACTTTCCATAAAATTTTTTCATATATCTTAATGTAGATTATAGTGAAAATTTCAAAGGCAGAGGCACTTGCTTCCCTTCCTTCTCCTACATTCTAAGGTCATGAGTGACATATGTGTTTAAGTTGTACCCTGAGACTGCCGGGCTTTGCATTCTGTGCACAAAAGAGTCAGCACTGAATCCTGGCTCTATCACAGCTGCCTGTGTATCATCTCAGACCAAGTTTTCTGTTTTATTTTGTTTTTAACCTCTCTGTGTCTTTGTTTTCTCATTTGTAATGATGGAATAATAAGAATATATACCTCACAGGGTATTATAAGGATTACATGAGATATTTTCTGTTAAGTGAGTTGGCACATTTAGTGCATAGAATATTATAAATTCTTGAAAAAATGCCTTCAAAGTTTCTTCACTTGTAGTTTCTGCATGATACCATGCTTCCACTCTGAGGAGAGCTCAAATAAATTATAATGTATTATTGGGCTATTCCAGAACAAATGCAAGACAATATTTTATTACAAAAAATCTGGCTGCACAGAGGGATACATGATTCAGACTTCTAAATCAGTAAGGTTCAGGAAGTGAAAGCACCTAGCAAATGCAAAATGTAATATCATCTACACAACCCTTGGAAACATCTGTTCATATAAACTTTGAGGAAGAAGAGTGAGGATGAAATACAGGAATATAGCCCATCAAGCTGTAAGAAAAGAAGTGAACATCCACATTATTTGCCTAAAACTTTCCATTTTGTTGGCCTAAAACAACATTAGGAACCTATTTTTCTATCCAGATAAATAATTCTGTCCTTGTTTAAGCTCCAGAGCTCCTCTTTGGTCCTGGCCAATTCCAAGCTCCTGGGAGGAGCCCTAGTAATTTCTCTCATGGTTATCATATGGTTTTGCACAACTTTTATAAATAAGATATTTTAATCACAAGTCATTCCACTCAGACTTCCTCCATCACATTTCCACATGAGCAGGGTGGTACTGGAGTGACTACAGCATTTTTGAGATCCTGTTGAGGGGAAGTTGAGAGATGATACATTTAATTTGGGTTCAGTGAGATATTTAGGTGACTTCAGTGCATAGTTAAGTGATTGTTTGGGAATGACTTCCAGAAACTCTACTACAGCCACTGTATAGATTTACCCTGCTTCCTGTCATGACCCAAGTGTGGTATTGTGTTATGAAAATAGCCTGACGTGCCTACTAGATGTGTAAACTTTATGAGTATGGCAGTTAAAGGTTTCTTCTTTTCTACTGAACTAGCTTTGCTTGAGGGTGGGAGAAATTCAGACATAGTTCTTCTAAAATTTAAAATTCTTCTTTAACTTTTGTTTAAAGTAAATGGAAATATTTACAGAAAATAAAGTAAGATGAGGGGATTATAATTCTCAAAACTATGTTTTGTGGAAAAATAGCATGGAAAATAGCATCAAATTCATTCTAAGATAATTATTTATAAAATAGTTAATAGAATAATTAACTCTATTGTCAACTCTAGTTTCTAGTTTCCCATTTTAAATCAGACTTGCCATTTGGAGAAGCACTTTGTATTTAAAATTTTTCATATAATTGGGATCTAAATTGCAATGTTTCTACTGTGTTTTATAACTTATGATTTAATGTATTAAGATTATAAAATATTCTATATTAAGCAGATAAAAGATTATTGTTATCTTTTTTTAAAGAGCAATGGATGCTTAGGAAGGGAATATATTAGGATGAATGGAATAACAGCTGACGTGTTCATTTGTTATGTTTCATTCTCACACCTGTTGAAATGGCTTAATCTGCTTTTGTCTTTATCGCATTTCTGTGTCTGCAAACATTGCTTTTCATAGATGTGTTTCCATTAGGATTATAGTGAACTGTATATTTTTGAAGCATATGTTCCATTAAATTTTCTAAAAATAGTGGAAGAATATTTTTATGCACAGTTACTTTTATGAGACGTGTCAATTTAGCAAATGCATGTTCTTTGTTATTTGTTTGCTATAATAAATGGGAAACTACTAGTTTTTGCATTTTTTAAACTGTGTGAATATAAATTATACTTGGTTAATAGTTTGAAAATTTAAGATTATTAAACAAAGGGCAGATGCCAGAACTAAGGGTGGGGAAAAAGAAAAGTGAATAGCAATTAGCCCCTATGGAGCTCTTCTGGAATTAATAATATTCATGATTCTATGGAAGGCATAAGGAATGGGCATAGAGAAAATGGACCAAAGTAAAAGATATAGAGTTGGGTGAAAATAAGAAAGAGATAAACTCTAACTTGGGTGAAAATAAGAAAAAGATAAACTTGTATTATGTGAGAGAAAGAGAAATAAATATGTTTCAGTAGGACCCTGTTTGCTAAGTCACATTAGAGTGTCAAAGGTTTACGTCTCCCATCCAAAGAAACTACTGTCTCTTTGAGAAAGTTGTTAAGGCACAAAAATAGTGAATATTATGTCATTACAGGAGGTCTTATAGAATGTCAAATTATTTTAGCTCTAGAATGACCGGGGTTGAATATCAGCTGGTTCAAAGTTCCCTCATAAATAAAAGAGGATTACAGTGCTACTTTGGCGAGGTGTTTTAAAGATTATTGTTACAAGAAGAAACAGGAAAGTTTTTGGTTTGAAAGATGAAAATGGCTATTATGGTATAATATACATTTAGAAAGTATGTCATATGGACATTATAAAGAGGGGATTCTTTAAAAATTAGCATTTTTCTATAAACAATTATTTTCTTTGATTTGAAAATGATCAAAAGCTTTAGATTTTAGACCACAGAATTTTTTAAATTGCATGTGAAAATGAGCTGAGAAAAACACTGAAATATTCCTCAACTGAATATGTTCCACAGTAATTATACCATAATTTAATTTTACTTTTTAAAAACTTGTTTAATAAAACTGATATACCTATTAAATTGATAAATCACAATTCCAAATATATAAATTAATATTTTAGGCAATAATACCCTTTAAAATATTCTTGTACATTAAAAATATTTTCAGATTTATACAATTGGAGATACTTGAATAATGCTTCTTAATATTGAATATGAAATGTTTTTCAGATGTCATTTTATTTTGTTTTTAGGTGAATCTTTTTTTCTTGTTAAATATTGTACGTGTTCTCATCACCAAGTTAAAAGTTACACACCAAGCGGAATCCAATCTCTACATGAAAGCTGTGAGAGCTACTCTTATCTTGGTGCCCTTGCTTGGCATCGAATTTGTGCTGATTCCATGGCGACCTGAAGGAAAGATTGCAGAGGAGGTATATGACTACATCATGCACATCCTTATGCACTTCCAGGTATGGCATTCTTGTTAAGAAGGCAGCTTGTGAAGTTTCGTATTAAATATACATATAACTTTAGTTTTACTCCTACTTGTACAGCTATTTGGTTACAAATACATGTATCTTTCCATTTGGATTCAGATCATTCTATTTTTCTTTTACAGGGTCTTTTGGTCTCTACCATTTTCTGCTTCTTTAATGGAGAGGTATGGTAATTTATTTTATTCCTTTTATTACTTTATATTTACTATCTGTCTATCCATATATTTAAATGAGATAAAATTATAAATTCCCCAGGAACAACCATATTAAATTATATTTTCATCAGGGAAAGAACCATAAAATCTCTTACCATAAGTTTAACTCAGGTTCTCAAATGCTCAGGTCATATTGGAGTTCAAAGCTGGGGAAAAGTCAACCTCACTTAAAAATATACCTCACAAAAAATATTTCATCTAGTCTTTTGAGATACGTTTTGAGTCCCATTAAGTCTGAGCTTTTCCCGAGATACAGTGCTAGGCAATCCCAAATCTCATAGAACATATACACTGTGATAGGAAATAAGAAATAAGAAATAGGATCATCTCTTTTTTGCCTATCTTACAATGTAGCCTGCAGAAGCAACTTTATGGCCAATACAAAAGGATTTTAAAAATTAAACTCTAGGTTATACAGGGAAGAAATTCAGTGGGTTGGGAAATTTAGAAGAGAATGCTCTAATTCATAACATGACCATGTACTCTTCGATACTTCTAGATTTTTATCCATGTGTTTCCTACTTGGGAAGTTTCAGGCATTTTGAAAACTGGTAACATATCTCTTATGCATACAAATGTGTTATAGCTCAGTAATTTGAGCTCTGCTGACTTAGCTCTTTATGTGTTTTTAATCTGCTCAACACAGTTTAACCTGTAGGAGGATTTTGGAAAAATTGAACAAAGTTTAGAAATCCAGACAGCAGCTGAGTGAGACACAGACACTTAATAACTGTGAAGCTCATCATAAAGCTTCAGATGGGGAACACTTGGGACCAGTTGGTAGAACCTATGATAACCATTCCTATAAAACAAATGAACATTGGAAATCATGCACACATCATTGAAAAACTGTAACATGTTATTTGCTCTTACTTAAGTAATATTTTTACTTCCTCATCTTGGCATATAATAAAGTTCAATGTTTAGTTTTTAATTAAAATATATTTCAAGTTCAACACATACGTATTTATTTATATTATTATCATTTATTTTATTTATCTATATTTATTTGTAATGAGGTGTAGAATTGTCACAGATTGTAGACTGTATTTCATACCTTTAAGTGGTACTTCCATAATTCCTCTGCTATACAGAAGACAAGAGCAACTTTTTCTGAAATCAATGAGAAGCATAGACAGAGAATGCAGTTACAAAAAATAGATAAATCATTTGTTTGATAGTAAAATTCTAATAGATTTTATTATATACCTCTATAAATTTAATGTTATATACACTGAATTAGACAATCCTAAATGCCACTTTTATAGGATGTAATAATTAAATATAGATGAGAGTGATACGGACAACATGGTAAAGAACGTGCATGAAATAGGAAAGGTAGACCTCTGTATCTACAGAAACAGATATTAATTCTATAAAGTAATTTTTAAATATTCAAAACACACCCACTAGTAAAATATTTTGTGATAGGAGGCAGTGAAGAACAAACACAGCAGTGCATTTAGACACCAAAGATGCTACTTTTCATCTTGGCTGTGATACTTTGGCAAATGCTGGCAAACTTCGGGAGCCTGTGTCTATCTTTCTTAAAGGGAAATTAAAGCAAGTTCTCTACACAGGTCTCAGAAAAATAAATACAGGCTAATAAAGATGAAGTTTTTAGCACCATGCCCCACTTCATTAGATACTCAGCATACTCACTATTTGATTTGTCAAATCACTTCTTTTCAAAAATGCATGTGCAAACAGGAACATTAATCATTTTGGATCAAAATCCCAAATTGGCCCTTTTATTTAGAAAGAGTGCCTAGGGAATATCTAAAGTAATGCCTAACACTCCTGTTACACTCGATCTGTGTAAACAAAAGGGACACAGAACCTTGATCTTCTGCCATGTACTAAAATTGAGAAAATTTTGACATTGGAAAATTACAATAGTACAAAATCTTTGAGCTAGGCTCTTGCCAAATATTTCGGTTCCTCACAACATTCTAATATCTGTTCCTTTTCTTCATCTCTGGAGACAAAATCCCTGCTTGAGTATGATTCATTTCTCAACTTAAGAAATACTATGATCCCTCCCTTTTTGTCTCAATGCCTCTTACTTTTTCCCACTCTCATAGCATGAAGAAACAACTGCCAAATTTATTTTGTTCCAACTATGTCATGCACTTCTTAAAATCATTTGCTCAGGCTTAGTTTCCTTCTTGTTTTCCATATTAGGTCAAATGCCTGCCTTTAGTTTAATATTTGTGTTTTTTTCTCTCCCACCTTTTATGTACTTTTTAGCCAACATCTTGCTATTAGCATTTCTCACTAGTTAAATAAATGTGGCTTAACAAGTGCTTGGATTACTTTCATTTTATCCCTAGTGACCTCAGACAAAAATGTGCACTGTGATCATAAACTAAGGACTCTAGTCATCAGAAGGTTATATTTAACAACACCTGAGGGTAGATATTCAATCAGATGTTCAAAAAAGATTTGTTGAGAACAATTAAACCGAAATCCTTTAATGAGAACTAGGCAGACTTTTTATAAAAACTTCATATTGATTCACATTAAGGAGTATAAAGTTGGTTGCTTATTGGGTGTTAATGGGTATATAAAGTTGTAGTGTCACATTCTAAATATTTGCCTTACTACTTACATCATGGTCATGCATAAACAATAAAAACATTCATATCTTTAACAACACCCAGCTATCTTCCCTTACAATGGAAATTTGCTTGTTACTCTTCCCCATTGATTTTTTTCTCATTAAAAGTTTGTTAAGAGTAACTGCTTTAATGTTGTATTTAACAGGTGTGATATTGTATTAGAGGAAGCAGAAGAAAAATGTAACATCCTTAGAGCAAATAACATAAACAAATAAGTCTACAAGGCCTGTGGATCTTTAATTAGGTTTATTTTTAACTATAGTAAGACCCCACAGTTCAGGAAATTGGCTTTCTATGGTTTTTCTGATGATTTAGTTGCAAGGAAGAAATAGAGTGATGACCTTAATCAAAGTAGATATTTTAAGAGCAAACAGTCATATATTTCAATAGCCATTTTCCTTCCAAATTGAATTTAAACTTTTTTTTTTAAGACTATAGGTACTAGACTCACAGCTAAGATATTATTTTCTGTCAGCTTTTTCTCAACCATTATACAGAATTTTTTATACAAAGCTATATGCCACTTCCCCTCAACCAGAAATTATATTGTTTATGTACTCAACCAATTCAACATTTAGTAACAAAATGAGAAGAAATTTATGAAACAAAAAATAAGGATAAAAAATATATATTATCAGATGTATCTAGATAATTGGTCAATGGTCATTTTTATTTTGAATCTCTGAATATGTATTTAAAATTCACAGTCTGAAGCCATTCAATTTTTAGTTTGCTCATGATTTTGAGGTGGTTACATAGCAGATGTTATTTTTAAATTATCTTAATTTAGATATTTTATTTGGAGGATTTAGAATTACATTACTAAATTGAGAGGAAAGTTTAATTTTTGCAAGATAAATAAATTTGTTGCCTTATAAATGCTTTTATTTTCAAAGCACATTTACATGAATATAAATTATTTTCTTCAGATATGTTTACCATATATTTTTTAATTGAACTTGAAAGTCCTGAAGTTACTGAACTCCATCATCATGTAACTTTTAGTACGAAGTAATTTCATTTTAGTTATATAATTTTTGAACTATACCGTAGAGCGAAACTAACTGGTAATTTTAATACCTCATTTAATTTTACCTAAATACATTGTTGGCTTTATGTTTGCTCCTTCTTTTTTTCTACATGAAACGAGACAATAAACTTTGGGTTTAAGTGACAGAATATAAGATACTTTAACAGGAACTCTGAAGTATCCTGTAAAGCTGCAGACATCCTGGAACACCTATTTTCTATAGAATGTTTGTAATTGTAGGAATTGAGGTTTTATGTGTGCGTGTGTGTGTGTGTGTGTGTGTGTGTGTTTTAACCCATTAGACTAGGAAATAACAAGAAAGAAGTAAACCTTTTCTAAAGATTTAATATTGATTTGTATACATGGATATGGTGAAGAGAAAGTTGAGGAATTCTATATAAGTAGCACGAAGTTAAACAATTATACATGAGTACGTAGAAAATGAATTACCAGAAAATTGCTGTGAGATGCTCAGATTCCCTTTGGAAAAGCACTGAAAGAGCCAAAGAACAATAGAGAGCTTGGGGAAGACCATTCAAAGCAAACCCACTCTGGGCAGATATAGATTGGGTCACAGGGATTTGGCAAACACATTCATAACCTAGAAGCAGGCTGCTCCAAGCCAGCGTGCCCACTCATCATACCTGAAAAAGTCCAGGTACTTGAGCTAGAGATGTTTTTAAATATTCTCATTTGTGCCCATTGACTGACAATGAAGAAAATTCACTCTTGCGCCTTACATTCGATTATTACCAGTATTTTACTGTATAGGACCCACCTACCCCTGATCTCTAGCTTCAAACAGAGGGGAAGGAAGTCATTAAACTGCAAATTCATTCAGCAGAAGAGGATTCAAATATGTAAAAGTGGAGTGGTTACATTCCTAAATTTATTTTTCACAATATTCACCAGATGTATAATTATTTGTTCAACACTTTTCTTTCCTCTATGTAGTAAGCTCCATGAGGACAAATATCATGCTCCTTTTTTAGAATGTAGCGCAATTTCTGGCATATGGGAATCACTCAAAAACAAATGCGTTGCTGCTAGTTGCCCTGCTGCTGCTGCTGATGATGATTTGTATTCTCCGTATCCTAACTTCTTTTCTTTTGTATATCCTTCTCTAATCCTGTCACGAATTGTCTTCTCATTCTATTAATAAAGACATTAATATAAAACTTGATGTTGTACATGAAATCTTGTAAATGGGGGTCCAGATTACCTATTGGTTTGGCAACAATGAATACATACGCATTATAAAAGCTTTGAAGACAAAACATGGCATGAAAAATATCAATGGAATGTAAAGTATGATGTAATTGTAATACATTTCCTAATGTAAAGATGGTACACTTAATTTTTTAAATTAAGTAAGAAAATGAAGCTATATTATTCACTAATTAACATAACTTGTTTTAAAAAAGCTCTTCTCCAAGACTTATTTAATTGTGCTTCAAAAACAATGTCTTCATTTCAATTAATGGGTTGCTCTTGTTCTTTCTGTTTCTTTTTTATTGATAGGTTCAAGCAATTCTGAGAAGAAACTGGAATCAATACAAAATCCAATTTGGAAACAGCTTTTCCAACTCAGAAGCTCTTCGTAGTGCG